>NC_132786.1:7985606-8288636 GCF_048418805.1 Vulpes vulpes | reverse complement strand
ACAAGTCTTTTTCCTTAGGACAGAAAAATGGATCCCAGAAACTGCCCAGACATGGTTCCTGCCTCATTAACGTTCGGTTTCTTGTCTCTCTTTGCCAGGAGAAATTGAGCGATGCACGTATATCAAATACCACTACTCCTCAGCCACCATCCCCAGGAACCTCACTTTCAACATCACGAAGACCATCCGTCAGGATGAGTGGCATGCCCTTCGTAAGTACACCTGAGTTTTTTTCTTGGGCGGTGACTTTTGGAGGTCACGGAGGTTTGGGCGCCCATCAGCAGCTTGGTCTGGATGGATGGATGGATGTGCCTCGTAGGCCTATGGACAGTTTCAGAGCACGATAGCAGTCCCTTGGTGTCAGTGCCTGTGGGTCAGATTGTCTCTGCTGGCCTTGATCGCATTAGATTTAAAGAGCTTGCTTCTAAAATTAAAAAACAGGGGTGCCTGGCCAGTTCAGTTTGTAGAGCATGGGACTCTTGATCTTGGGGTAATGAGTTCAAGCCCCACATTGGGATGGAAAGCCTACCTTAAAAACACAAATAAAGGCAACAGATATAAAATAAAAAAAAAAAAAAAAGGCAACAGATAAATGTAATATTAAAAAAAAATCAAATTAAAAAAAAAAAAAGCAAAAACAAGTAACAGACAATGACTGATAATCTTGCTTTGTTACCTGGGCAGACATTTAAGATTTCACCTACCTAATGAAACCAGCCCCTGGGATCTGAGTTCAGCATGTGTCTCCAGTTGCTTGGAGTATTATCGTGGCAACCTATAAATCCCTCGTGTCCTCCTTTGTATGCGGTGAGGCCAGCTGGGGTTGTAGGCTACATAGCATTGGGAATTTGTGTCTGGGTGGGTGGCCAAGAGGTAGGAGCTCCTCCTCCGCTTACATGTTTCTGTTTCCCTGAGAATGAGAAGCTTTGGGACTTGGTTCACGCGTGATTGCTTCACAGAGGTCAGAATGTCTGCCTCCAAAGGTTAGGGAGTTTCCTGGTCAGGGACCCTCAAAAACTTCCATGATAAGAGGATGACTTCATGAGCAAGCAGAGTTAGTTGGCCATTTTTATTTTTTTGTCCCATGGGGATGTCCTGCTCATCCGTGTCAGGGAAGCTGTCCTTCGATGCTGACTCAGTTCTTCACAGGGACACGTGCCGTTCCGATTTGTCTCTGTTCCATTTATCAGTTCTTTCCTGTTGTCCCCCCACAATAGTGTCTGTTACGGGGCTAAAATTCAGTTTACATTGATAGGCGGCGGCGGTGGTGGTGGTGGTGTCTTTTATTGTTTGTTAAATCTTTTGTCAATTTTGAAGAAAGTTGAAAACCTCTTTCTTCCCTTTATTGTTGCCTAGTTAGGTTTTGCTTGCATATGGGATCCATAGGGTATCTTCCCATGGTTTTTTTGGCCTTAGTCAAACAACCATGGCTTGAGGTGGTGGGAGGTAAGGGAGGCGAGTAAAATTAAAACAGAGCAATGATTCATTGGCTGGGGGAAAGGAGGGGAAGATTGTGACCAGGTGTCTGGATGATTGTTACTGCCACTAGCCTGAAATGAGAGGGCAGGTGTCAGTGAGTGAGGAAGGCATTAACCAAATTGTTGCCTTCGGGCTTTGACATCACTAGAGACGCTCACCAGAACATGGGGACAGAGCTAATGTTCCAAGTGCATTCCCATGTACTAGATGTTGAGCTGGGCTTATACATACTAATTTAACTTATTTATTTTTAAAAAGATTTTATTTATTTATTCATGAGAGACACAGAGAGAAGCAAAGATATAGGCAGAGGGAGAAGCAAGCCCCCCGCGGGGAGCCTGATGCTGGACTGGATTCCAGGACCCTAGGATCACGCCCTGAGCCAAAGGCTGATGCTCCACCACTGAGCCACCCAGGGCCTTACTTATTTGACTTTAATGTGAGACTTGCCTTAGAGATAGCAGTAATCAGGGTTATTAATTTTTTTCGGAGGTAGACATTTAAGGAGCCAAATGCATAAATACCTGAAAATGACTACTTCTTTCCCACATTACATTGATCTACTGAAGCCCACAGTGGATGTTCAGGATTGGTGATAAGCCTTGCCGAGTAACCACTTAAGTATAACATAAATTATGGGGGTCGTAACAGAATCTAAGAAGGAAGAAGTGATTGGCATAGCTTCAGTTCATATTTACTCAACTCAACCAAAGGTACTGTGCTTTTCTATGTACCAGGCACATAGTGGATTCTGAGGCCACAGGGAACTCTTTCAAGGAGCTCACACCTGGAGGTGGAGGTGGGTGGGGGAGGGGAAGGACACCCTCACAAAGCAAATAATTACAAGGCAACGTGATAATTACAATATAGTATAATTGTTCCAAGCAATTAAGATAGTTTGTGAAAGTTTTTCAGCAAGGAGAATTAGCGTAAATGGCACAGATGCATTTCAAGGGAAACCAGTAATTTCAATAGAATGCTATTGGCTGCCCAGAGTAGATGCCTGGAATGCAAATAGATTACCTATTGCAGCATCCCTGTTACATGGTGTGAAGAGAGGAGGCCAACGCTAAGATTTGTGGAATCTTCTTTGACTCCAGCACCTCTGGGGTCCTTGTTCTGAAACGGTGGTGGCGTTGGGTTCTGCAGATTGTAGTGTGCAGCTTATGCTTGTGAATTGGGGTGCTGACGGATCTCTATTTTTAACTGATGAAAGCTATCTGGGTGACTGATGGGCAAAGGTTTTTGGCATCCCATGGTGGGTGAAGTGGAGGATACTCTTTGGTGAGGGATTTATCTGCCTGTTTCACAAAGTGGCCTAATGGGCTATTATTAAGCAGGCCGAGAACATTTGCCATTCCTGTCATTGATGATAGCTATTTTTAGCCAGAGGGCAGGTGAGCATCTGTCACATCTGAAGTTGGTGCTAAGTGTAATTGGCAATGCTGCCATAATAGAGAAGGATAGTAAATGTCGATTTTAATTTGCAAAGGTCAGATATTGATATTAGCTGGGAAGTGGGCTCATGAGCCCACTTTTAAAATAAAGTAGAAACTACAAAGACTAACAAACCCCTATGATAAAGCTTTGGAAATTAAAAAAAAAAAATCAGATTCTGATTTGAGAATTCTATACTCTTTAATACTGTAAATGAAAAAAAATAAAAAAATACTGCAAATGAGATCAAATCCATTTGATACCAGGTTGATTATCATTTTGAAATTTGACTATAATATCTTACATTCTATAATTTTTTTTAAAGATTTTATTTATTCATGAGAGAGAGAGAGAGAGAGAGAGAGAGGCAGAGGGAGAAGCAGGCTCCTTGCAGGGAGCCCAACGCGGGACTCAATCCGGGGTCTCCAGGATCACACCCCGGGCTGAAGGCGGCTCTAAACCGCTGGGTCACTGGGGCTGCCCTATAATTTTTCTTAATAGATAATATTTGTCAAAGGCCTGAAATTAATCTCCTCTTCCCCAAAATGACTGGTAAATATTTCACACTTTGGTTAAAGTGAGGTTAAACCTTTTTCATCGGGGATTTGCCATGTGGTCATCACCCCTTGACGTGGGGGCAATTTATTTTCAAATGGGAAAAGCACAATTTGGTTTAAAACTGTGCTATGGTTTCTGAACAGTTAACACCACCAGTGGGAGGCTTAACTGTTTGGCTGAGAGCTCATTCACTTTATGGTCAAGTGCATAGTAGGCAAAAGAATAAAATTATTTGTAGATCACTAGGCTTATAAATCCAAGTGTAAAGAGATAATAACCACCTTGGGGAATATAGGACAGAGACCCAGATGTGTGAGTGTGAGTGTCTGTGTGTATTTGGGGTGGTCTCTGAGGTTCGGATGCTGACTTGTCCGAGTGACTTACTGGCAGGGTTTACTCGGGCTGGGTGGCAATTGCTGGTGAGGTATTGTGTGTACTTGTTGTCCTTCCCCCCCTGCCCCCGCCCCTGGCCAGAGCTTCCTGGGAGAAGGTGGCACTTCTCCAGAGCTGGCACTGGGCCCTCACTCCACCCAGGCGTGGTGGCTCTCGGCCCCAGGCAGCCCACCTGCCATCCTGTCTCTCCACTTCCTCCCATTAGGTTCCAGTGACCCCGGAACCTAATTGTCCAGCCCCCGTGGGTCCCGGATGCTCCACACTTCTGCCCCAGATCCTCCTGGCCCCACCATCACTGGAGCAGGACAGCAGATGTTGCTGGGCCAGTGAGGATGGGATGGTGGCTACAGGAGATGAGCTCAGCTAGTGCCACTCTCTAGGTGGGTTGTCTAGTTTATTTTATTTTATTTTTTTTAATTTTATTTATTATTTATGATAGGCACACAGTGAGAGAGAGAGAAGCAGAGACACAGGCAGAGGGAGAAGCAGGCTCCATGCACCGGGAGCCCGACGTGGGATTCGATCCCGGGTCTCCAGGATCGCGCCCTGGGCCAAAGGCAGGCGCTAAACCGCTGCGCCACCCAGGGATCCCTGGTTGTCTGGTTTAATATGTTGCATGTGACAAAATCAGATGAGCAGCGGTGAGGAGAAGCAGGCTGGCACTGCGGTGGCCCCTGAAACAGTACCACTTCCTCTTCTCTCTAGAAAATGTACCCACAGACTTCTCATGCTCTGCAGCTCCATCTGAGTTTGCAGCCCTTGTTGGGAGAATTCTGTGTCCTCCTGCCACCTCCGAGGGCCCCTGAGGCCTTCCCAGGTGGCTCTGCCTTTGCTCTCTGTGCCACTGGCGTCCCTTCAGCATGCCCTTTCGGTATGGCTGGAGGCCTGTGTGTGGCCATTGGCCCAGCAAGGGGAGATGGCAGGGAGGGGATCCTGGGTGGCCCATGGTAGGGCCTGGGGAACCAGGAGGCTGAGAAAGCAGGGTCTGAGAGGATCACCCCCGAGAGATCAGTGCTTCTTCAAGGAGCTGGCACAGAGTGGAGCTGCATCAGGTGACCCCAGGGAGGCTGGCCGGTGGCATCGAGGAGGAGCTTGTCTGGGGGTCGCCGGGTAGGCATCCATAGAAGGTGCAAGAAGGGTACCCGTTCTTACCCTCTGATATCTGCTTTACTGCTGCAGAGTTTCCCGTGGGATCTGAGCCCTAGGACTCCTGAGTCGCTGCTCTTGGGCACTTTGGATTTTTCATTCCACTTGGTGTTTTCAGGATGGAGGTTTCAGCTCACAGTTGATTGCCCCTGGCAGCGGGAACCAGGGAGCTGGGACTCCACTTCCCTGCAATCAGATCCTTTCCCTTATCTCTCAAGAGGCTGAGAGCCAAGAAAGCTAGAGTTATTTATTTATTATTATTTTTTTTAAAGCTTCCTTCTGTCAAGACTGAAAGTTCAGTTAATTAGATCGGATGGTCACACGGCACATTTCCAGCTGGCCAGGGAGGGAAAGAGGAGGGGAGGATTGATCCCCGCCTCTGACATCCTTGCCCCGCCCCCCCACCCCGCCTCCTGAGGGCGCTCCTTCAACAGCACACAAACACACTCACACTGTACCTCTGGAGACTGGGATCCAAGAAATAAGATCTGTGGTTAAAGAGGGCGAGGAGGGGAGGGCCACAGGTGTAGGGGAGACAGACAGACAGATGGAGCCTGAGACTTGAAAGAAGCAAGGACGGTTCAGTGGATGTTCTGAAAGGAGAAGAAATCAAAATCCAGGAGTTTCTGGTCTAACATAGACCCTTGAATGACACACCTGGCTCCCTGGCCCCAAGCTTGAGGCTGCCCTCAGCAGGGGGCCTGTAGGCTAGCTCAGTTTTGGGGATCCGGCCCCTACCCAGGCTGGTGTGGTGAGAAGCTCCGTCTGTCCTGCTGCTCTGTCGGGCATCTCAGTGCAGAACACTTACGTTACTCTGCTTGGCCAAGCCCTACCTGGTCCCCTCCTCTGGCCTTTTCCACACCATCCCCTCTTTCCATAAGTCGCACATCCTGCCCCTGGACCCTGGTCTCCCTCGTGCTGCTGACTCTGTGTAGCCACCCCCAGGTCCTGCCCACGTCTTGTGCCATAAGCTCCCGCTTGCTCTTCCCCACTGGCCTTGGCCCTCTGGACTTGATTTATGTTGGTTCCTTGCGTAATGGCATTTGCCTTTTCCTTTCCCACTGGACTGCCCTGGCAGCTCTCGGACCAGCCTATTCATCTACCCTCTGGACTTTCCTTCCATTCAGATCTCTGAGCTCCAAGCTTGGTTTTCTGGTCCCTCCTTCCCAGGCCATCCCTGGTCACTACAAGATGGATGTGGTGGACCAAGGGGCTTGGGATGAAAATAAAATAACAGCAATTATCACAATGACAACTACATCTTTGTTCACATCCACTGTGATGCCCCTCAGAGGGTGGCTCGAGGTTTCCTCCTAGGAGCCCAGCCACAGGGTTCCAGCTCCTTTGCAGACAAAGAGCCAGGGAGGAAGGGGCTGCCTAGGGGTCCCACCTTGGTTGGCCTCTGTTGAATCGGAGACTCAGAATCCAGGTCTGAACTCCAGCGGACTGCCTCCAGCTATTTTTTTCCTTTCTGTTTCTGGCTGCTGTTATGTAAAACAGCCTAATGAAGTAAACATCCCAGACATTAGAAGCTCAGGTCCCCTGCAGTGTCAGCCATTTCCCTTCCTCTGAATCCGCATCAGAGCCCAGCCCGTGTGAGGCTCTTACTGTGTACAATCTGTTGCGAGCTGCCTCTTGCTTGCAAGACTGGCATCCGTGGGGGTCATGCCTAGCAAGAAACCGTCCCCAGAACTGCAAAAACTTGGTAACATAGGAACTCAATCATCAGGGCAACAGCGTATGTCACTTGGTGTCCTAAAGTCTTTGCTTTTTTTTTGCAAACCATCTTTGTCTCTCTGCCCCGCCCGGTCCTTATGGGGAGTGTTGTAAACTTTTGAGGTTACTTCCGGACTGCTCTGTGCCTGTCCTCCTAGAGCTCCCGTGGTTTTCCTGCAGCAAGCCAGGCGGAGGACACAAACCCTCTGTAATGTGCCTTTGCACCTGTACCGGCCCTTGCAGCAGTGACTCCTGCCAGCACACACCTTTTCTTCATGGCTTCCCCTGCCTGTCAAAAATTTGATGAACTTGTTTGTGCAAAGGTGTTCATGTCTTCTTGTATTACTTCCCCGGATCGCATTTTAATTTTTTTTTTTTTTTTCCGAAAGACCGAACCCAAAGGGATGACCATTGAAGTGGTTAAAGGTAGCGGTAGTGTGGAGATACTTAAAATGATCCTGTGCTCTCACTCCCGCCTACTTAGTGGCTGGCCTGGCTAGGGGTGGGATGGGAATGGAGCGGATGGGACAGGGGTTTATTTTTGAGATGACCTCAGGACTGGGAAGGAAGGAAGGAAGCCTGGAGTAAAAGGTGGAGTGGGGTAGGATACAAAACTTTCTGTTAAAGGCGTGCAGATGACCTATGTTCTGAAGCCAACCTGAGAACACCCATGTTGGTGTAATTGTGGTTTTTAACCACAGTTTGTCTGAACGTGCTGGTCCAAGTTTGAGCTGGGAATTAGTTGGAAGTCTGGCCTAGAGGCATTCTCTCAGTCTCTGCAGATTGGAAGTTGTTTTCTTCTGGCCGAGGATAGCAATACAGACACCACCAAGGAGAACGGGGCACAACTCCACTGGCATCCTTCGCCCATTTGTTCATTCTCTCATTCAATATTGATGGAGAAGCTCTACATTAGGTGCTGGAGGGGCTATTAAAAGGTATTCTGCTTTCCAAATTGGGTGATATATTTCCAGGTGCCAACCTGGCAAGGGTTCAAACTGCTTGTTGTGTACTGTTTATTGACTACCCATAGTGTGCAGGCTAATGCTACTGATGTGCCCACATCATGGCCCTTGAACTCAACACTTGAGTCAGCAAGAATTCATTGTAGAGGGCCTAAGAGCAAAATATCAGTCCAAACTACTCTGTCACCAAGGCATGGCCTGTTTTTTTTTTTTTTTTTTGTTGTTGTTGTTGTTGTTTCACAGCAAGGGAGAAATGGGGAGGGTCTAGGATCTGCCTGTTGGCCTCTCTGGGGAAACTGTCCTGGCTCTGGATGTTGAATAGGAAGCTCAGTTGACTTGTGACTCTTCTTTCCAACAGCTAAGATGATCAGCACTCACTGTCCAGGCGAACTTTACAGTCGTGGGGGGAGGAATGACACCAGAAGCTGAGTATTCCAGTGGGCAGGGACAGTTCAGCAACAGTGCAAGTGGGTGAGGCGTAGGATAGTCTGGGCAGCAGACACTTGTCATTGAGGCAGTGGGTCAGTAGGTATGAATATCGTGGGTGCTTCTCTGGGGATTCAGGACTACAATGATCCAACTCTACATGCCCCACCTCTACAGGAAGTTGTGTGTGTTAGGGAGTTCAAAGAAGGAATAGAGACTAGTGCCTGAGCAAAGCCCACTTTTAAAAAGATCTGGGATACACAGGTCAAGGGTGTCACGCCTTGAACAAGATGGAAGATCATGATAGTAAAAGCAGCAGTCTCAAAACTGTGATTGGGACTGGTCCTGGGCTTTGGAGGTCAGGCTGCTGCTGAAGATGGTAGGATGATGGGGAAGGCAGGGGAGAGGCATTGGGTATCAGCATGACTTAGCAGGAAAAGTCCTTAAGTTCTGTATTTTGTGGTAAAGGACCTCTCCAAGTCTAGACCAGCACTTCAAATGTGGTCCATGGACCATCAGTGTCATCTAGGAGCTTGTAAGAAATGCAAAGTCATGGGCCCCAGCCCTGGCCTATTGAATCAGAATCCCTAAAGTTTGAGAACGCTTGGGGTGTGTGTATGTGTATTGGTGGGGACTGTAGTGGTGCTCACTGATGGCTCTGGAGGACAGAGCATGGGTAGGCCTTGGATGGGAGTTGGGAGAGGAAATACTGCATTTAGCACAAGCTCTCACATAGGAGCAGGACTTTTAACCTATTTGTATATTGTTTGTTGTGTTTGTTGTCTGTGTCTGTTTTCTGTTAGAGCTCTGGTAATTCACTTTTTCTCCATATTTGTTTGTTAATTGAATAAACTAGCATAGAAGAGGAGGTATATTCTCTTTCTCCTTGTCTGTCTTTCTGCATTATGTGTGCTATTAGCATTCTCCTGATATCTAGCCCGAACCTCTGTTCCATTCTCCTTCATTCAGAAACCGGCTTCAAGCTCCACTGACATAGGATTGAGTTCCACTTCTGTCACTGTCTAGGTATATGACCCCAGGCAAACTGTGTGTTTTCAACCCAATACACTCATCTGTAAAACAGACGTAATGATACCTGTCTTGCGAGTTGTTATAAAGTTAAAAATAAATAAAATTCATGTGACATCAGTCGGTATCTTTGCAAAGCCTGATACCAGGCGGTGTTAGGTACTATTATAGGAATGCAGAGATGTACCAGGTGTTGAGATCCCCGTAGGGTGTGGAGGAAAGGCACTAAAATGACCTTTCCTGGACTTAGGGGCTTTTCTGGTGAACCCCGCACAGGCTGTGTGGGTGTTTGCCTCCTATGTGACAGCACATGTTAGTGGGTCTGTTGTGGGTTTGCTGGCTGCACAGGTGTGTGTGAGATGGGAGCCTGCATCAGGTGTTCGCAGTGTGGGAGTAGGAAGTGGCTGAGAGGATTATGTGCTGAATGGCAACAGTGTGGCATATTGTGAAAGGAATTTTAGAGCAGAAAATCATCAGTGTTTGAGATCCTTAGTGGTATAGCAGTAGCAGAGGCAGCCTCCTAATTTATCAGTTGTGTCCAATAAGAATGCAATTTAGACAATAACAGGAGTCTCTAAAAGAGGATTTACATACTAAGTGTCTGAGAAGTAACATTTTCAAAGCTTTGAAGATAAATATGCTGTGAGTACATTTGTACTGAAATTGTTGAGGGGAGCATGGAAACGACTCTCCTGACTGTTGTAGCTCAGCCCTGCCTTTCAGGAAGGCTGCAATTTCTAGTATGTACTGTGATCAGATGCTCTTCTGTTCCTGAACTGAAAATATATATCCCCAAAGTGGATACCTCAAGAGTGTTGGAGATATAAGGCAAGGAGGAGGGTCTAGGAAGAGGATAGTTGATGTGGTTAGGGTTGAGGGAGAGGCATGATATTCCTATTCTGGGGGGAAAAAGGATGCTCCTTATTTTCAGCTCTGTACTCACGATGGGCTTTAGGGTGATCCTGGCTGTGGTCATGGATACTACTGTTCTCTGTTACCGATCAAGAATGACCAAGAATTGCAGGGAGATAGATAGGCCTTGAAGATGGTCTGTAACCTACCAGTTGGGTGAGAAGGAGCTATAGCTCTGCTGGTCTGAGTCCCCTTGAGAGACAGGGCTGGCCATGAGCATTAGTGGAACTATTCCATAGCCATGACCATGGGGAGAAGATGGAACTTGAGTCCTGACAACAGAGGTTCTAGGGAAACTTTGAGGATCTAAAGTGCCAGGTTCAAGGGGGTGGGCAGAAGGCAAGAACCAGATCCAAGGTGAAGGTAGGGTAGAGTAGGTAGGGTCACCCTAGAGATGATGAAGCGTTGCTCAGTCTGAGACTCTGGCATTGCTGATCAAGTCATATTTAGTGATTGGCAGCGTTGGCTGCTAGGACAAACCCCACATTTCTCTGTTCATGACTAAGAAGAAAGGCTGCATAGGTTGATCAGGTTTAAGGACTTTTTATTTCTTTATTTTTTGGAGGCCATTGTCTTAGTTGATCGAGTTGCTGGGCTGAGCTAAAATGTTTGGTCCTCTGAGATAATTGTGGGAGCAGACTCCTGCCCTAGTTAGACCTTCGGGTTGATGTTTTCTGCCATTTGCATTCTTGTCTTTTGCGGATAGCTGACTCTGATTTGAACTGGAGATCCTAGTAGGCCAAGAGGCTTGCCTGGTTCTGGGTAATTCAGGCTTACCTACAGTAGTTCTCCATGGAATTCAGCCTTGCTCATGTGAAACTATAATTCTGTGTGTAGAAGGTGGGAGGTGGAGCTAAGCCTGAGCCAAAAATAGGGTGTTACTTGTCTTGCTTCACTCTCTATGCGTATCTATCTTAGGAGTCTTCCATGGAAGGTTGGTATAGACTACAATTAAAACATTCTTAGATTCTTTGTAATTCAACATTCCAACCAGGGCCACCCAAAAGGACTTCCTGTAATGATGGAGATGATCTATAAATCTGTATTTCCCAATATACTTAGTCTTAAGCCACATCTGACTATTGGGCCCTTAAAATAGGGTTAGTGCAACCAAGCAGTTGAGTGTCTGATTTAACTTAATTTAAATTTAAATTTAAATTTTCACACATGACCAAGTAGCTACCATCTCAGCCAGGGTAGTTCCAAACAATCCTCAGACTTCTTAGATTCCAAATTATAAACTGTTGATTATGAACAATCGCACATGAAAAACAAACCCTTACAGCCATTTTCAGGCTGTTAGGAATGCACATTCCCTTGAATCACCCAGATTCTTACTTGCTACACTGCCCTTGGGCTCCCAGAAGCCCCAATCCCAGAGCTAACTGGGGTGTTCTTAAGCTTTTCTGCTGGTCCGTGCCATGTGCAGATAAGGAGAGGTAGCAGGGAAGTTGTCTCATCACTACCTGTGCCAAATCAGGGCCAGGTTGTTGCAGGTTGGGTTCCCTGGGAAGATTTTGAGGTGGAGTTTTGTGGGAGGATGTTTATTAAAGGCGTGTCCTTAGGACCCACTTCTATGATAAGGAAGGGACAGAGCAGGGTTTGACAGAGGGAGAAATCAAGCTATAATGCAGGGCCAGTGACACCCCCACCCCAAGAGGAACTCTGGTCATATAAGTGGCCCTTCAGAATTTTTGCAATAGGATTGAGGTGGTTGGGCCTTCAGCCTCCCACACTGCTTACTTCTTGGTTGTAGGCTCACCAGAATAGGGGCAGCTTTGGGCCATAGCTCTCTGAGTAATCCCCGGGTGGGGCTGACCCCTGAAGGCCAGCAAGTCTCCCAGAACCAGGGCAGCAGATCCTTCCATGATGAGAGTTCTGGGCAGTACACACAGTATCCACTGTGCAGGTGTTTGATTGAAGTGATTTTTTTTTTTTTTTTGAGGTTGCCAGTAAAGTGACTGATACTCAGATGGAGCACCCTGCCTAGAGCTCTAGCCTGTAAGAGACAGAGGTGGAACTAGAATCCTGGCCTTGGTGACTGCAAAATTCATGCTCTTTCCTCACCCCAAGGATCCCTTACCTATACCTTATTAGACAAGCCTACTCACATTCTCTTCTCTTCTCTCTGCCCACTTTCTCAGGTGCACTTTCTTATTTTCATTATCCTCAGGACAGCCCTACTTCATCCTCCCCCTCTCTTACCATCAGTGACACCCCCCTCCTCCTTATCTAAAGTAAGTAAAGCTCCCTCCCTGTGAACTGCCAGGCAAGCCACCCTTCCACGCAAGAGCTCAAGTATTCAAAAGAAATGAAAGAAAGCTATTTATTTTCCACTTCTGTTTTTTTTTCCCATTTAATTACTGGTATCACAACAGGTCTTTTTTTCTATTGCTTTTCATTGCAAATGTATAGTATTTTATCTACATTATGAGTTAAATAGGCTTTTGTGGACTAGCCTGGAAACCCAATCATTTATAACAGACATGACTTCTCTGGAAATGGGTTCTGAATTCTAACTAACTTTTAAATGAGGATTGAGAACAGAACTCATTTCAAAGCTGGAGGCTGTCTTTCTACTTTCTGGGCAGCTTGCCTCTGAATGGTCTCACCCCCTCTCTTCTTTCTGCATCTGTCTGGGTCCTCGAACCAGACACTGTCCATGGGGTGAAAACACAGACTCCTCCTTGGTCCCTTGTTCTCAGCCCATCACCAGCTGGTGATACAAAATTAATTAATGCCCCATGGTGCATCCTGTGTAGGCTTATCTGAAATCCAGAAATCCAACCAAGAGACCACAAGCATCCTTGGCTCTAGGTATCATTCATTCTTAGTCCTCCTCTCAGTTCACGTTGATAAAATGAGACTAATTATATAAGATTTCCCTGAGGTTTCTTGCTTGGGCTCCTAGCAGCAAATTAGAAATGAGCAATCGGGGTGTGTGTGTATGAGACCTTCTTTTTTTTTTTTTTTAAGATTTTATTTATTTATTCATAGAGACACACACAGAGAGAGAGAGGCAGAGACACAGGCAGAGAGAGAGGCAGAGACACAGGGAGCCCAATGTGGGACTCGATCCAGGCTCTCCAGGATCACACCCTGGGCTGCAGGCGGCGCTAAACCGCTGCGCCACCGGGGCTGCCCGGTATGAGACCTTCTGAGGCTTAGAGACTCCTAACAAGGGTGTGGTGGTAACACCATGTGGGATGACATCAGTATTCACATTCCACATGCCACTCCATCCCACCACCTCCCTCCTGGATCTTCTAGATGCTGCACAGTTGCCAGGGAAACCAGGAAAAGGAGCTATACAAAGGCTACCTTGACAGAGCTCTGGGCAGATTGTCTTGGAGGTAGTGCAGAAGGAAAGGTGTGTTCCTTCAGGTCCTGAGTTGAGGGGAAATGCCCATGTAGAGCCAGCTCCCCCTCCTATGCTGTCCTGGTCTGGTTCTGTCCCTCAGTCACGGTGGCATTGCATGATTCTGCCCCCCCGCCCCCAACCCCCATCGCTATCAGCTCCTACCCAAAAGGATCTTTCCATTTCCTGGAAGTAAATGTGACTTCACATCAAAAGAGTAGGGACTTCTGATTTATGATTAGGGTTTGAAATCTAGTTACTGTTTAGCTTGGCAGAGCTAATAGAAAATGTGCAATTAAAAAAGAAAAAGACTGTTCCATTTCCTTGTTAAGTTGAAGAAGGGCTGGGATCCTAAGTATGTGCAGTTCCTGGTCAGAGTTTTGTGCTCTGGTTAATGAAGAGCCATCTGTGGTCATTCTTGGAATGACCCGGTGGGACCTTCATGCCCAGGGTTTACAGAGGGCCTGTGATGTGTACAACTGGGCAGTGAAGGAGGGGTCTTCAGGGGGCCTACAGTCTACCAGAGAACCTAGAGCAGGGACAGAACTCAGGATGGCAGGGGTGGTGCTATGGGATGTGGACAAACCAAGTGCTGTCAGCAGCGTGTAGAGGAGGAAGAGACCATCTCAGCCCAGGACGATGGGTCAGGAGTAGCAGCACTTAAAGTGGCCCTAAAAATACTTCACTCATTAACCTTGAACATTTTTTTTCCATAGCTCAATTTATGGGGTTTGTAGGACCTGCTAGGATTCAACTTGGGAAGCTGAAAATGGTGGGAACCAAGTGAAATTTTTAAAAAGCCATAGACTCAGGCCAAGTTTATTTAACCTTGAGTTCCTCCCATTCGCTGGAACTGTCCTAGGCACCAGATGCAAGAAACAGCCATTTCTACCCTCATGGAGCTAACACTCTCATGACATTACTACCACTTATTGAGTGCTTAACATGGCCCTGATATGTGTTATTTTACTTAAACCCCAACTGTCCTGTGAGGAGCGTATTCTTATTATGTCTGTCTTACAGATGAGGACACTGAGCCTTACAAAGGTTACCAAGCTAACTCATGGGAGAACCATGTGGTGTGAGCAGTGGGACTTAATGATGCTTTAGCAAATGCATCTGTCAGTGTGTATGGGATGGGTGGAAATGGGTGGAGATGGGTCGTGAGATCTCCCGGCCTGGGAGATATCCCTGCTGTGGATCTCTGACACTTGATCACATAAGGAGGTGAGGCTATATGCTGAGTGGGTGTGCCTGAGGGGAGGGCTGAGATTCTGAGGTGTGTGGACAAAGTTCAAACAAGTGGGTTTCTGACTCACTCCTTCCCTGCATGACAGCCATCTTTATCTCCAAGAACACTTATCAGCACTAACTAGGGTGCATGTAAAATGAGTTTTTTTGGAAGCATAGAGAAGAATTAACTATATTTTATTGTGCTTACATTTCTCTTTTCATACATGGAAATATACTTATTAGCTTCAAAAGCTAATTCAACTTTGGCATATTGTAAATGCATGAATTCTATTTCTCTTTCCCTTGGAATCTCAAGGCTAACAAGCATTTTCATTCTGCTATTAAACAAGACCCCTTTGATCATGGTCATTTATCTATAAGAATTAGTTTTTTTAATGTATGTGTGTGTGTATATACACACACACACATATACCCATATATATTACATTTAAATATATTTAAATATGCCAAGCTCTTAAAAATTATTCTCAAGAATGGAATTATCAACTACAACACAATTCACTAATCACTCATGAACTCAGATTTGAGAAGATGGTTGGATTTTCTTGTATTTTGATTTTAAAGACTGGATTCTCACCTAGGGATTGTAGAGGGGTGGAATCAATGAGTAGCTATTATATACTCTTAGAAAGTGGGGGTCTTCGGCCTTACTCACTTGGAGCCATGAATAATTCAGCATGATCCCAGGCTCCTTTTTCCTTTCTTTAGGTTGAGCTTATTAAAATTGCATGGCCAAGGGACACTGGTGAGGAAATGGCTGGCACCCTCCAGATCAGCTGCCAGAAACTCCAACTCTGTCTTATAACAACCTCAACTCCCACTCCAGGGAAACTGAGTGACCATCAGTAGGGGATAGCCAATGGGTGAATGAAGAATGTGGGAGAGGAGTGCCAGGTGTCTCTTCTACATGTGGGATCTTTCCTCCATTCCCCTGACAGCCATCCTGGTGGTGCATGGAAATGAAATGCTATCTCCATGCTCACTATTGACCAATGTGGTCATTATCGTCAGCCTCATCATTAAGTATTTATAATATACTGTGCACAAGGTAAGTGCTGAACAGACAGGGCACCCATTTAGAAGCTTTCCAGGACTATCTAATTCATCTCCTTCAGTGAGATGGCATCTCCAAAGAAAGCATCTAGAGCCAGTTGGTAACAGTACTATGTTTTTTGGGGTAGGAGATGAATTTGATTCCACTGTGAAGGATTTTCTGAAATAATTTTGAAAAAATGCTATGGTTCTCTTAGAACATTTTTTTTCCATAGCTCAATTTATGGGGTTTGTAGGACCAGCTAGGATTCAACCTGGGAAGCTGAAAATGGTGGGAACCAAGTGAAAATTTTAAAAAGCCGTAGACTCAGGCCAAGTTTATTTAAGAGTTGTCATGGAGATTGAAAGCTAACATTAATGCTGGTTAATCTTGAAAGGAGGGATGAAATCTGCAACAGACCTTGTCCCCAAGGGCTATTCTGGGCAGCAAGCATTTGCCCATCATCTGAATCCTTTAAGTCTCTGTCCTAATCCAGCCCCATAACCAGCCACCCTGCTCCCAGTCCCTTTTCCTTCATTAGATGAACATTCACCCCTCCTCTGTTTTATCTCTTTTTGTTATCGACTGATTTTATTTTTCTTATCAAAATGAAACAGAAAAATCTGACAGAAAAGTGTAACAGAGCAGTAGAACATCTAAAATTCCACCACCAAGAGGCAAATGCTGATGGGTCATGTATCCTTTAGCCTTTCTTTCCATGATGTAAATAATACTTTATATATAATTTGGTATCCCAAGTTTGGTTTATAATTTTTAACATTTCCTTTTGTCATCAGAACTCTTCACAAACCCAATTTTAATGGCATCATAATAATCTGCCATACAGATACACGTAAGTTACTTAACCTTACCTCTGCAGTTAAACGTTTATGTTGTGCTAGTTGGGGCTCTTAAGGATAATTTCATATTGCTAACCCTTGTGCACACATCTTTGACAATATTTTTGATAATTTGAGGATAAACTCCTAAAACAGAGATTACTGGCTCAAAAGTCACATGCATTTTTTTAAGTTCTTGATATATAATGCCAAATTGCTTTCCAGAAAATTCTAGCTGGTTTGGTCTTAACCTAATTTTACCTCTATTGGAAATTCTTTTTTCATTCAAGTATATTCTAATTTGATGAAAAATAGTTACTCGTTTTTGATAATTTCATTTCTCCGATTATGAGAAGGGTTGAATGGTTATTAGCTATTTGTGTTACCCATTTTTCCAAGTTCTCTCTTCATTTGCTTTGTCTTTACTTTCCTATTACCTATTTTTTTCCCATCCAAATCAATCCACCTTTAGTACGTGTGCCACTTGACCAAGGGCTCCTCTTTATGTCAAGTCCCACCCCCTACCCCATTTAATCGTTTGCTTCCTCATTAGGATTTCACTCTCAGGACTAAAGAGATTGACAGTCAGAGGCACAAGCCCTAAGGGGTGTTCAGAAAATGAACTACAGTAGCTTATATAGGTTCAGGAACATTTGGGGTTTTATAGCCCTTGGAGCTGGTTGATACTTTGGGAAACTCCAAGGGGAAGAACATATTGTCCGGTTTGTACCTGGTATCTCCAGCACCTAGAACGGAGCTGGCACATACAGAGAAGGTAAGGTACTCACTGTGTACTTGTGCAATGAATGGCCAGTGCCTTTACAAGTTTCTGGCTTCTTTGCAATGATTTTGGCTCTTCTGACCCCCAGCTCTATCACTGAGCTTAAGAAAAGAACAAAAGGGCTGCCAAGAAGGTTTGAAATTTATCTACATTTTGCAGTTTGCACAAAAGGGATCATGACCTGCTCTGAAATCAAGAGTGGGATGTTCAACTGAGCCACCCAGGAGCCCTCAGGCATGAGGAATGTTTTTTTTTTTTTAATTTTATTTATTTATTCATTAGAGATACACAGAGAGAGGCAGAGACACAGGCAGAGGGAGAAGCAGGCTCCATGCAAGGAGCCTGATGTGGGACTCGATCTCGGGTCTCCAGGATCACACCCTGGGCTGCAGGCGGCGCTAAACCACTGAGCCACCCGAGCTGCCCATGAGGAATGTTTAATTAAAAGAAGTTGAGAAGCCTGAGATTGAAGTTGTGGGTATAGGGTTAGCCTGAAGCATGAGGGTGCCTACTCAGAATTGTAGAGGGTAGAAATGATATTACTCTCAGCTGGGCGACCTCTGTTCTGAGGCGGAAGTTTCCCTATTTTCCATATTAGCCCTGGACACCTTTCTCCAAGTGATGGTTCACCATGGCTTTTCTTTCATTTCAATCTGGCCCCTCTTGGGGGTTCCCCTGCGTCTCAGCACAGTCAGACTTTGAAAGCTTAACTTGGGAGTATTATGACTTCCATGTTGCCCTGGGTCTGTGTTCTATCAGAGAAGGGTCTTAGCCTCTCGTTGCTCAGATCCTTCCAGGGAGCTCAGTGTTTGGCAAGCCCAGAGCACTTTGACTTGTACCTTTTGCTTGTCCAAAGGATCTTGGGAGTTACATGGATTCCTAGGAGTTCTCTACCAAAAAGCACTGCTCCTTTTTGAAAAATTGGCAGCACCTAGTTCAACTTCTTTGACTTCATTGTGCATCTGTGCCTAGCCCATGAAATATTTTCCCAGGACAGAATTTCCAAATTGTCGACCCCAGGACTGCCAGCATCAGAATCACCTGAGTGGGCTTTCAAACGCCTCCCTCTCACCCCGTGCAACAAACCAAATGCTTCCCTGTCAGTTCAAACCACTGAATTAAATTCATAAGCAGACAGTCTAGGACTCTGTACTTTAACAAACTCTAAAGAGTTTTGTCTGCTAGCTAAAGATGGAAAGCTCCTGCCCTAGGGCATAGGGTGTTTGTCTCCCTAGGAACACTGGTCCTGAAATATGTCTGGTGCAGATGGCATCAAGGGGCACTACCTGCTTCCTTTCTACAGCCTGCTTCTTGCTTCTATATGGACCCTGTGACATGCATTGTTGGGGTTGAAACATGAATAAGGTGCTGCCTCTGTACTCCATTACAATTTATGGTATCTATAGTCATACATAAATGACTTCAATAAAGGACATGCTGGGAAAATCAGATGCCATAAAAGATGGGAGAAGGGGAGATCATTTTACTGAGGTTGGGATGATCCACTGAGTGTTATGGGAGCTAAGATTCAAATAGGACTTTGAAGAATGGCTAGGACTTCCCAGACAAATGTGGGAAACAAAGACTTTGCAGACCAGTATAGCAGCTTGAATAGTCTTGGAGACCTGGATGCTGGTGGGGAGTCCCATGTGACTAGAATGGAGAATGCACAAGGCTTTATGACGGAAGGAGAGACTGAAGGAGGGGTAACACTCAGGGACACAGGACTTTGTTTCAGGTCCCGGCTAGCCTTGACACATTTCCAGCAGGATCACATGTGACCGCATCCTCTAGATACAAAACTTGGTCTGGGGGTTTGCATGACCATTGTATTTCTCCACATTTGAGTTCATAAAATTTTCTTTTTCTTTGTGTCCTCTCATACCTTATGCAACCCCCCCCCCCACTACCAAATAGTTCTGTGCCATCTGCACTCTATTCTTTGTGACAGAGCCAAGCCTTGGTGAGAGAGTGGAGGACAGACCAAGAAGAGAGACAGTTTGGTCAGTTCTGCTTTGTCTGTGCTACTGGAGGGACAGACGTGGGAGGTGTATAATCCAAAAACAGTGGGTGATACAAAAGGCATTTATATTTGGCTTTGAAATGCACGGTGTGATTGCTGGCAGCAGGAGCAGCAGATTTACCTTCCTAATTAGGCAAATATTCAAATGAGTTGGCACTCCCTGAACACATGCCACCAAATTCCAAGACTGTGTAAAAGAAACCTTACCCATTTTCATTTTAATATTATCTACATTAATTATGTATTAATATTAATTATTACATTAATACTAGCTAAACTGTTGTGGGGTGTTTCTATGCCAAATGGACTTCCAGTTGCACGTCTTCATCTGTGATTGAAATTTCGTGAGGCTGGGAATAACCTCTCCCAAATTCAGAATCATTGGATAAAGCTTTCTGATTTATCATGATAAGAAATATGGTAATAACAGTTTCCTGGTTGGTGTAGAATGCTTGCTTGAAAGATGGTTCCTGTGCCCACGTTGAAGCATACCCGGTAGGCTGGGAAAAGCTATTCGTGGTTCTAATTCCCTTCTGAACTTTAGTTTCCAGTAAAGTATAGTCGGATGTAAATTATGTGATGTACTCTCAGCCCATATGTAGACAGAACAGAATTTATAACCATCCGTAAAAGCATTTATCTTGAACTTATTAATCTCATCATGGGATTTTGTAGATAGAGGTGACATTTGAGTTCATCTAATCAAACTTTATCATTTTAGTAATGAGGCCCAGAGAAAGTTATGGTTCTTGAGGATTAGTACTCAAAGTATGCTTGTGGGGCACAGGCTAGCCAAGGATTAAAAAAAAAAAAAAAAAAAGTGGATGGTTCAAAACAAAACAAAAACCAAAAACCCCTCTGACGATAATGCCAAGTTGATTGTGTGATTCAGTCACCATACTTCCTAGGAGCTCCTGATGGAGAGGATCCTCCTTCTTCCTTCACAGTTCCTCACTGAGCCCAAAGAAATTGCCAGATACCTTTTGAGATCCACTCATGAACAAGTTGGGTGTGGTCCTTGCCCTTGGGATCTTTTTTTTTTTTTTTTTTTTTTTAAGATTTTATTTATTCGTGAGAGACAGAGATAGGCAGAGGGAGAAGCAGGCTCCCTCTGGGGAGCCTGATGCAAGACTCCATCCCAGGACCCCAGGATCAAGAACTGAGCCAAAGGTAGACACTCAACCACTGAGCCATCCAGGTGCCCCGCCCTTGGGATCTTATATTCTCCTCTTAAGCACATGTTGCTTTTTTGTTGGCTTCAGGCCTGTCTTGGATCTGGCTCAGCCTTCCAGGTCCTGGGTGTGTGATGTTCCCTAAGCTTGCCTGCTGTTTGGTTTTTCTAACGAGCACAAACAGAAGAGCACAAGAGGGATTTTTTTTCTCTGTTCAGTCACCAGCAAGAGTTGAACTTGTTGAGTGTGAGAGATGCTGATCAGAGCTACAGTGGGGCTGATTGCGGCTTCCAAATGTTCTTTGGGAGGCAAGCCAAGCAAACGCTCCCACCCAGAGGCCCCCAGGAGTGTCAGAAGGGATGGGATGGAGGGAGCTCTGATCTCAGGAAGGGTTCATGCTGAGGGGGAGAGGGAGTGGAAGGGCTCCCCAGCATGTCTGACTACACCCCTCCCAGGTTGGAGAAGTTAGAGGAAGAGGTGAAGGAGAGCAGACAAAGGGGAAGATAGAAGAAGGAAGGGAAAACATGCATGTGAGGGTGGAAAATACACCTGTGCTGCTGAACTGAAGCACCAGGACCATGGTGGACCAGAGGAAGAGAAAGCAGGCAGGGACCAGGCCTCCAGGAGAGCCATCTCTCTGGGAGACAAAGTCCCTCCTTTTCATGATGGAAGCAGTAGGTGGACCCAGGCATGTCACAGAAGACCCTGCCTGGGTGTGCCTGCGTGAGTTATGTCACCTGGTCAGCGCTTGTGCCAGTGGAGGCCTGCGTTCCCCCACAGCTGCCCTGAGACCCAACAACACGCGTGCTACCAGGAGTCTGGCCCAGGGACACCGTGGAATTAATTGGCCCCTTTGGGATAGCCGAAGCCTACATCTCTGGACTCATTGGCAAAGGGCTCTAAGTAGGTGAGATGACGAGTTGCATGGGTGTAGGTTAGCTCTTGGGTGTTGGGATTTCTTTTCTGTGCCCAATAAAGCAGACACCGACAGACGTTTGACAGTAATCAGCACCACTGAGAGAGCCCGAGGGAGTTGGTAAGCAGCTCAGCTTTTTTGTGTGTGGCTGACCCAGATATCCTCACTTTATTCCTAGACGGTGCACGTGGGTGTGCACACGCATGTGCATGCAATACTCTTTTTTGGTCATGTTTCCTTCACATCTGGGGATATTCTAGGTGGGTTCACTGGGGCACAGACTCTTAGCTCAGGCTGCTGTAACAAAAATACTAAAGACTGGGTGACTGCAAGCAGACATGGTTGCTTTCTCAGTTTTGGAGGCTGGAAGTCCGAGATTAAAGTGCCTGAAGAGGTGTGGTGAGCGCCCACTTCCTGGTTTGCACATGGTTATCTTCTTGCTGTGTCTGCACATGGCAGAGGGCAGAGAGAGGAAACGATCTCTTGTGTCTTTCCGTATAAGAGTGCTGATCCCATCACGGAGGCTCCACTCTCATGACCTAATTACCTCCCAAAGTCCCTCGTCTCCAAATATTATCACACTGTGGGGTGCGGTTTCAACATTGGAATTTTGGGGGGAACACAAATATTTGGTTCGTAGCACAGACTTTGGGACTGAGCTTTGCATGTAGGCAACGTTTTTTTTTTTTTTTTTTTAAGACTTTATTTATTTGAGAGAACACAAGCAGTGGGGAGAGGGAGAGGGAAAGGGAGACTCTCCGCTAAGCAGGGACCCGATTTGGGGCTCCATCCAGGACCCTGACATCAGGATGTAAGCCGGAGGCAGACACTTAACTGAGCCACCCAGGCGTTCCTGGGCAAAACTTTTTAATCAATTGAATTGCATTTTCACCCCAGAGAGAATACTGTCCTATGTGAACTAGATCTGTGTTTCTCTGCCTTTTGCAAACACCTGGATGGATTTCCAGCTTTAAGCACACGGCCTTGTGAACCATTCATTTTGCTATCATCTACATGAAGCAAATTGTTTTCTTACCCTCTACTGCCCTGAGTTTGCATTCCCTCTGCCTCTCCACATCTCCGTTTTTCTCCTCCTCTTGGTGATTTGGTATTTGTTAGCTTATGGAAAGTTCTTGGAAAGATGGGTGCTGGTGAGGCTGCCCTTTGGACTTGGCTGGAAGCCTAGCAGAAGCTCCCTCTGTGGGCTTAGAACATTGTCACTTGGGGTCACATCCCTTTTTGATCCAAAGGGGGTTCCTGCCTCTCCTGGCTCACCTCATCCCAGAAATCAGCATGGCAGTTTATTATCTGGCTTCTCAGCTATCAAGCTCCAGCAAGATTTGGAGGCATGTGGTAAGGCTGATTTCCATCAGACATCTTTTAAAATAGCTTTCCCTTGCTTCCTTTAGAATAGTGATGTCCAACAGAAACATGATATGAGCCACGTACCTAATTTAAAATTTTCTGGTAGCCATAGTTAAAAAAAAGTGAAAAGAAATAGGTAATATTAAATTTAATAGTGGAGATTATTTAACCCTATAAATCCAGAATATTCTGATTTCAATAGCTAATCCATGCAAAAAATTATGAATGAGATATTTTACATTAAGTCTTCAAAATCTGATGAGTATTTTACACTTAGAACACCTCTGTATTTGGGTGCTAAATTTTCATGAGAAATACTTGATCTATATCTAGAGTGCATAAAATGCACAGTGGAAAATGTGGATTTACATATATAAGTTGTTCCAGACATACTTAAAAGTTTTTTAATAACTAAAATGAGTTACCTCTCCCCTCCCAGTTTTAATATTCACATCCACATTAATAAAACTAGTTTATCAGCAAAGAATGAATCGATTTGACCTTGATTGAAGCAGATTGAAAAGTCCTACTGAATAAAGGTGTGTTGAATGGAGAGTGACTTATATTACTTTCATTTTTAAATTTAGACTTAAGTTTAACTAAGGAACTCCTGGGTGGCTCAGTGGTTGAGTGTCTGCCTTTGGCTCAGGGCATAATCCCAGGGTCCTGGGATCGAGTCCCACATTGGGTTCCCCGCATTGAACCCTCCCCTGCTTCTCCCTCTGCCTGTGTCTCTGCCTCTCTCTCTCTCTCTCTCTGTGTCTCTCATGAATAAGTAAATAAAATCTTTAAAAAATAATTATGTCAAGTAAGAGATTCACTTTCTCAATCATAGCAGCCACAGGTCAAATGCTCAGTAGCTATATGTGACTACTTTAGAATATCTTAAAGTGCAGTTGAATTAAAAAGAAGAAAATACAAAACAAGGCTCTATAGTGACTTTCCCACAGTAAATTTTTGTGTGGCTGTTGTCAAATTTGTTTTCAATGTATGTGTCGTGTCTGTCTCTTCATGAACTACCTTTCTGAATCTTTATTGGGATTAGAACTGCAGTGCAGTTTCTCAGTTTCTCTACCCTTCAAGTGCACTGGGTTTTGTTTCCTGCTTTTTTTTTTTTTTTTTAGAAAAGTAGAGCACACCTGAGTGTAGAGGAGAGGGACAGAGAGAGAAGGAGAATCTTAAGTAGACTCCTCGTTTGTGGAGAGCCAGATGCGGGGCTCGATCTCAGGACCCTGAGATCATGACCTGAGCGAAAGAGTCAGATGCTTCACTGACTGAGCCACCCAGGTGGCCATTTCCTGCTTTTCTGATACCACGTTCCATCTTCCCCTTTATCCAGCTTTTTTTTTTTTTTTTTTTTTTACTTTTTCCCTGTTCTTCTTTCATATCTGACTTCATCACAAAGACTGCATTTTTTAAAAATAGATTTTATTTTTTAGAGCAGTTTTGGGTTCATAGTGAAATTATGTGAAGGTCCGGGGGTTTCCCAGGTGTACCCCGCCCCCACACACGCATAGCCTTCCCCTTATGGGCACCTGCTCCAGAGCCATACCTTGTTACACTTAGTGAACCTATACTGACCAATAATCACCCAAAGTCCACAGTTGACCTTTGGGTTCACTGTTGGTGCTGTACCTTCTGTGGGTTGGGCAAATGTCTCATGACCCTATCCATCATGATGTCGTATAATGATAGATTATATGTGTCCTATAAAATAGTTACACTGCTCTAAAAATCCTCTGGGCTCCACCTATTTCTTAAATTCTTTTTTTTTAATTGAATAATTTTGAATTTCCAGTAATGAATAAAGGGAAACAGTTTAGATTTTTTCACTCACTCCGAAATAAGATATAAGCAAACCTAAACAACCAAATCCCTGTGACCCTTGGTTGATTTTGTTCTCTTGGGGGTTGCAGACTAACAAAAGGGAAAAATATCCCTGCTGCTAAATCTGTCTGAGGTCAGCCAGGCTCCCGTGGCTGTGTTGGGTTTTCCGGAGAGGGTTGCTGGAAGGGTCCCTTGTTTTTTTGGTCTGACCTCAATGATTAACTTCTGTTTGAGATTAAAAAAACAAATAGAAATCCCTCAGCCCTTCTGTCCTTGCAAAAGTTAGAGGGAGGTCAGCTCTGCGTCGTGGGGGTATGGTTGCCATGAGAAGTAATAAAAAAGCATCTTGGCAAGGGTGTAAGATGTTTCTGAAGCTGAGGGAAGGTCAGCTGGGCTGGGGGGTGTCATCAGACAAGGGCTAGAGGGAGGGTGGGTAGGAAGTGAGGAAGGTCCCTTAGATTAACTTGGGCCAGTAGATGTGTGACCTTGAGCAAGTCACTCTCTGGGCCTCTGCTTCCTTCCTTATTGTCAGATTCACCTGCTCTCCCTCTGATTCCTCCTCTATAATGGCCCACGAGTCCAGATGCACTTTTCTGACACTTCCATTCCTACTGCCAGCCAGCCACACTGTTACAGAGCTGAGGTTAAACCAAACATTTACATTATTAAAGGTGATGGGAAGAAGGAAGGAAATAGTAGCTAATGCATTTCCACGTTCTATTTTCACTCCAAATAATTTAAGTCTGTGTAAGTTGTTTATCATGGCTCATCAGGACTCAAAAATGTACCCACCAGTATATATGCATTTAGGGCCTGGTGCTCTGATGTCTTGGGAACATTTCATATAGTTCATTCTTACTTAGTTTGCCAAGTGTTCAGTGAGTATATATTTATTTTTAAGCTTGTATTTTCAGGCTCTTATTTTGTGCCAGGCCCTGAAATAAGCATTGTATAGAGGTCTGCTTATTTACTTATGTGCCAGGATAGGGAGATTCTTTTTTTTTTTTTTTTTAAGATTTTATTTATTTATTCATGAGAGATCGGCAGAGACACAGGCAGAGGGAGAAGCAGGCTCCATGCAGGGAGCCCGACGTGGGACTCGATCCTGGGTCTCCAGGATCACGTCCTGGGCTGAAGGCGGTGCTAAACTGCTGAGCTACCAGGGCTGCCCAGATTGGGAGATTCTTAACAAAAAATTCATAAGCACACTTCCTGTTATTCAGAAGCTTATAGCATACTTTGAGAGGTATAATATATCTGCTTAAAACAGTAAAAAGTCCAAGGCATTGTTTGGGGCACCTGAGTGGCTCAGTTGGGTAAGCATCTGCCCTCAGCTCAGGTCATGATTCCAGGGTCTTGGGATGGACCCCACAAAGGGCTCCCTGCTGGGTGGGGAGCCTGCTTCTCCTCCCTCTACAGCTCCCCTTGCTTGTGCTTGCTCTCTCTCTCTCTGTCAAATAAATAAAATCTTAAAAAAAAAAAAAGAGTCTAAAGCATTGTTTTAAGTGCCCAAATGATAATACAGTCAATAAATGCTTCAGACGTCCAGAGAAGGGAAGTGAGTTCCAAGGAGTCTGAAGATCTCATGGGACATATAGAGAGAAAGGAAGGTATTTTTTTTGAGTAGGAATAATTTGGGTTGAAGTTATGGTTCTGGTTGATAGGAAGGATCTAGGAAATGAGAGATACACATGTAAGTCATTATTGAATGAACAAATGAATGGCTTCAGGCTTTTGCATCTGGGTGACCGAACCAAGGCTGCTGGAGCATGGAGAACAGTGATCATGGGTTCCGTTTGGGGCATGTAGTTTGCGATGCTGACCTGTCCAGGAGGAGATGCTCATGGGTGCCTGAACTAGAGTGTAGATGAAAAACCCAGCAAGGAATACAGATTTGAGAGTCGTAGAGTAGAAGCAATAGTGAAGTCATAAGATAGGATTTGTTTCCTAAATAGAAGGAGGGAGTGAGGGCAGAGCTGTGTGAGGCTCCTAGAGCTTGCACCTAAGGAAAAGAGGGAGTCTGAAAAGGTCATAAAAAAAAAAAATAACCAGAGAGGTAGGAGGAAACATCTTGTAGGTCAAGGAGTGAGGAGATTTCCTGGTGTGGGTTGTGACTTGAGGCCCCCGATAAAGGGAGGAAAATCCAAGCCCTGGAAAGGCCATCTCGCTTCTCGAGTAGACTCAGACTTCTGTGGATAGAGCTGTGCTCATTTTACACTTGTAGATAATTTTGCTCAGAGGCCTGGATGTTAAATGTTTGCTATAGAGGTTGAATCTTCTTTCAAGTACATTTTACAAGATAGAAAAACACAACAAGCAAGTCTCTGAGAGCCGATTGAGTTTACAGCGTGTGGAGGGATCATCGAAGTCTCAGAACTATTTTCCCTTCCCTTCTGAGAACCCTCTTCTGCACGCTCATTTCCGCAAATAATGCTCATGTGTTTTTGCCCATCCCCAAGCTCGGATGCAGCCATGCTGCACATGTAAGCCAGCTCCCCTGCCGGAGCTCCACATTATTTGGGAATGTCTATAGATTTTGCAACTGAAATCAAGACGAGAGGATCAGCAAGATATGAGTAGATTTGCTTGCAGGCCTTTCCCAAATCCGTATCTTTCTCGTGGTGTAAGTCATCTGGTGAATTTCATTATGGTCTATAATAGAAATGTCATCACGTTGAATCCAATGTAAATCTACTTCTGTTATGTAAACAAGCACTGTTTGGATCTCATTCTAGAGCCAGGATCAGACTAGAAAATGGTTTGGGGTAGGAATGGGAATAGGGTTTAGGAAATGGTACTTTAGATTCCAACCCCCCCCCCCCCCCCGAATTCTGATTTAATCTGGAGCTTCTGGAGCTTTCTATGGACCCACAAAGAGCCTGTCTACCTTAAGCTTAACTAGACACTACGTTTTGTTCACATTTATTTCTGAAGGGATGATTCTCACAAAGAATCAGATTTCTGCTGGGTTCTAGACCTCTGTGGGGGAAGAGCAGCAACTTTTATTCGTTTGTTGATAGTTTATCCCACTGGAGCCATGCTTATTTTAGTTCAAATCAAATCATATCATCAAATATTTATTATTCCCTGAGTCAAATGGAATTGAAAAATACTTATAGGTTAGTGACCTGTTTCCCTACGTGATGCAAGGAGCAAATTTTTTCATTCATGATTTCAGCAAGTATTTATCAGGCTCAGTATGGTGCAAGGTGCTTTTGAATCTACAAAAGGGTATTTGGGATGACATTCATTCTTCAAGAGCTTATGTGGGTGGAGAGATCAGAACAACTCAAACAAAAAGGCTTTAAAATAATGGCTAAATATGTGGGGCGTTTTGTGGTACAGCCTATGTGCTTATGTAGTCAAAGAAAGCTAAATAGTATTTAAGTGATGCGGTAACCAGAGAGGGCTTCCTGGAGGAGGTAGACCATGGATCATGTTGGACAGCAGAGTTAAAACTGGAAGAGGTATATTACCAGTCTTACTCCTCCCTTTTCTCTGCTGTAAGTGGGAAGTTTGTCATCTGCCATTCCAACAGTTGATACTAATTTGTCTTTTCCCTGGAAATGCTTTCCAGTATACTAGAATTCTAACAGCAAATTCCATGCGGTATGTTAAATCTGATATGAGACTTACCTCCATCAAATATTAATGTAATCATTCAGAGGCAAACTCTAGTGGAGATGTATTAATTCAATATAGGTGCTCTTTAAGGAAACAAATTTTAAACTTACAGAGTCAAAGCAGTAGAGATGAATCCATTTTAAAGATACAGAACTTTCAAAACGAAAGATTTTCAGGCTGAAATTGGTAAAATTAGCAACCAAGACAATTGGTTCAACTAGCAGTTGAGCAACTACTATTAGTAGGAGCAGTTGAGCAACTACCATTAATAGTAGCAACTGCTATTAGTAGACTGTAGCTGTACCGTCCAGCAGTTTATATCAAATGTATGCATTGCTGCCGGTCCCTCTAACACCAGGCAAGGTGGCTATTACCAACTCAGTTTTGCATATGTGGAAACTGAGTCCAGAGAGTCCCGTGGCCAGTGAGTGGTGCTCTAGGGATTTGACCCCAGCTGTTGCTGACTCCAGAGCCCATGCTCTCTGGGGGTACCCTACATCACTTTGGCCCAGTATGAGCTCCTGGGAGCTCTCACAGGAGGAGGGAACTATGGATGAACTAGAATTGTGACGCGGAGTCCAGAAGCTCTGATGGGGGGAATTTTTCATCTGAATAGGGACACTGGGTGGCAAGATAATCAGAGGAGAAATCTCAGAGTTTGGAAGGCATTTCAGAGTTCTGAGGGTCCTCGTGAATCAGTCGCAGGCCTCCAATACACGATTCTGGCCGCCAGCATCTCAGTCTTGTGGTGGAATCCAGTATAGCCTTAAGGAGCACAGAGTCTCTTGGACCAACGTTCTCCATCTCACAGCCCAACGGCCAGGTTGAGGTTGGCCGACTAAACACAGCATAGTCAGTTAAATTTGAATTTCAGGTAAACTACAAAAATGTTTAAAATTTTTATTTATTTACTTATTTTTAAAAAAGATTTTGTTTACTTATTCATGAGAGACACAGAGAGGCAGGGACATAGGCAGAGGGAGAAGCAGGCTCCCTGTGGGGAGCCTGATGGGGGACTCGATCCCAGGACCCTGGGATCATGACCTGAGCCAAAGGCAGACGCTTAACTACTGAGCTGGGCCACCCAGGTGCCCCCAAAATGTTTTTAGTATAAATATGTCCCAAACAATGTTTGAGACCTACTTACACTAAAAATGTATTTGAAATACATTTAAATTCAAATTTAACTGGGCATCCTGTATCTTTTTGTTAGCCATATCTGGTATCACTAGCCCCAGCTCCGGCTGACTTTGGTGACAGGTTTCTGGCCTGCTTCCTTTTCCTTTTCCACCTGAATCCTGTCTGTTAGTAGAGCTTCAGGTCACTTTTACAGCAGTTAAGCATTAATTTATTTAATCTTCATACTGACCCTACGAGTAGGCACTATTACCATCATTCCATTGTATAGACAAGAAAATTGAAGTACCGAGGTTAAGTTACTTGTTCCGAGTCACACAGCTAGTGACAGAGGAAGGATTGGAGGTGGCCAGTGTGGCTCCAGAATCAGTAAGTGCTTCTTTCCATTCATTTACCCGCTCTTGTGTAATTGGGACAGAATGGAAGGAAGTCTGATGCTAAGGAAAGAGAGCCTGGTGGGATAGAGAGAACCATTCAGTTCCTGGAGCTCCAAGGAAAGAGCATAGATAGGATGCGGGGTGTCTGATGCACTTATGGGGGGGGGTGGCAAAGCAGGAGCTGGTGCTGGCCTGTCTGCCTTCTTGAGGCTTCTTGACGTTTATCCCAATGAGCCTGTCCACTGTCATTCCGCTGAGCACTGAGGCTCTTCTCTCCCCCCTTCCCCCAGGTGCACTAAGTCAGCGGCTGTTTTCCCCACTCCCTGGGAACAGTTCCCACCAAGTGGAGCCCTGACCAGCATACCTCATCATTCGTGACACGCCGTCTTCATATCCAACAAGACGAATGGGTCTAATCTCACTACAGTCTTTCTGCAAACACTGAACTCCATTTCTTGTCTTTGCTTCCTTCCCACTTTGCAGTGGGAGGATGTTTCTCAGAACTTGGGCTGTGAGAAAGGAAGGCTCCCTCCAGAGACCTTTACCCTGCATTCACCTTTGTGTCTCCTGAAGGGAGCAGCAATGCTCAGTTTACCTAAAAACACAGCTCTGCTTTAACAATCTTTAGGCATCTTCTGTGGGCCCAGTGCTCATGCTAGGGTGGTGAGAGGTGCTTAGTCCATCTAGCCTGGGAGTCTCTTAATCCCCAAGGAGGAAGTAGTTTGTTTCCTAGAAAATCTATGCCAGAGGCAAAAACAAGCCAGCAAACAAACAAAAACACCCGCAGGAATCCTAGAGATGCATTAAAAATGACAGGATCCTGGACAATGCATGTGGACAGATGTCCAGGGAAACACATAATATGTGCGTCTTGGAACAGGCCAGAATGAGGTGGTGCCTAACACTACTATACGGGATTAAGGAAGCATGAGAGGTGAAGGAAGAGTAGGGTGATGTCAGAGCTTCCCAAGTGCCTTAGTGGAGACCTTGCAGTTAACATTTATTGACAGGACCTACTAGGTGCATGATGTAGAGTTCCCAGGTAACTACTTAGCCTGCGAGATTATTGCCTACGTAAAATTTATTAGCGTGTTAAGCCATAATTATTAAGTAAAATAATGACAGTAATAACTCTAGAGCAAACTTCTAAAGCAAAATCAGAGCGTTTATTACACCAGGTATAATTTAATTTTATCTACCCTGCGTTGTACTTAACTGTTTGCTACAGCGTGCCCCAACCCACGGTCTTCTGTCCAAGGTTAATAGGCTTTCATTTCTTAACTTGCAAGTAGACTTGGCCTTAAAATGACATTTTCTCTCAGGCTGCTTCCCTTGGGTTTTTCATCTGAAGATGTCAGTGGCACCCGAGAACTCAGATGAGGGGCAGCACCTTTTACTGTTCAGAGAATGCAAGGGAAGTCCCTTCTCTGAAATTTCAATCAACTTGATGCTTCTTTTATCATGCATTCTTTAATTTTCTTGTAGGAGAAAGGAATTTCTGCAACATCTGTTTGCTTAAGGCTTAAAAAACAAAACCAAACCAGGATTCTGATACTTGTTAGTATCCTTTTCCAAACTGCTTTGAGATAACAAGAGAAAGATGTTGCCAAGCTACAGAACTGAAATGACCAGAAGTAGCTAATGAGACCAGGGAAAGTGGGGTAAGGCTGCTCATTGGAAGGAGAGAGCGTGAACCTTCTGATCTAGAGGCTCCTCTCCCCTCTGGGCTGGCAAGGGGCAGGTGCCAGGCCAGAACAGAAAAAAATGCAGAAGAACGGGACCCTCAAAGTAGGAGAGACTGGTCCACAGTGATGAGGACTGGACTTCCAGTGTGTTCTTCCTTTTGTGGGTGCCTGAGCCTTCTTTCCCACATGTGTGGCCTCAGAGGCTCTCGGGCCCATGATGCTTCATCTCTTATTGTCCAGATTTGCTGTCCTCCCAAAGGAGCAAGGCCATGTGAAATTCTGAACTCTTCAATAATCAAAAGGGAAACTGATTAAGATGTGAGATTAGCTCTGGTGATAAAGCTGGGAATCAGGAGGTGAGGATTCCTTGGGCCCACATTTCTGTTCCATGGATTTGATATCTGTCTGGATTGGAGGATTAGGAAACAGACTATTTCCTAGATTGAAGGGCCCTGGGTTAAAGCCTTGGAAGTCTAAATACGTGGAGTGTTGCCCAAAGTGCCAAAGCCAGTAGTGGCACAGTTGGAACCAGGTGTCCTGACCTCAGTCTAGGGCTCTTTGCCCCATTGGCCCCAGCTTCATTCTCCATGGCCTAGGAGGCTGATCTCTCTGGACAGCAGTATGTGAGCCACCTTATTCTCGGCTTTCCATTTGGGTTTGGTCAATAGGAGCCAACCCAGGAGGCAGGAGGAGGCGGTGTTCACCTCTCCCCAGCTCTAGTTTTGTAGTGCTGTGTTCTTTTAAGGCACTGTCCTGCCAGGGAGCCCTCTTCCACACCTCTGGCTTTTGTGGGGCTCCCAGCATGCACATTCCTTCCCCCTTACACTGGGACAATAATAACTTCCCACTTTCCACCAGTCCTCACTGGCTTCTTGGATTCTGTGCCAGACTGTGCACAGTTCTTTCCTCCGAGTCTTTAGTTAAGCCCTTTCGAGCGTACTGTCCGTCTGCTGTTGTGTCCCGACTGATCCAGGCTCTTCCTTCTCCTCAAGCTGTTGGGTCTGTAAGTCTGTGCATTTAGTGGCTCCATGCTATGCTTGTTGCAGGTGTCTCTTGGCGTACAACATAGCTGTACTCTGGAGACACTGCCTTCAGTTACACATTTCTTAGTTGAGCCCCCATTTCTCTACAGCACTTTCATTTCAGATATATACTTTTCCTTCCTCTTTGAATGCTCTACAGTGAGCAATAGCTCCTAACACTAGGGGCCTATAACCCCACCTTGGAATGGACAGAGGGCATTCTCCTAGTGTAAAATCTGCATGTGCCTACCAGGGCAAAGATATAATAAGCCTTTTGGAAAAGGAACTTAGGCCACCTGTTCCTTCCTCTGTTCCTACTACTGACATTCTGTGTGAGTTTGGCTTTTTGCCTCTCAAATGCTTTCAAAAGTGGGCTCACATGGATTCTACTAGTAAAGTAGAGAAGAACATTGCTGCTGGGAAGGAAGGATATTTATTTGAATCTGTTTTCTTAAGAGTGCGGTGACCTCTGGTGTGATTGGCATCTGGGCACGGGGTGGTCCCCTCAAAGTTGGGAGGGATTATGGGTGGGGACACGATCTTTCAAAGATAAACCATCCCAGGTGGGTGGCTTGTTGGCTGGGATGTCTGCCACTACCCATCAGTGCTAACTCGAGGTTCCCGGGAGACGTGACTCCACCTCCCCCTGGCTTGTTTCATTGGTTTCTTTCTCACCTAAAACTAAAAACTTGTCTAGCAAGAAGAATTCAAAAGGGGTGAGAACAGATAGCTTGAGTTGTGATCTTCAGTCTGCACGGTTCTTAGTTTCCAGAATCCAAGTAAAGGTGACCCCATTCTTAACAGCAGTTAAAAAAATCAAAATCTAGACTTATAAAATCTATGAATCAAGGGGCCGTCTTTCCCCATATGAGACTTTTTTTTTACTTCACAATGTGAAGATTCCTTGGCATCCCCTGTGGCTACCAGGTAGAGGTCAAAGAAGCTTAAAGTTCATGTATTCACCTCCACTGTCTATTGAAAAGGATCTGTGAAAGAAGAGGAGCTGTGGTAACAATGGGGAGATAGGATTGAATATACAAATGCTTATCTGGCACATGAGTTTCAAGAACATGATGTCCAGTTCCCCCTGGGTTCTCATTCCCCCCGCCCGCCTGGCTCTTGTCAGGCTCTCTGCCAATGGCCCCAGGGCCCCAGGGGAAGGGCTAGGATATTGTAGCGGACTCCCCATCATCCTGGGACAAGAGGGTGAAAGTAGTGTGAGAATCTGCTTAACACAAGGCCTGACTCCAGCCTTGAAGAGACTGGGGTGCTTTGCCTGGTGGTTATTTTGTCAAGGCTTTGACATTATCGGAGTTTGGTCACAGGAAAATGCAGAGGAGCTTTACCAGACCATGGTTTCCAAACCTTTGATTTTATGATGAAACCTACCTCCCCCCTAAAACAGCAGTATCAAGTCACCAGCCAGTCTTACTGCTTATGCTGCAGAGGGAGACCCAGGTCCCACCTGGAATATGGTGGAAGACAAGTGTACATCATCCAGAAATGTCCTTTGCACTTAAAGATTTGTATGAAGTGAAGACGTAAGTATGTGATAAGTAATTAAGAATTACTCTCTGGGGATCCCTGGGTGGCGCAGCGGTTTGGCGCCTGCCTTTGGCCCGGGGCGCGATCCTGGAGACCCGGGATCGAATCCCACATCGGGCTCCCGGTGCATGGAGCCTGCTTCTCCCTCCGCCTGTGTCTCTGCCTCTCTCTCTCTCTCTGTGACTATCATAAATAAAAAAAAAAAAAAAAAAAAAAAAAAAAAGAATTACTCTCTGGTTAATAACTGGATATCATGTAGAATACAAAATTGACAAAGATGTCATATGTTTTTTAGATAAAAGCCCTTGAGATATTGGAGAAATTTTACACTTTGGCCCTTGTGGGGTGCCCCTGGAGGTATGACTTTATTCCCAGAAGTATTTTCATTGAAAAATCACAGAAATATATGTTGGCAAATTGAATTTCAATAAAAAAAAATTAAAAAAATCACAGAAATACTATCGATATTAGGTTGAAATTAATCAATTCGAGATAACATAGGCTTTATGGTGAGAAGGCTTCAGTATTTATTAAACTTAAAGAAAGATCATTAATAATAACGGCAATTCAAATCCAGTCTTAGTTGTTGGAAACCATCATGAATTTTCCATGCGGGTATATTCCGTACTTAGAAAGAAACCAGAATTTCATGAGTAGAGAGCTTGCAGTAAAAAAAAACTGGTAGAGAGGAGCCTAATTTCTGCATCATCGTCTTGTTTGGGGCACAGAGTTGGAAACAGTTTCATGCCAAAGTCTTCTTTGTGGGGGGAGAGGGGTGGATGTGCTTTCTTCTGTTCTGCTAGGGCCCCACCTTTCCTTATCGCCTTAAACTGGGCAGCCTCACTTGCTCAGGACTCTTGATTGTCTCCCAAAGGCATTTGAGTGTGTACCCTTAAATCGGTCAAATTTTAAGTGAGGGCCAATGGGAAACAGGGCAGAAGAATCTTTGTCTGCAGGGAAAGTGAGCCCAGGGGTCTGTATGGGTGGAACTTTTAGGTGATTAGAAATGGGACAGGTGGGGCAGAGAGTGGGATGTAGAGTGGGGGTCCCATGTGCAGGAAATGATAACCAGATATGGTTTCACCGTTGACAAAACAGTGGGACAGGAAGCCTAAACCCAAGCAAGTGATGGAGAGTGGTGGGTGAAATGTGGTCAACATCACACTCCCAGGGGCTGTGCCCCACCCTGCTCCCAGCCCTCTGGCAGGTGTAAGGGTCGGGGAGATGGGGAACGTGTCCTAGGTCTATTGCAGCCTTTTCTTTTTTTATATTTACCAATCCTTCCTTCCGTCCTCCCTCCCTCCCTCCCTCCCTCTTTGAGTTATAATTGACATGCAAAAGACTATGTATCTCCTATATACAGCTTGATGGATTTGGAGAGAAGTATACACTGTGAAACTACTACCACCATCTATGCCATAAACCTATCTATCACCTCCTACAGCTTCTTTGAGCCTTCTTATTTGTTGTTATTATTTTGTGATAATGTTTAACATAAGACCTATTCTCTCAGTAAGTTTTAAGTATATAATGCAATATTGTTAATCATAAGAACTATGCTGTACGGTAGGTCTCTAGAAATTACTCACAGAACTGGAACTTTGCACTCTTTACTACGTTTTTGTTTCTCCTCCCCCAGCGAGGGGAAGCCCGCATCCCACTCCCTGTTGTGGCCATCTTGCACATACCCATCTCTCCCTCCCTCTGACAATATGAGAAATTGCTGTTTTGTACCACGAGTGTCTCAGAACCTCCGTGACCTGGAACAATCTTGCTAGGCAATCAGGTTCAGCCCCCAAGTCCAAGAAAATAAGGTATTTGTTATCCACAATCCAGAAGGCAGCTAAGGCCAGAAAAGAGCCCTGGAGACTTAGAATGTTAAGGCCGGAAAGAATGCTAGTGGCCACCAGTTCCCTCTTCTCATTTACAGGCAAAGGAACTGTTTGCAGCAGGATTGGGGGGAGGGAGGTCTCCCAAGGAGAAAAGATAGCGTGCCCAAACTGGAGCCAGTGTGTGCAAGCTGAGGCTGTTGGCACCATACTGGAGCCCTAGGGGGCTTTCAAAAAGTGGCCTCATCTGGGGAATCCATTTGATTTGCCTTTTGTTTGTTTGGGCTCAGCAAATGTCCACTTGTTCAGGCTTTGCTTTTGAGTGGAATCTATAGAAAATCAGGTTTGGTGCTCTCTCTCTCCCTCTGCTGGCTCTCGAGGCTTGATTCCCTGAAACTGACACAGATATCTGGGCAATGAAATGACTTCAGATAAAATGGAAGTATGTATGTGGGTTGCTTTAGAAACTAGGGAGATCACTACAGCTCTTTCTCAAAGAGGCAAAACCAATCCAATGGAAGCTTGATGCATATATATATTTCCCCCTCACCTCCCAGTTTCTCTTGGCTACACACAATGGCAAAGCAAAAATGGAAAACTTGCAAAAAAAAAAAAAAGTTGACAGCATTTCTATGATTCAGCTGGCAATTTGCTACGGTATCCAGGGAGACAGCTTCTCACATACATTAGCATAATGTGAAATGGCAGCTAGAACCAGAATTTACTGTCTAAGCAACTCAGCCTGAACAGCCGTTGACGACAATGCAATTTAAAGGAAATCCAAATATTAGGCTTAAGTGACTGATACAGCCCTGAAACCTCTTCATTTTCAACATATGGGGTCCGGTTTGTTCCCTCCTTTCTGTTCTCTGTTCTTGGGGCAGTTGGCTGGGAATCAGGGCTAACAAAAGAAGGATACCGTGGCTAGTTGAGATCCAATATAGCATTCAGCAGCCACAGCCCACTCCAGTCCCATTATCACCGAAATACATTTTCTTTCCTTCTTGAGTTTTTTGAGATTTTTCCATTTCCATCGGTATCCAAATGCTGACATTTCTTCTTCCTGTTATTTTTCCCGTGAGCCTTGACATGACAATGTATCTCTTTGCTACCCAGTTATCTGGACACCAAACCGCTGCAGATAGCAGCGCAGGCTTGAAAAGGAGCTTTGTTTCTCAGCAGGGGGCTGCCCAGCAAGCCTGGGGAAGACATCCTAGCAAGGGCGTGATTCCTGAGGATTTGGAGCTTGTCTTGGCAGGTCCGACTACTGGCCTCTGGCTTGCCTGAGCACTCCCTGGCTCCTCTTTCCCCTTCTTCTGTCCAATTTCCTCCCTTGAGTTGAGGACTGGGCTCAGTGGAACAGTGACTATGGGATTTTCCAGGCAGATAAGACACATGAACACAGGTGGCAGTTTCCCAAGTACGGTCTTCCAGATGACGCCCCTTCCAGTCTACCACCAACTGTGACTATTGATGCCAGACTTAGAAACCCCAAATGCCTCAGAGGCAGGAACCTCATCCACATTGTTAATGGACATTAGAGGATGGAGACAAGGCTGTGAGGGGGTCCACCTATCCTCATGAACTCGGGGAGTGTGGTTGGAGATCCAACCAGGACTTGTTGATGAATGCGGAGTAATGATTTTGGGCTTTGAAGTCCACCCTCTGATGGCTGTGAATGATCCAAGAATGTGGTTGTTCAGTTTCTTCGAGTCCGTTGTGTACACTGGAACCCAGCTGCCCATGCTCAGGGCTTTTCCCAGTGGTCTCTGCAGTGTTAGAAGAACAGCTCACATAACTGTTCTCACTTCTGACATCAATGGCAACTTTGAGGTGGGGCCCCCAGGATATCACTCTTAGCTTTGTAAGTCACTGGAAGGACTCACAGAATGTTCAAAAGCTGTTGCATTCATGGCTATGCTTTCTTATTGTTCAAGGATACAAGGTAAAATTAGCCAAGAGAAGAAGCACAAAGGGCAGAGTCTAGGAAAATTCCAAATGTGGGGCTTCCTGTTTTCTTCTCCCCATGTAGTCATGGGCAGCGGTACTTTCTTGGCATCGAATATGACGATAGGCATGGAGTACTACCAACCAGGGATGCCCACTGAGCCTTGGCATCCAGAGTTTTTATTCAGGCTCCATCACATAGGTGTGGTTGACTGAGCATGCCATCAGTCTTAGTCTCCAGCGTCTCCTGAAGTTGAGCTGATACCCCATCACCCAAAGTCCCAAGTCCCATTATTATACCATCCTGCATGACCAAAGGCCCCAGGCTAACAAAGACACATACTCCTATTGGGCCTTAGGTTCTAAGGACTTAAAGAATTTCCTCTAAGAAGCCCAGGCAAAGGCCATGCTTCTCTTTGGGCAGGGTTAATTCTTCACTACATAGCCGCTCTTTACTCGCTGCAGAAATCTGGTCAGTCAGGCTGGGTGTTCTGAAATTGTACAAGGCAGTTGGCCATCGTGAAGATGGAGGTGAAAGAACCACAGACGAGGGAGTAGGATGGGGAAAAACTGTAGCTGGAGAGAAAAGGGACTGCTGTGAGGAAGTGTGTGTAATATTTTGTATGAATAGAGGGGGAGACATGGAAGCCAGTGGGTTTGTGAGATACTATTTTACGTTGTGATTTATTCTTTCATTTTGTCCATCAGATGGGTATTGAACCAAGGATAAATATATCTTAACCTCAGGGTTGAGAGCTAGTTTTTCCAAAAAGGCAAGATAAGTAGAGGTCCACAGTTAGAAATAATCAGATCTGGAGTCAATGGAAGCTTTGCTTTTTCTGTTCACCCGTATAGGCAGTGGAGATATCAAGGCGCAAAGGATGAAATGGGCTGTTTTGTGAGTGTATCAGTAGTAATGACTATTATAATTACGAATAACAATGGCTACCATTTATAGAATGCTTCTAAGTGCCAAGCACTATTAAATTATTTACCAACATTATCACATTTAATTATTAGAATATCACTATGGGATAGGGATTATTATCTGAGTTTTATAAATGTAAAAAGTGAGCCTTAGAGTGGTACTAAGCTAAATAATTAGCTTAAAGGCTCATAGGCAACAAAGCCAAGATTCAAACCCAGGTCATTGTGCCTTCAGTGTCTCCGCTTAACCCATTATGAGTCTCCATGATGGATATGGTTAACACAGCCTGTGGAGTGGAGATAAACTTCTGGTGTACTGGTTTGGTATCTAATGTGTTTATTTTAAAAGTGGCTTCAAAAGACTGTGTCTGCTAAGACTGAGGTTTGGTCCCCTGGGAGACTTAAGGTTCTCTATGAAAGGTTTTAGAAAGGCCAAGATGGTAGGATGGGGGGTAGGGGGGTGGGCAGCTGAGTTTCATGCTTTAGGACAGTGGTGCAGACTTGGCCTCAGGTGACTCATTAGCTCACAGAGTAGGGTTCCATGTTCAGGCCTGTTTGTCTACCCTAGGAAGGGGACAGTTGTTTGCTCCTGGGAGAAGAGATCTTGGTAGGATGGGATTTACAGGTTAAGAACACCAAATGGAGGTGGAAATAGTATTGGAATTATCTGGATTTATGCTCTGTGAGGGCAGGACAGCTGTCTCTCCAGCATGTACCACAGTGCATGGCACCCTGGAGAAATTTAATGAATGCAGAATAAATGAATGGGTAGATATTGGAGGAGTTGGGTGGGGCATATCTCCTTTAGGATCAGGTTGGATAAAGAAGCAGGATCAGCTTTTCTACTTTGTTGTCTAAAAGGCTCCCAAGTACTTTCAGAGTGATACTTGACAGTGCTGTGGCCCTTTCGAGTTGTGTTTGTTTTTTAAAGATTTTATTTACTTATTTCAGAGAGAGAGAGAGAGAAAGGAGCAGAGGGATATGGACAAGCAGACTCCATGTTGAGCGTGTGTCTGACATGGGGTCCCATGCCATGACCCTGAGATCATGATCTGAACCAAATCAAGAGTTGGATCCTTAACTGACTGAGCCACCTAGGTGCCCCAATTACCCTTTTTAGTTTTAAGATATGTTCACTTATATTCCATTTGATCCTCACAACATACTTGGAACTAATTTTTATTGTGTTTATTTTATAGTAATGGGGCACTTGAGCTGCACAGAGTTTAAGTGAGGTGTTGAAGGGTACATAACCCATAAAGGACCAAGATCTTGTGACTCCCAATCCGGTACTCTTTCTAGCACCCCAGAGATGGTGGTGGGGGCAGGTGCCAGTAGTGTTCCTCAAGCTTCCCAACTATTCAGTACAGTCATGGTGGCTAACAGCTCTCTGGACAGTAGAGTTTAATTGACTAGAAGGTGTCTTGTTGTGACAACAGGTCTGGGTTTCCCCAGCTAAAGATTCTTCGCTAGTTGGATGAAAGCTCAACTCCTTGCACGTGGCCTGGCTGGGGGGTTGGGGTCCCTCATGAGCTAGTCCTGGGAAGCCTGAGGTGCCCCCTCCTTGAATTCCTCCTGGTTCAGAATCCAGCCCATCATGGAACATGATTAGGGCTTCTGACAGCAGAGATGTTAACCAAAGAGGCTATTTGGGACCCAAATGAGATAATGTCTCTTAAAAACTCTCTGAAGTTCCTAAAAATATTGAAACTTAGAACCCCACCTGGTACAAGAGCCTTGAGCGGTGCCTCTTCTGGTAGAACTTGTTCAGGGGTGAGACTCTATGGGGAAGGACGTATTGTTGACCTTCCCAGCATCCTTCTGAGGCTGCCTGGAACCCTGATAGGTAACTGCTGTCCTCACTGACAGATGACATGCTTGAGAGTGGGCATCTCACCCTCATGATCCTGGGCTGGTGATTAGAGAGATGAGTCTAGTTTCTGGTGTCCATCCATTCTCTATTTCTAGTTTCTCTCTGTCCATCTAACTCAGCATGCTAGTTGCCACTGCTTCCTCAGTAAATACTGCACACCTGGAGCTTTTAGTTCTTGAAAACCACGTGTCAACGGAATGTTCCTGGGGTGGTGAGGGAGTTCAGCTTTCCCTCTTCCCTATGCCAGGAGGAGTAAACGAGTGGAGATTCCTGCTGGCTTTGGGCTGAGGAAGGCCATGTGAATCTCCTAGAGGATTAGGGGGGCTGCCTCAGGAGATTGAGAAAATCGTCCTGACCCTTATGCTCAGGGACAGGCCATTGTCCCCTTGAGTCTCAGGGACCCACAATGAATTGTACAGTGTTAAGACATCAAATCTTTTCTAGAAACTTAGATGGGAGAGGAGACTTGGGACCCAAGTTATGGATCATCTCAGGGTTCATGCCGCAGCTGGAGTTTGCTGAAGGTTGGCTAGTCTGGAACTGTTTTCTTTCCTTAAAGCTTTCCAGGAACCTGTGGGCATTGCCTCTCATTTCAACCAAATCAGGTGATGCTCCCAGGGGCTTTGACCTTGGCTGGGTGATGCCAAGTATGTCCCCTGACATTTCCTGCTGCCTGAGAAGATGAGTACAGAAGAGCAGGAATGTGACAGTAGAAAGAGTCCTCCCAAGAGCACTGATCTAGAGCTTAAAGCCCAGGTGACCTGGGGAGCAATTCACCAAGAAGCAAAACCCTGACCTTTCTTGGCCCTTTCCCCAGATATCTGGACCCTGTATCACCTCAAATTTCTATGCTTAAAGGTTTTTTTGGTCTCTCCTAATGAGTTAAATAATTTGTTACATTTCTTCACACTAATGTAGTAGGGGCTAGGTGAGTTACTCCTACCTAGGTTGTAGCTTTTGCTTTTTTAACTGAAAAGCGAGGATCTGATATAACTCAAAACAAAGATGATCCAGTGGTGGGTTTTAAGAGCCCAGTGATGGAGATATTTGAGGATTTCCCTCGTCGTCACCTACCCTGGGGCTCCTCTTCCTTCATGTCAAAGTGGCCCTGGTTTCCAGGGCACGGGCATAGACGTGGGCATCACTGGTTAATGTACTGACACCAAGCATCAAGTTGTGGATGCAGAGCCCAGAAGCGGGCCTTCTAGGCTGCAGGTTGACTAGCTTTGGCCACCATAGAACTACCTGTTCCCTGGGTTTCACCATCTTTCTTGCTCCAGCATTTGGGATAACTTTATAGTTCAGTCATCCTGTGTCCTTTCTGGATAAAGCTTTTCTCGAAGAGCCTGGTAAGGGCTTAGTGACCTGCTTGTCTGCTCCTCATCTTGTAACGGGGGTGTAAAGGAGGGGCTGGGCTGGACTGATAACCATTTTACCCTCAGAACCTGGCTTGATGCCTGACCTTAGCAGATGCTCAGTAAATATTCTCAAAGTTCACCTTTGAAGGTCAACTTTGGAGCTGATAAGGAAACAGCACAAGGCTTATTTTTGTCCAACTTGTGGCCCTGTGTCCTGTGCCCCTGTGTCTATGTAGAGCTATAGAATCACACAGAGGCCCATTATTTTTCACTGGTCAACAATAAGAAATGCAGTGGCTGTCTAGACATTCGTGATGGGATAGATTTTACCAGATATGATGTATTTTTGTCTTTTGGCTAGAGAGCTGTGATGTCTGAAGCCCTATAAGAATTGTGTGGCTTTAGAACCTAGTAGCTTCCCTGGGGAAGCACCTGCCTCAACTTCTCATTTCTGTAGGGCCAGCCCACAGCTCAGCTTCAGCCCAGACACTCGGGCAGTCTACAGCTCCAGAGAGCACTCGGTTGAAGCTCAGATGCTCAGGGGGCCAGTCTATAGTTCTGGGAAGAAAAGACCCGAGGACAAAAGAAACTGACATTCAGGAATTTTCTTTCAGTACATTCTCTTTTGAGCCTAAAATTTCATGTGGTTCAGCAACATATATATGCAGTCACCTTTTAACATCATTCCTGTTTGTCAAATACGTTCACTACAAGTCCTTTCCCTACTTTCAGCAATTTTTTTGTTGTTGTTGCTGGGTTGTTTTTCGTGGTTTTGTTTTTGTTTTTGTTTTACCATTCTTCCTGAAAGCATCCTTTCTAATTAAGATCTGAGCTTTAAAAAAACAAACAAACAAACAAACAAACAGATTCCAGTTGAAGCTTAATCAAACTTATGCCAAGAGAGGTAAATTCTCCTTACAAGTCTTCTGAAAACCAAAGTCCAAGCTCTTGCTGGCTTTTGCTGCTAAGCGTTAAGCATGTCCCTGGTTCCATACTGTTCTGTCTCTCATATCAGAGAAGGAAGTGCCACCCCCATAGTTTGGGGCTCAGCTAGCCAGCTCAGCCCAGATGCAGGAGAGTCCTTTAATGGCCAGTCTTGTTAGTTGCTTCCATGCATTCTGAACTTCCTGGTTGTATTTCTGTACATTTCTACCAGACCATGATCATCGTGGGTCTTGGCACCAGCTCACAGGCAGCCATTTTGGAGGCCTGCTTGTTTCCAAGCACTCTTAGCCCAGTTACATCTGACATGGGTTCTAAAGTCTCTCCTGGGACTCTTAAGGGACAGTTGACTGTGTCCTCACTTTGCCTGTTGCTCCAGTAACAGAAGAATCCCTACCTCTGCTCTGGATCCCAAATGAGACAAACCCTGCCCTCTGTGTAGGCTGCTGCATCTGGTGCCAGTAAGTACTGCTCCTTCATCACTGGGTCTTCTGAGAAGCTGGGGCTGGGGAGGAGGTATGCTTCAGCATCTCTCTATGCTCTCCAGCCTTTTTGCAATTACTCTTGGTTGACTCTGCCCTCAGGACCTCTCTTTTCCTGTGGCTTCCTGCAGGGGGATCATAAGGCACCATCCTCAAGTATTTCTCTAGGTTGGTTTCCTTCTGACATTTTTTTTTTTTTTGAGGTTTTTGTTTAGTTTTGTAAGAGTGTAAGTGGTTTGGGAGCTGGGCGAGGGTGTATATATACTCCATTTATAGTAGTAACTACTAGGTGGGCCCCAGGGCATCGGAAGAGTCTGATGGTGTTGACTGTGACCCCTTTTTTCTGTGTCACTCCCTTAAATTCATTGTCATGACTGGCACCATGGAGCTCCATGACCCATTTTTTTTCTCTCCTGCTATAAGTGGCTGTTGGAGAACAAGCCACTTCCATCGCAGATCGCAGCTCCAGTATAGAGCTCAACCCAAAGGTTGCCTGGGCTCGTTTGTAACCTCAAAAGTGTAACAATAGTTAACACGTACTGATGGTTTACCCTGTATGCTGGAGTGTGGTTTTGCTAAGTGCTTCACTTGCCTTTTCCCCTCTTCACAACCATCCTGTGAACAACGTTCCTCTAGCATCCTCCTTCTTTTGCAATGAGAAAATGTAGTCTCAGAAAGGTCGAGCAACTTGCTGAAGGTCACACAGCTCTTAAGCTCCAGGATTTAAACTTTTCCACTATGTAGGACTATCCTATTGTGCCTTATCTTCATGTCTTTGTACACACTGTCCCCTTGTTCAAGCACACTTCAGGGCCCAGATCAACAAGTAGTCCTTCTGTGGACACTCCAGATGGAAGTGAGCTCTTCTGTGGACTCCTGTAGTTCATGAAGCTCAAACTCCTTACCATTCCCCACTTTGTCTGAGGTTTCATTTCCATGTGTTTATTCTCCAGGGAGGGTGGCACATTTTCAGAAGGCAATCCTTAGTGCGTTTGGCTTCCTTGCAGTCATTAGCATGCCTTCCCACATAGTACTCGTTCAGCAAATCCTGGTTGTTGATAGTATTACTTTACATTTGGGCCATTACCTATGAAGGCAGGAATGCATTTCGCTGGATTGATGTTGAGCAAAGCAATCTGAGCATTTTACTAACATAATTCACCCCCCCCCCCTTATTTAATAGGTAATTTAGTTCAGAAACAAAGAAGGAATGATGTGTAGCTATTTCCATGAAATGATTTATTGGAAACCAGAACAGTGGTTTAAACCAGCTGGAGTCAAACCGATAAATAACATTTGGTATCAACTATGCTGCCTCACTAGAAAAACAAAATTCTCATTTTGAAACCTAATTTTGGGTCATCAAAAGAAGAATCCCTACACCAGATAGCCCATGGGTCCCCTGTACTGGGAATTAGATTGCTAGGCACAACCTCTTTCCTGCCCCAAAAGTTAGGGAATCTGAGAGTCCCCCTGGACCCCCTGCTTGGGGGCTACCCTTGCTGTCTTAACTGAGCATGTACTTTTCCTTCCTATAATGTGACTTAGAGACATAACAGCAGCTTGTATTAAAAAATTATAGAAATAGCCTTTTCAGACCTTCACTGTGCCTGGGATATAATAAATGAGTGAGAAATTGGGGCATTTTCATAGAGCTATTAAGACAGAAATGAGAGACTGATTTAAGATATAATTGAAAAAAGAAAGACCAAACTGTCATTCTACAAAGAATAGAGCAGTGATGATTAGCCATCTAAGCGGGTACTGTTGTAGCAAAATGACTATTGATAATCACAACCGGAGAGAGATTGTGAATCTCTTTTCATTTCCTCCCTTGCTCCAGTTCTAAGTGTAGAAGCAGGTCTGCCAAAACTTCCCTGGACCCAGCACTGTCCCAGGAACCGTAAAGGGTCCCCAGAAGTCCTGCCTGAGGGTGATGCCTCTTCCAAGAGAAGACGAATTCTGAGTGATGTCTGAATAGGTAGAGATCTATATGGCTGAAGTCTTCAGGAGCTTCAGAGGAAAGGAGACTGGTGGCCAGCTTCTCTCCTATAATAATTGTCCTTTAAATCCCTAAGGGCAGGATGGGAGCACCATTTTTGGCTTCTTTGGGTGCTCATGGTGGGTTTCACTGAAGAATTGTTGGGACTTGAAAAGGGATCAAGGAGTTGTAAGCCTCTGTGCTTAGTCTTATTCTCCTTGCTCATGGTGTGAGTTGCTCAATCAAGAGTCCCTTCTAGATAGAAGACTCTGATTTCTTTAATTTCATTATAAGGCTCATGGAATAATTACAATATATGGCGAATGTGGAGAAAGCACTTGTACACATACATATTTGTTGGACGGGACTCATCAGCACTCGGTCATTGGCAAGGTGTGTCTCAAGGCCTTTGGCTGGTGTGTACAGAGACAGCATTGCTGCAGAGAACAATTCTTTTTGAAGATTCCAAGGCATCTCCCTGTGTGACAGATGAGTTCGTGGAAAGCTGCATGTTAACCACATCAAGTCATTTAAAATACAGTAAAGGGGTCTTTTAGGACAGTAAATTCTGTAACAGACCCATATGTAGACACAATTCCATTTTAAGATCAATGATGATTCTTTCTCTGTTGCGGCTCATCTGAACATTCCCAGATTTACCCCGGATATTTTTCCTGCATGATGGACTATATTACAAATGCTAAGGGAACATGGGGAAACTGCAGCGGATCAGGGCTCATGGATGCACAGAGTTTTGAGAAAGTAGTGATGGGGGCTGGGAGAGGTGGTCATTTGTAAAGAGTGAAGTGTGTCTGGGTGCAAGCAGGGTGCTGTGGGTGCATCTGGTGGATATGGGGACTAGCAAGAGTCAGAGCTGGAAGCATAAGGAGAAGGCAACTGGAAGGAGTCGTAGGTGCTAATCCTTGGTACTAAAGTGTGATTCATCAGAAGTGGAGAGTCCTGGGGGAGATTAGGGGAAAAGTGGAGCTTAATGAACCAACACATTTATCGAGTATCTGCCGAGTGTCGCCATACTGAATGTTTACACTTAATCCTTATGTAGAAGTGTATGATACCATCTCAAGAACCTTAGCATCTAGTTGGAGAGATGAGATCTGAAGAGTCAGATAAAAACAGAAGACACTGACCAGCAAAAATAAAATCAATAAAAAGACCTGTTTTGTTTTATAGATTTTATTAATTACAGAGGGGTAAGGGGGAGGAGAAGAGAGAGGAGAATTTTTTTAATTTTTTTTAATTTTTTTTTTGAGAATTTTTTTTAATATTGATTTTAGAGAGCGAGTGAGTGAGCACATGCACATGTGTGCGTGATAGAAGGGCAGAGGGAGGGAATCCTCAAGCCAACTCCCCACTGAGCATGGAGCCCAGTGTGCAAGGCTCCATCTCACGACGCGGAGGTCATATCTGAGCTGAAACCAAGAGTCTGATGCTCGACTGGTGGCACCACCCAGGTGCCCCAAAGACTGTTTTTGTTTTTTTGGTCTTGGATTAAAATGACCAACTAAGAAAATCAGAATTGGGGCTATCTAAGAATTTTAGTTGACTCCAATGTCCGAGGAGTCAGCAGTATGAAATGGCTGCCAGAAAGTAAATACAGTCTCAAGCTTCATGAATAAAGGCTCTGTGCCCAGGGCAAGAGGTCCAGCGGGCCTTGGCACTCTGCACAGCTGAGCCCATCTGGTGCATGGCACACAGTTCTGGGCATGACATTTTAAAAGATGGCAGTTTCTCTCAAGGGACACGGCTGGGACAGTGAAGAGTTTCAAAGGGTCTCGAAATAATATTGAATGAGGAACAGTTAATCTTTTCATTCTTCAGCAAACAGTGATTGAGGGTCTCTTGGCACTGTAGGATGCATGAGGGATTCAGGTCAAAGCTTGCCATCCTTGAATAAATGAAACAAGGTCTAGTTAGTCTCGAAAAGGAAGGACCAAAGGGTGCAATTTAAAACCCACTATGTGGAAGGAAAGTTCTAAAGGGTAAAGTAAGGGCCATAGGGTGGACAGGAGGCAGACTGAGGCTCCAAGTAAAGGAACAGCTGATAACCAATAGAGAGCAGGTGTGTGCTTTGGTTTCCTCATCATACAGCACCTTGTGACGGGAATTAAGTTGAAAATAAATGAGAATAGTGCATGTGGGAGCATTTTGTAACCAGAAAACATCCCAGCCAAATGATATTCTCTTGCTCATGGTGCGAAGTTGGGTGCTTCTATTAGGAGGGCCCTTATCTTTTGGTGGTTGGGCCAAGATGAGAGACTCAGAAACCCTTTACTGCAGATGCCAGGTGGTCTGTTAAGCAGTTTCCCCTGGTCCAGAGAAAAATGGAAAAAAAAACCCCAAAACAAAAAAGCAAAATGGCAAGAGGAGGAAGAGTGGGGAGAGAAGGGTGGCCACAGTGACGTAGTAAACTTTTCATTAATTTTGAGATTGTCTTTGACATAGTTCTCATTGTTCTTTGCTATGAGAATGTTTTTCCTTTTATGATAGGATGGTGTTAATAGATTTACTGTATTTTTAAAATGTCTCATTACTTAGCAAAAATAATAAGCTGGCATTCTTTTTTATGGGGAAGATTTTATGGATCTGAGATTTAAACAAATTGGGCAACACTGTCCCATTCTCTTTCTGACTCGAAGGCTGTCACTGAGGTCCTGAATTGTAAATAGTTAAGTGCAAACTGGTGGTAGGCACAGCCCATGGTGTGAGAATTCAGGAAAGGGAGAGTCGGCCACCCTCTGGCTCTGCGGATGTTGTCTTGAAAAGGCAGCCCCCGATTTAGGACTTGGATGCAGAGAGGTGCACGCTCCTCTCTGGGCCCTGAGGCCCGTGGCCTGGCAGCAGAGGTTCACGGTGTGTGCCAGGGCAGGTGGCCCGTGAAGCCTGAGTCCCTCTGCAGCAGCCCCATCAGCCATGCCCTGGGGATCCTGGCCTTTGAAACCCTTAGATGGACTCCATTTAAACTTTAACAACCTGTGACACACTGGGGTTCCGGTTGTCCAAAAGAATGCTAGAAACCACATCGGACAAGCTTAGTCATGAGTCCTGTTGCCCAGGACCTAGGAGGAACAGGGGTGGGGACCTTGCCCACAGATCTTCTGGGCTAATCCTCACGGAGGGACTTGCAGGTGGCCTGGCCTGGGGCGGATGCCCATCCTTCCACCTGTGACTCTGATTGTAATTCTGATGGAGGAGGTGATGTCAGCTGTCCTTTTGGATTTATGCTGTACGTTTGGGTGGGAGATGACAAGAAAGGACTCCCCCAGATAGGAGAGGCAATGTTATTCCCCAGACAGGGGAAGGGGTCTGGGATCATCAAACATGGAAAGTCCATGACTCTATGCTTCGGGAAGCTCCCTGGCTGGGAGGTATTAATGTGGTGGACTCCCTGCTGGCTTGGGCCAGTAATTAAAGCATGATTTTTTTTTTTTTTCATTAATGACTTGAGAGAAACAACTCTGGCTTTTGCTGACACAAGCAGGTCAGAGGCAGGGCTGTGTCTCTGGGCACCTCTCACAAAACTCGGTTTCCTGGGGCAGCTTTCCTTAACATGGAGGTGCTTTGCAGAAAACATGCATTTAAATTACACTGTGTTTTTTCCTAGCAGCCATTCTGATTCCACAGTCTGGGATGGGGCCTGGAATTGGCATTTGTGCTCAGAACCCAGGGTCTCAGGTGGCCGATGTGGATGGTCTGCTGCCCATACTTGGAGGAAGTGTTTCTTAATCGGTATTTTTCTGGTTCCTGGCCTTGGCATTTTGGTCTTCCCTTCAGACTGTTCACGTTTTGAAAACCAGTGGTTAAACGTACAAAGTGAACTATTTCAGGGAATCTAGGAATAAACGTTTTTGTGCAGGGAAGCAAAATCCTTTGATGATGGAGCCCTGTTCTGTTCCTTCTCCACCCTCTCCCGGGGAAGGTATATTGTGGTTTGTCAAGGCTTCATGAAGGGCTTTTTTTTTTTTTTTTAATTCCAGGCACCCCATTACTGCAGGAGCCTGTGATAACTCCAGGTATTAGTATTACTTTATTTTAAGTCTCAGTTTTAAAATAGCTGCAGGGCTGCACCTGGAATAAAAATGAATTAAAAAGAAAGCCACTGCGTGGAATTTAAATAGCGCCTCAGGGATAGGCTTGCTCTTCTGGGGCCATCACTTAGACCCACAAGGTTTTGTGGGGTTTTTTTTTGTTGTTGTTCTTCAAAGCTTTCCAGAACGCCACTCACATGAGCAGACACAGGGATTTTTATCATCTTTTTCTTCTTTGGGGTTTAAAAATATTATTTTGAAGGAATGCTTATCTATCAGTCTGAGAACCCAGTGGCTGACATCAACTGGTAGCCTGGGAGGGACCAGGGTCCCAAATCCAGGAAGGTGTGACCGCTGCTCTCAAAGAGCTTTGTGTTGAGACGTGAAGCCTCCCATGGGTTGTAAGCCTGGGGAACCACTCTGGAGCTGAATCCTCCACAAGAGGAGGTGGAGTTTGCCCGGCATGGGAGGTGGGGGAGGACATTTTTAGCAGGGGAAACAGCATGTGTGCAGAGGGAAGGGCATGGTGTTGTGGAAAGAACACATTGTTCTCATTGAACACATTGTTGTGGGGAACACATTGAGATCTGTAGGGTATATGGCAGGGCCAGTGGAGGGGTCTTGTGGGCTGTATGGAGTTGCCTGTAGGATTCTATAGGTCAGTGAAACACAAAACAAAACCAGCATCCATTAAGCAGGTGAGGCACCTGCTAGCATATGCCTCTTCAAATGACCATTTTGTTAGTGGAGTAGAGATTGGGTCGAAGGTGTGTGAGTTGGCCGTGGCAGACAAAGGGAACCTTTTGGGGAACTATGGCAGCAGTCAGGTAAGCCGTGACAAAGGTTTGAATGAGGCCAAGGCAGTGGGGAGGAAGAACAGACAGAAATAAGAGATATTGAGAAGGTACAGTAAGCAAGAAGTCCTCTAGCCTAGGATGCAGTGGCCGGACAAGTAGGAGAGGACACCAGAGGCCAAGGGAGCAGGGAATCTGAAGATGGAAGAGGTGGCTGCATTTGACACGAGCACAGCCTGACAGGTAGATTTGGTGCATCTGTGTTGTACACCTGTGTAACCAGTGTAACATTGTGTGTCAATGACACACATAAACAAGATGGTTGTAAGGCTTTTGAAATGCCCTGGGGCTTGGCAACTAGGAGGCTTCTACAACCTTGGGAGGGGGAGAGAGGAGGGATAAAGGGAGAGAAAGAGATTGCAGGGGGTTCAAGAGAGGATTGGAGAGAAGAAGCAGAGATAGGATCCAAATGTGAAGGATAAATCCTAGATTGAGCCACCTGCCTATAATCAGCGGCGCTTTCCTTTTTTATCCTGTTGGCTCATTTTCCTTCCATATTCCTGAGGGTGAAAGACAACTTTGAAGATGCCATGCCTGATAGATCTGGAATAGAGGAGAATAATTGGGAAATTCGTTAATTATGGTTCTATTTACCATTCTGTTACAGAGTCCAAATGGTAGTTTATGACACCAATTGAAGCCTTATCGGGTAAGAGGTATTGACAGAGCATGACTCCCTGGAGAGGAATGCTAGTGGAATTCAAACATACTTGTGAATGTAGATTCAAACCCATATAGGACTGTAATCAAGGCACACAGCCTATTAAATAAACGAACGCTTGAAAATGCAGGAATGGCAGGCAGCAGATAATCTAAAAATGTCCTCATTGTTTGCTCTTTTTCCCCCTGATGGTATAGGGATGAGAAAGAAGGGGTAACAGCGAAGACATCCAATAATAGGTATAATTTATTGAATGCTTAGACATGCCAGACGCTGTGCTGAGTATAGTTCATGAACTGTCTCATTTAAACCATCTCATTTAATGCTTCCTATAACTGGGAAGGAGAAGGACTCTTCCTATCCCCATTTTGGTCGCGGGTGACCTGGAGGCCAAGTGGTCACACAGTGGTCTGAGTGGATGTCATGATCCCTGAGCACAGCCAGATGCAACCACATGAGAAGAGCCAGGCTTAGATTCAGCTCTTTCCCTAACGCACTGGGCTCAGCTTCTTTATCAGCAAAAGGTGGGGTCTGATGTAAAATATCTCTAAAGTGCTCTTGGGCTATAGAATCCAACCAAGTAATTCCACCTGTCATTGCTTTTGCTCGTGGCCCCAGGAATCCAGCAAATGTGCCATAGCCCAAGGTAGGTATGGTCAACCAGAATGGAGATCATCACGCCAGCTTTATAGATTGGGGAAGCAGAAGGTGAATTTCAGGGCAGAAATGTTTGCTTCTTGGGAGCTGCCAGCCTGGCCTTATAAGATGCACCAGGGGACATTGTGGTTGCAACCATGGTCTCTCTCTCTCTCTCTCTCTTGAAGATTTCCCACTATAAGATATATATAAAATTTCTCTTATATATTTCCCATGGATGGCCTCTGAGGGGCTCTAAATTGTGCATCTGGATAGACATCTTTTTCTTGCCATTCACCTTGCCACTTTCCGTCTTCACTTTTGGCATGTCTTACTGCAAAGACAAGTGGCTGAAATCTTCCATGTCGTTCCTCAGGTAGCTGCAACACATCTTCTCTGACATTCTTTCTTAGCACATAAGTTTTTTTGTTTTGTTTTACCAAATGTCACTGGGGGAAAGTCTGCTTAGCAGTTGTTGATGTGTATTATTTACAAAAAGATTTTTTTCTGAGACCAGAATGATCTCAGCGTTGGAGGACTTCTAGTGCTAGACCCTCTTTCTAACTGTGGAAGGGCTTATCTGGAATGTCCAAGAATGATCCCAAGTGTTGAGCTAGGGGGACCTGACGGTAGGATATGATTATGGACAGATGGCAGTTGTTGATCTGTTGAAGACAGAATAATGACTTAGCAGAAGAACTGTTATATGGGGCTGGATCCGAGTCCATTCAGCTGAATTATACCAGATAACTACAACATAGCTGAGGCTGCTCTTTATTGAGGCTCCATGTGCCAGGCTCTGTATGAAGCACTCTGCCATGTCTGGTCTCATTCAGTCCTCCCCGCAGGTGAACCACACATGAGCATGAGGTCCTGTAGCTCATGAAGCTGAGCTATTGGTAGTCACCTTGATGTGTCCTTTGGGATTTGAGCTTGTCTTCAGCGGTTAGAGTTGTTCAATTTTCTCATCATGCTCTTGTGTAGATGTTCCCCGGCTTTATCTGAACCATGCTTCAATTCACATTTTTAGCCCTTACTGCCTCTCCACATCACCTGTTTCCTTATTATTAGTAGTAATTTCTTTCCAACTCCTCCACATTTGTCTGCTTTAAGAATCAAGAGATGGGGCAGCCCAGGTGGCTCAGCGGTTTAGCACCGCCTTCAGCCCAGGGCCTGATCCTGGGGTCCCGGGATCGAGTCCCACATCCGGCTCCCTGCATGGAGCCTGCTTCTCCCTCTGCCTGTGTCTCTGTCTCTCTCTCTCTGTGTCTCTCATGAATAAATAAATGAAATCTTAAAAAAAAAAAAAAAAGAATCAAGGGATGTACCTCAGTCTGGCATTCTGGAATTTGGTTTAGGAGTGAGTGCACTGTTAGCCTCTCCAAGACTTTTTGAAAAGCTTGGACATTGTCTCCTCCTAACATTTTTCTTTGTCTAATAGACTCTTAATTTCCTTAATTCATCCTTACGAAGGAGACTTTTCTGTCTTTTGAGGACTTCAGCTGCCCTTCTCTGGACCTTTTCTGATTCTATTGTATCTCTACCAAAAATCAGAAGCAAAAGTGGTAATTATCATAGAGTGCCATGGTCTTATTCCATAGTACTTTAGGATGGAATAATATGAGGCATGATGTGGGGTCAGTGAGGGTTGTTAGACAAAAGAATGGCTATCAAATATCACTCTGTTTAAATCCAGTAAGAAGGACAAATCAAATGGAACGTTGGCCGTGAGGGCCTGGACTGGTTAGTATTATCTCAAGGATGTGTCAGGGTGATTGGACACCGTGTAATTAAAGGGGCTACATGAGTATGTGTGGGGATTCAGCTGGGACCAACCAAGTTAGGAACAGTTCAGAGAGTAGGGTCTGAGATCAAGCAAGGGAATGGATCACAGCAGATAGAAGGATTACAGGCCTCATCATTTTTGGGGACTGGTTGTGAGATAAAAGGGTCAGGTCTGCCCTTCTGGCCAAGTATGGGATGATAACTTAGAAAAGCCATCTGAAGATGGTCGTTGATATGGTCGGGTGGCCTTGATACAATATCGTCTGAGGATAGGGCCATAGGTTTCTAAGCCCCTTTCCAATTAGCGTCATTGGTTGTCACATGAGCCTGCCTAACCTCAGGGAGAACCATGCTTGTCACTGGTCCCTGTGAATGAGCTGACTGAGCCTTCTCAAAGCAGAGTCCCGGACAGACCAGCATAGAGGACGTATGACCCTGACTTGCCATTCAGGAGGAGAATGGAAGGTTCTCCTGAGTTTATTTTATTAGTATTCAGCTTGTCCTAGAATTAATCTGTACTGAATGTTGCTTAAAATAATCAGGCCAGCATTTAAGGCTGAAAATACCTTTACAGCATTAGGACTTCTGTTTTAACAAAATTTACTCTAATTTGAATTACAAATAATCATAGAACATAGAGTTAGAGGGATTCTTGGAGGTAATATATTACATTTAACTGCGAGAAAGTCCTTGAAGTCTTTGCTTATTTCAGTTACACGCTGTCTCCTTTATGAGGACTCTCGGGAGAAGTTACTTCTGGGTGTAGACTTGGGAATAATTGAAGTTCTTTTCTTTCTTTTCTTCATTTAATTTTCACAATTCTTTGAGGTGGGTAAAATATCCTAGCTTTATAGCAGAACACACAAAATCTCAAATTGTTGGATAGATTTGGCCAAGCAAACAAAGCTGTTAAGAAGGAGGTGGGATTCAAGCAAAGTCTGTCCAATTCCAGAATTCTCCTTGGAATTAGATGCAAAGCTCTTATGTCCTTAATGCCATAGTGTGAGCCTGAGGGGGGACGTGGCTTCTCTAACCTCTAATAACTGACTATTGATCACTTCTCTTATATTCACAGCCTGATTCTCCTGGTCCAAGTTGTGAAGATCTCTCTCTCTTTTTTTTTTTTTTTTATCACTTGTACAGCCTCTTACTGTCTCCCTCTCCTGAGTGCAAATAAATGCTAAAATGCTATTTATTGTCCATCTTTTCTTTATTGCTGTCCACCTTTCTGCCTCTCCTCCCTACCCACCCATCTCTCCTTTCCCTTCTCTCATTTCCCTGCTACTTCATTCACTTCACACCACTTAGGAAATTTAAAAGTCTATCAGGTTTCTCTTTTGTTGTTGCCTGCTAGAACACATCCAGCCAACTTAGTGTCTGTCTTGAGCAAGTGAATAGAACTGAACAAGTGGGTACAACTCTATGCTGCACATTTAACATTCGTCTTATGGCTTCATTCTTATGTCTTTCCTTTCAGTTTCTCCTGTTTTCTTTGTCACGTATTTTTAATGTGTGGTGTCTCAGTAGATTTTTGGTGTCCCTTAAATCAGCCCTCAGTGCTTTCTGGAATGAGACTGGGTGTGAATAAATAAATAGTTTGGTCACCTCCCTCTCAAAATGTGGGGATGATTTTAACCTACTCCAGTTTATGAACCCCGGTGCCTTTTAGTACTCAATGTATTTATTCTCTCCTAAATATTCACAAACTACAAGTAGAATATTTAACTCCATTTGGGAGTCAAGTGCTTCCTCCTCCCCCTCATGTGGACCACATTTGCTGTTCTCCTTAACTGACATCTCCTTGAAACCTTTGTCCAGACACGGACCACTGAGCTGCACCTTCCATTCTGGACCTGAGTGAGTTGAATTCATTTAAGGAAGCCAACTGCTCCCTTCTTATCTTTCCATCTTCTTGTACTTCCCTCACTTCTTTATGTTTACCTTGCCTTCCTCACTCCAAGATTGTTTTCGTAAGGAAGAGCCCATAAGAATGTTGCCGCCTTTTTGCTGGTCTGTGGGCAGTAAGTTATCTTCTTGAGCAGTGGATTCCCCTCGTCCTGGTTGTTTTACCCCCAATGTAACTCATAGTCCTTTTAAAAATTGTCAGGCATGTTTTGAGGCCCAGGCCCTGGGGTGGAGCATGTGCACCTCACAGGGACCCCACTAGCCCCATGTCCGTTCCTATCTGCATAGTGCCCGGGGCTTGGGCAGACGGCCATCTGGTGCCAGCTTGGCCTTCCTTAGATGCATCCCACTCGTTTTCTTCTTTGGGATCCCACCTTTCATAATCTTGCTTGCTCAGAAGGTTTACTCTGTTGGACTGTTTCACCATGGAACTCCACCTATTTTTCTCTCCACTAACATCATCACCTCCTTTCTTCTAAAATCCAGGGAGCTACCCAGGACTGGACCCAGCTCCATGCTTTATTCCTTGTCTATGGCAGCTTCGGCTTCATCTGCTGGCTCTTTCCCTTCTGCCTGCAGAGATAAGCAGAACTTCCTTGTCCAGAAAAAAGAAAAAAAAAAAAGTAGGATTTAAAATGAAAGAAAAGAGGAAAAGATAAGAAGAAAGAAACCCTCTTTGATTTTCTATTCCCTCCAGTGACTGTCTTACTTCTTCCTTTCAAGTTTGTGCAGACATTTCTTGACAGGCCTATCTCCCCATCATTGGCTTCCCATCTTTCCTTAGACCTTTGCTGACTGACTCTGGCTTCCAGTACCTTTGAAGCTATGAGCTCCGGTGTGGTTCTTGAGAAGCGTTGCGTCCACCCAGGTGGCAAACACCAGGCATGATGTAAAGGGCCCTCCCTCGCTGTGCGCTGGCCAACCGGGTTCCCTGGCTCATTCTCCCTTCCTTCGTTCCTTGCCTTGAGTCCTTCTCCACTGCTACTTCTGGCTCCTGATCTAGATGCTTTTCAGTTTTCTCATTCTACCCTCCCTCTCCTCCCATCCCACGACAGACAGCTTCTTGCCCCTCTGGGCTAACAACCTCGGTATCCTTCCAGATCTGTTTTCACCTCTTTCCTAGGTTGGTTCAGTGGGTCTGTAACCCCGAAAAATTTATCTCTTGCCTGGGCCTGACCTCCAGGATCTGCCGTCCCACGGACTGTCCCCTTCTTGCACCTCACATGCCCTTGTTCAAAAATCTTTGCCTACTCCTGTTGTATAAAGGACTAGGTCCAGAGTCTTTAGTCACAGGCTCTAGTTGAAGCTCACATCCCTTTTGCAAGGCATGGGGGAGAAGAGCAATGGGATGAGGACAACAAGCCTAAGCCACAGTGTCTACACACCAGTCCTGGCCCTAACGTGCTCCTAGAAGCTCAGTGATCTTATGCAGGACTGAGGGACTTAAAATCTGTAGTATCTATCTAAAGTCTTCTTGAGGTGACTATGGAGAAGTAGCTCAGTGTCTGGCATATAATAAAATATTGGCCATTACCATCATCATGGCCTTGAGTTGCTGTCCCAGAACCGAGGTGGTCTGGTTTAAGTTGAAAGTAAATGCGTCAGGGTGCAGGGCTTTCAGGGGACCCCAACACAAGGAGAGCAGCCTGCCTCAGAAGGGTTTGGGCCAGGATTGAACAAGACAGAGAGCTTATCTCCACTTTTATGATCGTCTGTTCCATTCTTCTGTAGACTGCCATCATGCTTCCCTACCCCAGCCCCCTCAGGAGCAGATGGTCTCCCCATAGCTCCTAAGTTTCTGTGCCTGTAAAGCAGCCAACCAACAGAGAACCAAATCTTAACTTCCTGGGAGGAAGCAAATGTTTGGTTCAGCTTTTGTCACATGTTCACCCCAGTCCAAACACCTGTGGTGTGATGGAAGGTGCACAGTACTTAGAATGAACGTGGTGGCCGGAGCCTGCCCCCAGGGCATTGGCAGTTCTCAGAGAAGATGGCTGTGGCTCATTGAACACCTGGAAGACAAGTATTATCACCTCTCCTCAGTCTCATTGTTTCCTTTGATCTTTTAGGACCTCTCCACTGGGCCAGATTCCATGCCAAGCACGTATAGTCCCACTGACCCCTCCAGCCACTGCCCAGCCATGGAATGTGCGTTCCTCCTTCACACACACACACACACACACACACACACACACACACTGACCCCCTCTATCTGATCCATCACCTTTCATAGGTGAGCTCAAGTCAGATTTCTGTGGCAGACCTTTTCTGATCACCTTGTCCCACTCCACAAGACGCTCTTCCTTCTTCAAGCTTCTGCAACACCTGCCCTTTCTGCCTCTTTTTTTTTTTTTTGTTCCCAATAAAATGCCCTTGAATGTTCTTTATCTTCCGTGGAGACTGGAAGCTCTTGGAAGGCAGGAACCATACATGCTTTCTCTTTGTAGATGCTGGCTGTGTGAGATGACCATGTCCACCCGTGGGCAGTGTCCCCTTCCCCAGCTGTTACGGATCCCGAGATGAAGTGGTCACTTGGGAGATCCCTGCCACTTATACCTTGCCAGCTGGCCCTTCCCTGATGGTCAGAATTGTGTCAGGAATGGCGGCTTTCCTAATTGCTTTCTCTACCTTTTGAGAGATAAAACTGTCAGCAGGACAAGGCAGGAGTCTGTTTGATGTTCTGCATGTAATAGAGTTGAGCTTCCAGGAGATATCAGGACTCTTCATATCACTGCCGTGCCTAGATGCTCAGAAAGTTTTGTCATCTATATTGGGAAAGCGTTATTTATCTCTGCAGCTGGAGGAGTCTTCTGTACTCAATTACCTCAACCAAAATGACTTTTGGTCGTTTCTCCTATTTTAGGAGACCCTCTGGGAAATATTTTTATGATCCTGAGGCCCTTCTGACATCACCATGTGACAGATTCTCCTTTCTTATGAGAAGCATCTGGAATTAACAGACGGTGCCTATTGTGTCTCATACTTAAGTAGGTTAACCCGAGATGCTTGCCGTTACTGGGAGAGAAAGTGGGTGGCGCCATGAGGAGGTGAGAACCTATCAGGGCTGCAAGGTTCCCTTTAAAACTCTGTGTTCAATAATCACGCTGGCTGCTTTTCTTTGTCTACTAGAAAACATTCAGAGAAACCATGCCACTCAGTGTCTAGAATGTGAGGTCTCAATAGAGGTGATAAAGGAAGTGAGAGCACCTAACTTTCTTTGTCAGCCGTGCCCCCCACCCCTGGTATCACAGAGCAGCCAGTGCCATGTGTGCAGACGCCGGAGATCCCTGGCCAGTCACCCCTTTAGTTCGTGGGCAATTGAGGGTTAGTAGGACTCTTTTGATCTTTTGGGGTGCTGAATTTTCCATCGAATTGGAATGAGAAAAATCAGTCTTGTCCAACCTATGGTGGCGCAACCATGGTTTTGACAATTCACTCATCACTTACCTTCTTTTGCCTCTACCTAACGCCCCTGCCCTGGGGTTCTATACTCTGGTTTGTGTAGCTTAGAGGCTTGTTTTTTTTTTCCCCCCAAATATCAAATTCCTGTCTGCTTTTTCCTTCCACTATTGGTTCTTTGTCATTTCCTCTTAGATATGCATTCCAGAACGATGACATTTCTCTGTCATGTTGCAAACAGCCACCCTGAGCCTCTGAAGAGGGAGTCTCCAAGTGCCATGCGGTACCTGTCCCCTCTGTGGCCCCAATAAATTTTCTTCCACCTGTGCAAGGATTTATCTGAATGTCCTATGGAGCACAGCACACTGTTCTTACTTAGAAGACTCAGAATACTCATGCATGTGGAATGTAGCTGCAAGGTTGTTGGATTTCTGCTCCTCCTCTTGACCTACTGTGTCATATTCTTTGACATTTCCCCCTCTTATCTTTGGCTTTATTCTAATTTCTCAGAAATATCTTTTCACTGTCATCTTGCCATCTTGTTGAGGAGCCCTTTGTCTCGTCTAATAAACCAGGCTGTAAGAATCATTCCTCAAGTGCCTTTCATCTTTGGGAGCAGAGGAATGAGCTCACCCTTGCAAGCTCATAACCTCAGGCAGGCAAACAAGTGGGCAGCCCACACATACCCTAATGCACCAAGATCTTTCCTGACTTCTTCCTCATATTTTACCTTGAAGTAGCCTCCCCCCGCTGCCCCCTCAAATTTGCCCTCAGATCTTCTTGCTATTGAGTTCTGTGGCCACTACTCTGGGGAAGAGTTGAGCCTGCAATATTGAGATTGCCAGGGTCATGGCAAAGGGCCTTGGGAAATAAAAACAGTAGAGACCTTGTAGGGCCATCACAGTCCCAGAAAGTGTTCTCTTTTTGGAGGCAAGACTGAGGAGAGCCCAGATGACTCTTATTTGGACAGGAGGGATCCATGTGGGATTTGGGGGTGAATCAGACTTGGAATGGCCTCAGAGATCTTAAATTGAAGCCAGTGACCTCAACAGACTGGGCTTTGGTCTATCTTCTCAGGGACCATGGGAAGAGGACCCAGTCGGGGCTCTTCTGCTTCTCCCAGGCATGGACAGGTAAGCATCTTCCAGGTGTTCATGTCTTTCCTTTGCCTTCTGCTCCTTCCCCTGGGGGCCTCCAGCTCACAAGGAGTTATGGTTCAAACAATTGCCTTTGCTGTTAAGATCTCTCACTGCCTTGAGGATTTTGTTTTTTCGAGGCACAAAATGTCTTTGGAGAGAGAAGTACTAAGAGCTTAGGCACCAGAGCGGTGTCTCTAGCCCTCTGATTATGAGGGTGAAGTGGGATGGTGGCAAAGGGGTGCAGGCAGTGGGAACAGGAAAGAAGAGAAGGTGAGACCATGGGGAGAGAGGAGTATGGCAACTTTACCAGGTTCAGTCTCCAGCTGGGCGTTCACCAATGCCCACTAGATGTTGTTTTCCACGGTGGACACTTGTGTGTCTAATGTGCTAGTGGGAGCACAAAGGAGGGAATTTTACTGGTTAGCAGAGGGAAGGTGGTAAATGTCATGCTTGTCAAGTTTACAAACCTCTGCCTGGCATGTAGAGGGCAAGTAGAAGGTCACCCTGAAGCCACAATAATAGATAGTATCTCATTTTCCCCCCATCACTGATGTAGGCAATCCTAAAGAATTTCAGGTTATAATGTTATTTCTTTCTTGATCCTCTGATTTGGAAGGTAGCAGAGGAGAGCACCTCAAACTCTAATGTTTGGCATTTCTAACTCCTCGACTCTTGAGGTCAGTGGAAGGGCTGTGGCAAGGGCAGAGGACTTGGAGTTGGTGTCCTGGGAATGGGTCCCCCACATGTGCCACGTGGTAGTCGAGCCCTGGGCAGCTTTGCTTCTGTTAGCTGTGAGCAGGGATTCTTGCCCACTTCCCAGGGCACCCATGAAGATTAAATGCTATAGACAAGAATGGTCAGGAAGCTGTAAACGTGGTTTACGAATATTTATTGCCATGATTACCAATAATAAAGGTGTAGTTTCGGGGTCCCATAGTTGCCCTCCCACCCCTGCTGATCTCTGTTCCTTGAACCCAGAAATGGAAATGTGGCCCTTCTGAGGGGAGTCACAACTTTCATCCTGAGGCTCAGAATCTCAGACCCAAAGCAAGAAGCGGCAGGAGACCATCTCTCTGATGGCTTCGTGCTCAAAGGTCTGGCTGGCATGTGACCACGTCCTCCTGTGTGAAAGATGTTCAACAGAAAGAAATAAGAGGCCACTGAAAGAGACCGACTCATAGTCAGGCTGAGCATCCCCTTCTCTCCTGTTACAGGTTTCAAAAAATGTCAACTGAAATGACTCCCAACAATATACTTTGTAAGTGGAAATAATGAGCCGAGTGGGGCTCTTTCTCTACACACCCAGCCCTCTTGGCTCCCGGCCTGAGGCAACGGAATCCAGCTTGGTGTTTGGGGGGACAGAGGCTTTCATCCCTCTCTCCCATTGGGGTTCAGACTCCTTGAGAGTATAGAGAGAAGGGAACGGGAGAAGATAAATCCTGAACTTTATTCATTTTACCCTCATTTCTCTCCTATTGAGAATTGTAGAGGATCTTTTGTAGAAACCCGTGCCTTGGCGACTTTTCAGTTCCAAATCCTGATGAATGTGCTTCCACCAGGCTGCAGAGCCGCCACCTATGAACAGACATCAATCACACATAGGCCTTTTCAATCTGGTGCGATTTAATGGCCCTCCGCTTGCACATGTAATTTTGCAGTTTTAATACCACTAGGTAGAGGGATGGTTTGGGGCTTGGTGTCCTTGGCATGTGGCTGGATGATATGGTAAGTGGCATCTTTCATTTTAATGGAATCTCAGGCCCTGAATGAGCTGCCTCCCCGGGAGCCCACTTTGGATATGATGGGTGGTGACACCTGTGGACTTGCTTTGCCGCTGGGCCGTGGGTTAAGAGAGCATCCAGATTCTAGAAATCGAATCACAGGGCACGAGGGTGAAGTGAGTTGTAGGACATCTTGGACTTTTGTGGCGGAATCTTGGGTAACTCTCCAGTGTGGTTAGGGGAATTAAAGGTTGGCGTTCAGCTTGGGAAGGTGCAGAGAGGGGGAGGAAAGAGAATTCTAGAACAGGACTGCGAGAAAAGGGAAAGGCGTGTAGCCTGGAGCCTCTGATGCAGCAGTTGCCATCCGCTACTTCATTTCTCTTGGCTTGTCTGAGCGGTGACTATTGCTTGGCCTGCTATCATGCCCCCCAAGAGAATGTCTGGTCTCCTTTTCTGTGAGTACATTTAGCTCAGGATCTGGCGGGTCCCAGATGCTCCAGAATTATTATGAGGCACTAAAGAAGAAGCAAAAGAAGAAGGTAACCTGTCGAGCTGTGGTGGGGGAGCAGGGAGTGTTTCCTTAGCAAACAAACTTGGCCTTGCCTCTGCTTTCTGCGGGGGGCCAATTCCTCCACTCATTCCCTTTATCTTGTGTCAAGAGAGGCAATTCACAAAGCACACGGCAAGAGCAGGGAATGAAATTAGAGTGGATATTTTGGCTGCCAAACTAGAGGCGGGCAGGAGAGCGGAGAGGGAATACCAGCTCAAAAGAGCGGCTCACCTCTGTCCCACATTTCCAGAAATCTGAAGATGGGCCAGCCGCAGCCCTGTTACCATTAACCTCCTGATGCTAATGGTGGCTGGTTTGCATTCCCCGTAACCTTTCCTGGCTGGGTGTCTGGAGCTGACAAGCGGTGCACACATGTCTCTTCTCATTGAGGTTTGCAAAGACACAGAAGAAAAAAAGGAAAGGAAGAAAAGCAACAAAACCCTGGACGTGTGCACTGGAGCCAAAGGGGTAGGAGTGCTTTCAGCTCTTCTTCGGGGGCGCGAGGGGTTTGGGAAAGAGAATTAATCCTTTTATGCACCAATGTAACATTTACAGAGTCTGCGGCGTGCCAGGCCCAGCTCTACGGCAGGGATGCAGAGATGAGAAGAAATCGTGTCTCCACTCCGAAGCCCGGCCCAGAGGGGGGCTGCTGAAAGAGCTGGCTTGCTCATGGTGCCCAGGTTTTGTTTTAATAGAATCATAGAGACCGGGGTGCCTGGGTGGCTCAGTCGGTCAAACATCCGCCTTTGGCTCAGGTCGTGATCCCAGGGTTCTGTGATCGAGTCCTGCATCAGGGTCCCTGCTCAGTGGGGAGCCTGCCCCCCCCCCCATCTCTGCGCCTCTGTCTCTGTCTCCCACTTCCCCCTGCTTGTGCTTTCTCTATCAAATGAACACATAAATCTTTTTTTAAAAAAGAAAAGAATCTTAGGGACCTGGACTTCTGGCAGATTTCTTTTTTTCAAGTTTTTATTTTGAGGCAATTTTAGATTCGCAAGAAGATCATCCATATGCCCTTGACTCAGTTTCCCCTGGTGGTGACCTCTTCGTCACTGCAGTACGGTCTGACAGACTTGTACACCAGTTTGAGTGTGTCTTCTCCATAACACCTCCCTTTCTTCCTTGAAGCGGGTCTTCCTCTCCTTACCCCTCAGCCTTGTCATGCTCTTGGGTCTCTCCAGTCATGAAGCAAAGTCAGTTAATGAGTCAAAAACTCTTAGTTGTTGACTTGCATGCTTAGAAGCTTCTGGTTGTCATGGTGCATTGCAGCGGGAGTGAAAGGATTAACAGTGACCAGGATTGCTGCAACGACCTCTGCTACGGGCTTCACCAGTAATGCTGTCTCTTGTCCTTACAGCAAGGCTATGTTTGGAGGTCCTGGGACTGTTCCTAACAGAGGTTGGGAGCTTAAGTGACACACCACTAAGCAGAGAGCCACGACTGCTTCCCTCTGGTGCCTCTGCACTTACCCTCCCCTGAAGCATGAATTGAGACCAGTGCTCTTTCAGGAGCTCAGGCAAATGTCACTAGAGCAACCTCAACAGGACAGGGAATCCCTGGTGCTCCTTGGAGCACGCAGCACAGTCCCTTCTCCTCCTTCCCAACCCAAGGCTGGGCCTGGCTACCCTGATAAAACTCGATGTTAATAAGAACTCTAGGGTCATAATATGTGCAGCCTAAAATCTACTAGAATTTTCCAGGTGTTGATTTTCAAGCTTCTTGAATTAATAGCAATGAGTCCTCAATAGTTTTAGCTCACTAATTTGGGATTTATGGTCCTCAGAATAGGATTGGGATGAAATAAGCTTCTCTAGTATCTCCTGGAGGGAAAGGCTTTTTTAAATAAGTGGATAGGGTAGAAAAAGCATTAAGTCCTTACAAAGCACTCAGCAGCAGCTGGTTGCATATGCATGAAATCTACTGTTTTCAGAGTCTTTCCCTCCTCCTGCCCTTTAAGAGGGTCAGTTAGACTGGCTGATTGGTTCAGGGAAAAGTGAGAGAGCTGATGGTACAGGCCAGGACAGTCAGTCCTGTATAGGCCTCCTCCTGGCACCCACCCCTCCTGGCTTGCATGCATCTCTGAGCTTTGTGGGAATGTGTGGGCTTTAGTCTACAGGAGATGGAAGTAGGAGGCTGTTTCTGGGAGGGGTGGGGTAAGAGAGGTGTCGCTGGAAAAGCCCTATTTTGAGGAAAGGGGATGCTGCTGAAGGTGGTGGAGGAAGGGGCTGGGTGGTGTTTCAGAGAAAGGGGCCTTAATGATGGCCTCTTTGCTCTCGCAGGGCAAACCATGACAACTGGGTCTTTCACATTTCCCACTCCACTGACAGGTTCCCAGAATTTGCCATTTGCACCCAAGGCTGCTTCTGAGGCAATGGTTGAAGTGCCATCTTGGTCTTTGGGTTCCCCATCCTTGGGGTTCCCCCGGCCAGGCCTGGGCTCGTCCTTCCTAGCTTCCTTGATTCTCCACACTGGTTCCTAACTGCCTGCTCTAAGCAGGATTGGAGGACCCTACACGTACCTGGAAATCTGAAACGCTGGTGATGTTCTGTGTGGTTCACACAGTCGTTTCTTTTGTTTTCAAATATCAGTGTTCACATGAAAATTGCAGACCGTGATTCCTCTGGGCACAGTTCCTCTCCAGGATCTTTGGACACTTTCTTCTGCTTCTTCTCCCATCTCTTAGTTCTTGGAATCCATCACCATTTTTGGCTTATTTCAACGTTGGATGCTAAGTGACAGCCTGAAGACGGTGGGGAAGAGCTCTTAGACCCCTCATTGACGAGGGTTGTTAGGGTGCAGAGGAGAGCACAGTGTTCAGTGCTCTGACCCTTCTAGGCCTACGCGCTCTTTGCCACTGGTGTTCCTTACCTCCTTATTTTCTCCTCCTCTGCCCATCTATGTTGATCCATCTCTTTAATTTTATTATTTTTTTTCAAACCCATGATTCTTCTGTTTCCAGAAAATTCCTTAGCTGTCTTGTCACTTCTCTCAACGGAGTCTGCTTCCCCATCTCTCTTTGGCTCCATTCTACCTACCTAGGCTGTGCCAGGTGCATCCCAACCTCAAGGAACACTTAACTGCCCCTGTCGTGCTTTGTTGCAGATTCTGCGGTGTTAATACGGCACCAACTCTGAGATCTGGGCACTTCTGAGTAAATGCTCAACAACCCAGGAAGTGAGCTTATACCTGCAAGATCTGGCAGTATTTGGAGGAAATTGGGATTTAATTAGCGTTTCCTTTTATGCCACTGTCAATATGCCTCCGTTACATTTATGGGGTTGTGTGGGCTATCCTCCGGTGGCTAATTACATGAAATTTCTCCTCTTTGTTAAACTCTAATAAACACGCACAATATATAAAGTCGAAAATGGCTCTGTTGCCAAAAGTGAGATTCTTAATTTGAAAAGGGAGTCCTTTGTCTTCTCTTTAAGGAGATGGTGGATTTGCATATGTATGTTACACCAATGGGCAGGTGATATTTGTCTTTTTTTTTTTTTTTTTTTTCTCCTCTTCTTATAGGAGATATACCAATGAGTAATCTAAACCAGCAACACTTTCTCTTCTTGTTTGGGCCCAGAAAGGTTGCAATGAAAATAAAAACCAGATGGGGACTTATATTTAGACTGTTCCTATTGTGCCTGGTTTTCCAACCTCAAGCTAAGTGTGTTTAATTATACCAAGAGCAGTGTTTTGTAGGTGTGTGGAAAGGTTAGGAACAACTTCGTTCCTTGACATGTGGGATGTCTTTGGCCCCTTTTCCCGTGGTACGTGGGACCTGCGTGTGTTTCCCGATGTCTTCCAAATCCAGTTGCACCTAACTTGGCTGGAAGTACCAGCCCAGAAGGAATTCCAGGGGATGACAGAGGGACCTGATCCCAGTGAAAATGTGACCCATTTGGTACCCCAATGATGCCTAGATAGGTCCAAAGCTATGATTACGGTGTCCATTCTTCAGATAAAGAGGCTGAGGCTGGGTACAGTCAAGTGTCTTGGCAGGCATGGTTGTCCGAGGCAGAGAGGAGAAGAGAATGAGGAGTTGTTGAATGGGTACAGAGTTTGAGGTGGGGAAGATAAAAAGAGGTTCTGGAGATGGATGGTGGAGATGGTTGCACAACAGTGTGGATGTCCTGAATGCCATGGAACGGTACACTTTTAAAAATGGTTAAATGTCATGTATACTTTACCATACTGGAAACAGAGTTTCATAACTGCTAGTTATTAATTTAAGAACACAATTCAGATAAATGGATTTGTTCAAGCGTGGCATATACATACAATGGGATATTCAGCCTTAGAGAGGAAAGACATCAACACACACATGGACGAAACTCATGGACAATCGTACTAAGTGAAACAAGCCAGTTGCAAAAGGATAAATGTCGCATGATTATATTTACAGGAGATTTCTAGAGAAGTCAAACTCCTAGAGATAGACAGAAGGTAGCAGGGCAGTTGCCAGGGACTGGAGGGAGGGAGGATATGGGAGTTGGTGTTTAATGGGTGTGGAGCTTCAGTCGGGGGAAAACGCAGAAGTTCTGGAGATGGTTAGGAGGGATGGCTCACAACAGTGTGAAAGTGATTCATGCCACTGGCCTGTGCACTTAAAAATGATTAAAATGATCCATTTAATTTTATGTATATTTTACGCCCACCCCAAAGTCCTGGCAGGCAGGCTGCAAGGCACCTACGAACCTTGCCTACTGTCCCAGCCTAGCTCTCCTCCCATTAGCGCTGACTACCTCGCAGGGAACACCGTGTAGAACCAGAAAAGAATTTCTCTGCCCTGACAGATGCCCACCATTACTGCATGCCGGCGTGCCAAAGGCAGCCTGATGGAGACTTGACCTCTGGGCACAGAAGATGCAAACACCCAGGCCAGCTTGGAAAAGGGATTAATGATTTAAACGGAGTGAGGGAAAGAAAATGCTATTAGTGCTAGTTTGGCTTACTGAGAAGGGTCCATTAATTCACATACAGGAGTTCCAGGGGGAGAAATGTTGCCCTAATTATGTCTTGGATAATTTGGCCATTTAAATGGCTAACCAATTTGCAACTAGCTTCTTCCTCAAGGTACTGCATCTTTATTCAGTGCCAATCCCCTCCCACCACGAGCCAGGCTGTGCTTCGGACGTGTGTGTGACATCGACATCGTGGGGATGTTAGCTCGTCTCTGCTGATCGCAACCCGCCCTCCTCTTCAATCATGTGACCTTGTAGCTCTCCTGTGGGATTGGAAATGTGTCTAGCTGGAATTATCACCTATGTTAGCAGGATTCTTGTAGCCTCCAGAAGGTACAAGCCCAAATACCATGTTTGCAGCGCCTTCCATGAATAGCTGTGATGGGTGAGGATCTGACAATTGTGCCTCAATTGCGGGGAGATTCAGAACCTGTCCAGGTCCCTACCTTGTGAGATGCCTGTTGGAAGAGCTTGTTTCTGCAGACAGCCAGTGTGCCGCTGCCCAGGCAGCCCCCGCCCCTGCACCCTCCGCAGATGGCCTCCCCATCCTGATAAGCTGTGTGTCTGGACCTGTCACAGCATCTCCCTCAGCCCTGAGGGAGACCCAGTGATTCATAGATAAGCCCAGGCTGCCCTTGATGATGCTTTCCAGGGGGTGCAAGATGTGCAACCACTCTTTGGTGGAGAGAAAACTTCTGGATGTATGAATCTTACTTTTTGCCGCTACCCACCTCCATCACCTGATGGGGTAAAGACGCTCGAAATCTAGGGGTGAGAAAATGTGATGTTCTTCCCAAAGCAGGTGGGAGAAGAGAAACAAAGAATATTTATTCACAAGATCTCTTTTAATATAAATAATAGATAAAAGCTATTATTTATTATGTGCCAGGCATTCTGCTAAGCACACTGAAAGTATTATCCCATTTAATCCTTATAATAACCTTAAGAAGTCTCGGTATTATGGTCTCCATTTTATAGAGGATAGACATGAGAGGATCAGAGAGGTTTGGTGATTTGTCTCTAGTCAGACAGCCAGGAAATAGCAGAAACTACATTCTAATCAGGTTCTTGGATTCAGACTTTCCCATTCTTTCGGCAGTGCCACAGCTGCCTGGGAGCTGGTTTTGACTGCAGGATCTCCATGTCTAGGGCCTAAGGTAACTACCTTTTACTTCAGAATACCAGTGAGCTTCATTCTGTGGTTATTAGTTGGTTGAGTTTTTTAGGAAGTGCCACATACTCTTTATCTACCCATGTCTCTAGGTCTTACACTATATGGGTGATTAAAGAATCAGGTAGAGGGGAGAGCAGAGTGGATGACTTGGAGATGGGCTAGCAGAGTTGCCATAAGATGGAAGCCTCCATTCTTCTGAACAACTTCGGTGCTTTTTTTTTTTTTTTTTTTTTTGAGAAAGTGGTGGTGAATTTGCTCCCCTGGAACTGTACATTGTGCGCCTCCCCCTTTCCTGCTCTCACCTTTTGCCCACCCCCTGTGTATGCCCAAAGCAAGGTTCTTTTGGGACCTGTCTTCGCTTCTCCAGGGCCATCCTCCACTACTTGGCTTTTGCCACCATGGCCACCAGCTATGTGGTTCTGTCTGTATCAACAGCTCTGTTCCCTCTTCTGATCTTCAGACCAGCTACCCACCTCCCTGCACCCTCTGAAGGTCAAGCACTGTCCACACGGTATGCACCACCTTGCTCCTGATTCTCTTAAACTTTTTCAACAGCTGATGAGAATGACTTCTTATCCAGGATTCCTACCTTGTATTTCTTTCGACCCCATCCTACCCTATCCTGTTGTCAAAATGTTCCCAAAGTAGAGCTCTGATTCCATCAGCTCTGTCAAAAATAGCTTATGGCCTGTGGCATTTGGGGGTTTCCAGACTATGCCTATGATCCTAAATCGCCTTTCTAGTCCCACGTGTGTGCTGGTACTTCTCTCGACACCTACACCGGAAGGACCAGCAGTGACGTAGCAATGATAGTAATGGTAAAGCAACAGCAACAGAGGTCAGGGTCAAAGATCACTTTGTGTGTGCTCAGCTTTGTCAAAAGTGCTTAATACATGTTAACTTGTTGCGTTCTTATAACTACCCAGTGAGTGGATACCACTATTCTAGAGCATGTATCACTTGCTATTGTAGATCATGCCCTGTGCTTTTCTTCTTAGGCACCATCTCTCCTACTGTGATGCCAAGCAAGACTCTTTTCCCTTAACACCTCTCCAGGTCTAAATTGTACGATTTCTCCAGGTTATCCTGGGTACCTTGTCCCCTTGCTGATTCCCCCAATGCTCTCCTATGAGATGAGTTCTTTATATTTCTGTTTCCCTCATATTGTACTCCTTGTTTTCTGCATGGTGCTGTAGATATGTATACTTGGCTTATCCTCTGGTTTCTTGGGAGAACCTTGTGGACCCGGACAGCTTCCTCCAGATCTGTATCCTCTGTGGCATCCAGCGAGCACCAGACACCTGGTAGATGTTGAATATACTTGATCTATTGAACTGAATTCACATTCAGATTCCTTGACTGTGGTTGATGGCATTCATGTAGCCTAGTCCCTTCTAACTCAAAGGCCAGATAAGCTCAAGCAGATTAGGAAAAATGAGGGTGCCAAGTGTGAACCGGGATGCAAAGTCCTCTTTCACTTGCTCATCAGTTTTCGGTAATTAGGTGTGCTCTTTAGAAGAAGTGAATGGGAAGGGCTTTCATGGTGGGATGCCCTTTGCTTTGCAAAAAGAGAGGATGAGCGTGTCTTTGTGGCTGTGTAACATATATAGGACTGGGAGGTTACAGTTTCGTGCTCTGAGTAGCAGGAGGCACGTTCTGTATCTAGAATGGGTGCCCCCATATAATATATGATATGAGTATGTCCTTCTTGTGTTGTCCTTAATTATCAGACTTCATTATCCAAGAAGCTACCCCATTTTCAGTACATGTTAATGGTGGGGAAGCTAACTTCCTACATTCCAGGCACTGGGCTAAGGGCTCTATATGCATCACTTGTTCAGTCCACATGTTGAATGGGTCTTGAAGTTCAGGCATGTAGATGAGAGCACGAGACCTGCATATAGTGGATGACCAGTGAGTATTTGTTGAATGGATGAATATTAGTGTGGAGTTGGGATACCTTTACTGTGGATAACGTAACTTGGAGTATAGGTGCTATAGGTGCTGTATATGAAGTGCTTTTCATTCATGGTATTTTATTGAGTACGTAGAAAGCTCTGTGATTGAGATCCAATTTGTATTCTCGTTTGGAGGTGAAAGAATGGGGTGGGGGAAGGCAAAAGGGTTAAAACTTGCCCCAAATCGCCCATCAAATATTCAGATAGGGCAGAGCTATGACTCAAGCTCTGATTCTGAAACCATTTCCCCTCTACTAAAAGGTAGAACTCCAGCTGAAGAAAGTCATTCTGACTTCTCAGACTCGTAGTCTGGTCTATGAGATGAGACAACTCCCATTTGTAGCAGGTGGGGTTGAAAGAGGCAGGGAGAAAGTTGGCAATGTAGATTCCTTTGTGGAACCCCAAGATAAAAAGCAGATATGTGCAGAGCTGCTCTAGTGACAGTGGGGCTCAGGGCCTCAACCCCCACCTGCCCAGTCTCCCCATCACACTGCAGCGGTTCTCCAGAGAACACAGCATGAAAACCATGCATCTAGCCCAACCTCATGATTTTTAATTATTTTTCTATTTATTTATTCATGAGAGAGAGAGAGAGAGAGAGAGAGAGGGAGAAGCAGAGGGAGAAGCAGGCTCCATGCAGGGAGCCCGACATGGGACTCCATCCTGGGTCTCCAGGATCACGCCCTGGGCTGAAGGCAGCGCTAAACCGCTGAGCCACCCGGGCTGTCCCAGCCTCATGACTTTAAAGAAGACAAAACTGAGTCCCAAAGAGATTGTGTGACCTGCCCGGGGCAGGGAGGCCATGAGGACCCCATCTCCTGAATGCCCAGCCTCCATTGTAATTGGCCACTTCTGGCATATGACTGTCCCATGAGGTCATGTTACAGACCAGCCCTAAAGCTTGAAAGTAAAACAAACCTGGCATAAAGACATCCCAATTATCCAGTGCTCTGGGGGTGGACTAAGACAGTTGATCAAGGTAATTTTCTAGAAGAAAGATGCCCAGGGGTTCAGTTTGAAATAAGAGAGACCTTATTTTGCCAGAAGGAAGAGTGAAGCATTTCAGTTCACACGTTTTATTATTTATGATTGTAACAATAATGCATTTTCATTATAAAATGAGTTGGAAAATACAGCAAAACAATTAAAAAGACGAAAAATCACCCATCTTCCCATAACGAGGATATACCAACTCAGAGCTTGGCACAGTATACCCACTTCCATTACTCTTTCTGTGCACAGTGCATATGGCCCTAAGTGGGATCAAACTGTTAATATATTGTCTTATTTCTTCTTTTCGCTCTTGAACATCATAGCACGTGCCTTTTCCATTCTCACCAATTTACTGTTGAAAACTTAATTTGAAACAGCTCCTTCATTATAAAGGTGTAATATATATATTCATTCTAGAATTAGGAAAATGCAAATAAGCGTGAAGAAGAAAATAAAAATCACCAATAATCTCAATGCCCAGAAATGACTATTGTTAGCATTTTGGTGAATGTTCTCCTTGTCTCTTTCTTACCTTTATTCATATCTAGACATTCTTAATATACTCGTGGTTCTAGTATATATATTTAAATATTTTCTAACACGATGAATTAGGGATATTCATTTTTCTCTTCTTTGATTACTTTATGATAAACTTAAAAAAAAAGTTTACTGATTATTTTCATGTGAATTGCCTGTCCATGTTTGGTCACTTTTTGTAGATTTATTGTTGATTTATAAATCTCTGTTACAGATTAAAGACATTTATCTTTTCCCTTCCTGCAATTGTGTGAAAATATTGAGTATATAATTAAAAGTCGAAATTTATCAGTTCTCTATGGTATATTAAGTTACCTACAAGCTTTCACTGCTGTAAATAATGCTACACTTAATGTTTGTACATAGATTTTATCTGCATAATTTCTTTGGGAATGACTCAGAGAAAGGGGATTAGTGGATTTCTCCCCACCAGAAGTATATGTAGATACCTATTTCTAAACTCTTGGCAAACTGAGTATTATCCTAAGTGAGAGGTCCAATTCAATAAGCAAGAAAAAAAATGACTTTTATTTTAGTTTTAAATTATTTGATTATTAGAAAGGCTTCCCCCTCCCCCCATATTTTATCATCTATTTGTGTCTGAATGCTTTGTGTATTGGCTGTTGTTCCTTGCCCAACTGGGTGGCTCCTGGTTTTCTAACTGATTTATTAGATTCTAAAAACATAAATTCAGGATATTAAAATTATGTTCTTTGCTACAAATTTCTCACTTTGTCCCTGAATTTTTATTTCATAACTGATTTGGTTTTATTTGCTCTTTTAGATTATATGGTCAGATCAGTCACTCTGATTTTTTTTTTTTTTCACCTAATTTTATGCTTGGAAAGGTATTTTTTTACATTATTTTTCTGGTTCATTTAGCTTTTTTTTTTTTTTAAGATTTTTAAAATTTGAGAAAGAGAGTGCATAAGCAGGGAGAGTGGCAGGCAGCAGGACAGGGAGAAGCAGGCTTCGCTTTCTGGTGAGTAAAGAGCCCGATGGAGGGCTCGAACCAGGACCCTGGGATCGTGACCTTAGTTGAAGGCAGTTGCCTAACCGACTGAGCTACCCAGGTGCGCTAGCTTTAACATCCACTGTAGTGTATTTTTATGTGTCACTTGTCCGAGGTGGGATAGTTTTGAAAAGACTATGGGAGAGTGAGGGCCAGTTGAGCAGTCATCAGAAGGCATCATGAACAGACGGAGATTCTGAATAAAGTAAGCAGAGGAGAAAGAGCTCATGGAACTGGGGGCTGGAACCCGGGAAGAGAGGCTGTGACAACTGCACAGTCAGGGTCAAGTGGTGCGTGAGTCTCTGGAGGATGTGCGGATCCGCACAGTTGAAAGATGATGGGAAACCCGAGACGCACCTGTGTATGATGGTGGGGTTGGGTGGTTTTGTTTTGATTAGGGATTAATAGGCTAAAAAACTATCATTGCTCTAGCCAAGGTCACCAAGGACTTCCCAGTGGTCAAATCTCATTTCTTATGTTGTTTACCTTTTCTGTCGCTTTTTTGGCATTGCCTGCATTTCCTCTTTCTCAAAGCACCAAATCCCCTCGGTTCCATGACCCCATCCTGCCCCAATTTTCTTCTCTCTCTCAGGTTTCCCTGCTTTGTCCCTGCCTCAAGGCAGAGCCTCACACCCTTAGGCCTCTTCCCTGGGGAAACTCTCCCCAGGTGACCTGTTTATCCCCTCACCTTGAATTAACCATCCATATGCTAATGACTCCTGCCCTCAACTTAGGTCTCTGACCTGGGCCTCTCTTCCAGATGGAGGTGAATCCATTTACCTAATGATTGGATGTCTTGTCTCAAATTGAGCACAGTCTAAACTGAGCACAAATCTGCCCTCCTCCCCAACCCAAACCCACCTTGTTCTTCTCCCAGGACTCCCTATCATATGGCAAGTGGGGGTCTTGTACCTTTGAGCTCTGTTTTCAGAAACGATAGGGTTGGAAGAAACAGACACCTGTCTCTGAGAAACTAAGATGTTCTCGTGGCTGAGAATGAGTAGCATTCCCTGGGAAACTGCTTTAGTACTTAAAAGTGCAAGTGACAACATCCTGTTCTTTGATTTGGGAAATGAAGCCCCAGATATTTTAAAGATCCCAGGAGTCATTGAGGAGGCAAGAGTTTCTAAGCATTCCTCCAGTATAGGGATGGTATAAATAACCTTCCCAGTCTTCAGCTTCAAAATTCAAATTTCCAAAGGTCACATATTCCAAAACTGTTTTCTAAATTTGCTTTATGATTTGCATCCATAAGAAGATGCACCTGCAGATCATGTAGGGCAACAACTATGCAGTAGAATTTAAATCCTCCCCTGGTGGTCCATTTGGGTGGCAAATGCAGCTCCTAAAGCAGGTGGGACTTTTTAAAGAAACCACTCAAATATCTCAATTGAACAAAATTAGCTCTTTATTATATTTTTAATTAACAGAAGACACAACAGGTTGGTCAGAAGAGGGCCAGTTTCTTTTCAGCTAAGCACTTTATTTTTTTAAAAAAATTTTATTTATTAGAGAGAGAGAGAGAACACGTGTGCACACATGGAGAGGGAGAAGCAGACCCCCCACTGAGCAGGGAGCTGGATGCAGGCTCCATCCCAGGACTCTGGGATCATGACCTGAGCCCAAGGCAGATGCTTAACCACTTAACCTTAAGACTGAGCCATCCAGGTACCCCTCAGCTAAGCATTTTAAAGCTGGAAGCAATAGAAAACCAAATTTGGGCTAGCTAAATCTTGGAGGGAGAAGACAAAGTAAAACTATGCCTTTTTATCCATTTGGAAGTATAGGAGTCATTAAAAAAAAGTCCGAAGAAGTGAAAGAGTCATGTCTTCCTCTAGTACTTGACTGGGGGGTGTAAGAGAAGACTTTCTGGTGATTTCTTTTTTCCCTGTCTTCGTTATGCCCTTCCTCACAAGCACAAAGCACATCCAGAAGAGAAATTCCCTTTTCTGGGATCTCCAGGCTCTGGAGTGGTGCTGTCACTCATGCCCCGGGCTCAGCCTGGAAGTCAGGTGCTTTCTTGCCCACGGGCCTCCCGCCCTTTCCTGTCTTAACCATCTCCCTTCACTGGATAGAATGGAAGCCTGCCTGACTTGGCCACTGTCGCTCACAGCTTCATTATAGACAACTACGAAAGCAAGCTCTGTGCCCCACAGGAGGTTTGAGCTCCAAACCCTGTATGACCTCTGCCGCCAAATGCTTTCTCTATGCAGTCAGCTGCCCTCCCTAGTAAAGATGCTGTTGCCACCCAGTTCACACTGCACGTTGGCAGTCAGTCTGAAGGCAGAATGGAACTGTGGCTTTCAGTGGACAACTGTGAACATTCTGGATATATCTTCATGCTGCTTTTTTTTTTTTTCTTTAAGATTCTGCATTTGCACTTTCTGCATTATTGATGTGTGTCCTTGCAGGGAGGGTTGGCTCTAGAATGCTGGAGAGGCACTCTTTGCATAGGCACCCCCTGATGAGACCAGGAAATCACTAAGTGCAAAAACCACTGATTTAAATCCAGTTCCTGATAGGTGCTTCCACTAAACGATGCCAGTGAGATCTGAGAGCAACGAGGTGAAAACAGAGCGCAAACTTTGGGCGCCCACGGTGCAGCCGCTGCAGCTCCGCCTTGGCGAGTAGCACCACCACCTGATGTCTCTTTCATTTGTTTGCAACGGCCCCAGCTCCTCCGCCCGGAAACCCAGGAGATTGTTCCTCTAGTCGTCCCTTCTTGGAAATGTCTAACCCCTGCCAGCTGCGACGAGCATTGCAGGGAAGAAGGAGCAGCCATATGGCTCCAGCTCTCAGGCTGGCTGGTTTCAACACTGGTGCACATCATTGCTACCATGGGATGGTTTTCCCCTGCAGGACCATGCAGGACTGGCCTGGGTGGGGGAGTGGAAGGGGGCACGCTCTTTGTTCTCAGGATGGCTGGGGAGAAGGAAGGTGTCCCTCCGGACGGGCAGGGCTGGGGGCCTCGGGTGGCTGGGCCCCTGTCTTGCAGTCACTGCTGTTAGTGGTCATATGAGCACCCACGTTCCACCTCCTCCTACCTCTCAGCAGTCGGCTGAGATGACATCCTCCTAGGGGCCGGTGGCGCAGGTCCTGTGTCCTCTTCTGGGCATCCTCAGTCATCTTTCGGGCTCAGCAGCACTCGGTGCTGCTCCTCTGGCCGCCTTGTCACCGTCTGGTCCTGCTTTCCCCTCTGCCTGTTGCTCCTGGGTCTCCGTCAGGGGCCTCTGCTGTTCTCCGCGCTTACTCTGCTCCTCACTGCTTGGCAGCCTTGCTCTGAGAACATGATTACCCGCGTGGCCAAGTTGTCTGTCCTGCTGAGATCCTCCCAGGCTGTGCCCTCGTCTCATTAAGTTCCAGCAGAATGTGGAGCCGATGCTTCTGGCCACCACTGCCCGAGGGTCACGTTGTGATCACCAACCATTCTCCACCCGCTCTCGAGTCCTCTTCCCGGTGGCCTTCACCTGTGAAAGCTGAGGCTTATTCTCCACGCTTGGTTCTGTTGGGGTGCGTGTATCCAATCAGTTGCCAAAGCCTGATAGTTCTGGTTTTTTGTTTTCCTGTTTTTTTTTTTTTTTTCTCCATGTCCTTCCGATCTGTACCCTCCGCATCCCTCATCGGCAGAGTTCCAGTCCTGTTCGGCCTGGAGCTTTGCTGTGGCCTGGGAGCTGATCTTGCCACCAGCCTCCATCCCACTTCCACTGGTGCTGTACACCTTTGCCAGATTTATCTTTGGAAAACCCTGCTTCCCTCTATCACATCCTCTGTGCCCCGACTTCAGCATCATAAAAAGCCTAAAGCCTATAATCTTTAGGCTGTTGTCCTGGAACTCCCAGTCCTGGCCAGTGTCAATGTCAGGGCCATGCCCAGAACGTGCCCTGCACCCGTGCTTGTGCTTCCTCACTCTCCTCCTGGTGGCAAGCCTCACCCCTTCGAGGTCTAGATCACCAACTACTTTTCTCATGAAACTTTCTGTAAATGTATCAAGCTGCAGTGACCCCCAGCCTCAACCTCTGAACCCTGATATTCAGCACTCACATTTAATCACACACTGGTTTGGGGGATCTTTTGTATTCTTTTCTTGGCATGTAATATTTATTTTTGAATTAAAAAGCCTATTTTTTTGTCTGCCTGTTTTATTGCTGTCACCCAATTATAAGCTTCCTGAAGGCATGAGCTATACATTTTTTTTCCTTAGGTCACCCTATTAGCTGCTACCGAGCTCAGCTAGCAGCACTTACTTGGCACCTGAGCGCAAAAATGTGGGTTAAGGTTACCTGGGACTGTTACTTTATTTTAATCAAGGAAATCTATTTTTGAAATAACTATTTTTTCCTCTACAAAATTATTTATTAACCTGTTCAGCCTTCGCGTCTTTCCATCAGTATGTAAAAATAAAATTTCACTCATCAAAAAAAAAAAAAAAAAAAAACCGTGCTGTTGGTGAGCTTGATTATCTATGATTGACAGCTGAGACATACTAATACGCTCCTTGTTTTTAAAGACATGTCGTCGGGCCATCTTCCCCAGCAAGGCCAGGTGAGTGGTGCTCAGGGTGGAATCTTCCTTGTGGTCACAGGTTTGAGCCCCAGAGAGGAAAGGAAAGAGCAGCCTGGCACACAACAGCTGCCAAACCTAGTTCTAGCACAACCCGGCCCTGGAGGCTTTTGCATTAAATGGTTATTAAAAAAAAAAAAAAAAAAAAAAGGAGGTTGGCTGGCTGGTGAGGTGGGGCCTGGTTTTTGACTTAGCAAATCCTGAAGCTCAATTTAACAGTCACCACATTTTCTGAGGTGGAAAGAGATATTAATCAGATCTAAAAACACTGGTGGTAAAAGCATCTCTGTATACACTTTTACAATGAACTTAAAACACTTTAGAGATTGTCGTATTTATTCAAGGGTGATACTTGGGAGGTATAAAGGCATCCGGGGAACCTAATACTCAGAGAATTAATTTGTGGGAGAATCAGAGCAATGATTGTGTGGGAGTCCCCAACTCTAGGAAGGCCTCGGGAGTTGCCTCTGAACTTTGTTGTGTGTGTATTTCTGTGTGTCTATAGTCCTGTACCCACACGTGTTTTCCCCACATGCCCGTATGTTCACCTCTACCTTTGGCAAGTACTTAGCAGCTACGAAGTGCCCGATGCCATGTGCTGAAGATCGGTGCTGAGTAAATAGTAGTAAACTTATTCATCAACTTGTTTCTAGATCTCTGGATTATCGTTTCCTTTGTATCTTAAAAGTCATTTCTGAGGTTGATATGTTTATAAAACTGGCAGATGTTATCAAATTCGTGGCGCTTTTTTTTTTTTTTTTATTTACGAGAGATATACAGAGACAGAGACACAGGCAGAGGGAGAAGCAGGTACCCTGCAGGGAGCCTGATGTGGGACTCAATCCTAGGTCTCCAGGATCAGGCCCTGGACTGAAGGCGGTGCTAAACAGCTGCGCCATCCAGTCTGCCCCAAATTCGTCGCACTTTGTGGAAGTGACATTCTCTAACTTTGCCTCCCATTCTTCTCAGGATGGGTGGCCCCCCCCACATGTATGGATACCTCCGTCCCCAGAGCAGGACGCTGTAGCCAGGCACCTGCCACTATTCCCTGAGTCCTGCCTTTGGTGCTGGATATTCTTGCTCGTTCTCAGATGCGCCTGAAAAGTTCTTGTGGAAATTGGTTCAGGGGAGCCTTTGTTAAAGCGGCCTGTGGCCAAGACGTGGTCGAAGTTTCCATTTGCTCCACTGGCAGCTTTGAGAAGTGCCATTGTATTTAAAAGCAGCATCTAGTAGCACAGCCATTACTGGAGATGCCTATAGAGAGGAGAGTTTTTCTTTCCTCTTAAGGAGGAGAGTGGGAGGTTGCCTTCTTCTAAGTGGGGAAAAAAAGAGATGACAGGATTTCACGCTGGAACAGAGAAAAGCCCCGCGTGGATATAATCTTAATTTTTCTACCTTGCCTGCTTGGCTGCAGGTGTCGGTGAGGTTGGCAGACCTTTTCTAGCTGATGAGGTAGCAAGAAGGGCAGACCAAGGCTGTGTCTTTAATTAGTGTGAGCAACTAAAGCAGGTGGCAAGAGCATTGGAACTGGAGAAAAACTGGTACCTATGAGACCCGGGGAGGAGTTTTAATGCCAAGATGACCTTTAGTCCTGGAGCCGAAACTCCTGGGATGTCTGCCCAGGAACAATCAGATGCCAAGATAGAGAGTCTCCGTGTGATTTAAGAAGATGTGTTCTAATCAGGCTTTTGGCACGAAACAGATTGGAAACTCCAGAGCCGTAAACTCAGTCCCAGGAGTTATTTCATTCCAAGATATGATTCAGAGTGAGTTCGAAAAGCGCATTTTACCAGAGTCTAGGGATAAGACTAAAGTTCACCTGTGTCTGCCGGCAGTTAAGGATTAGTGATAAAGTATTAGATTTCCCTTGCTCTATATGAAGTGACAAAAAAAAAAAAGAAAAAGAAAAACCCAGTACCTGTGATGGTTGAGTAGCATTGTCAAAAGCTGCAGAATATGGCTTTAGCTAACATCCACAAGTGCAAAGTGCCAGAAGCATTTATCAACTGCCTAATACTTCCTTTTAATTATTTAATCAGATTTTGGCTCTAAAAATGAAGATATGTGGGAGGAGATTACAGCTTTATTTTAAATTTAGCTAAAACATCTTTCATTGAATAAGCCTTCCTTTTAGGCCTTGTGATGACTTCAGTATAATTACAACCTGGAGTGGTATGGGATGTCCATCCATCTGTCCATTCATTAAGCCCGCAATATGGTGTTCTCTATGAAAGTGGTGCACTAACGTATTGAATGTTGAGTCTAGAAACATAAAATATGGTGATGGCTGGCCATCCTTTCGACAGGCCCATTTTGAGGGTGGGAATGGGGCTGGAAAACCCATAATTGGGTGTTTCAACTCAAGAAAGCTTGGCTATCTGTGTACTGAAGTTGGCTTGAGTTAATTGAGTGAGGTGGAGGGGAAAACCAAATGTGTGGATTCAGAAAACCATGCAAGTTTTTCTTTAGCTTTCATTTCTTTGAAATCACGCTTTGCCTGATTTTTAAAACTTTCAGAGTAGGGCAAACATCACTTGTCACTCAATGGGAAATAGAAACATATTGGGAACTAAAATATGTCTCCTTTCTTGAAACCTGTTCCATGCTGCCTCGTGGTTTTCCATCTAAACCTGAGCCCACCCTTCAGAAGCCTATATGAGACATCTGGAACTTTGCTACTTTATTTTAAAGCTGTTTAATTCACAGCTCATCTTGATCTTATGCTGTTACCTTATAGAGAGCAACACAACAGTTCTACCACATGTGCTAAGAATAATACTGTCAAATATTGTTAAACTGCTAGAAATCAACTTTTGGAAATGGGCTAAATGAATGTGTATTTTCCGTGCTGTCTTAATTCAGTTAAAGAGATCTTTTTTTAACCATATGTGCCAAAAATGCTTACCTTGGATCCAAGCTTGAATATGAGTTACTTCTGCCAAAAAGAAATGAACAATTTTTACCAAGTTTTAAGCAATTGGAAAAAAAAAAAGTGACTGTGATGGTTGGAGAGAATTGTCAAAGACTGCAAAATGTGATTCTTACTGATTTCCAGAACAGTAAAGCGTGAAGCAAAAAAAAGGCTTAGGAATAGCATAAAATCAGGAGATTTGGTGATCCTAGTGGTCCATTGTATTTAAAACAAGACCATGGGAGAGTCACCCTAGAAATAAATTAGCTTTTGATCAGCTGCCTCAAAAGGCAGTGATTCAGATTAGGTTTTCTTTAGGAAGAGAGAATCTCATTGACAGACTGGCAGTCTTGCCTCTGACATTTTTGGCCATTTGTAGCACCAAGCTGGGGCCAACAGGTGGAAAACTCTAGCCCTCCAAAGGCTTATGGACTTGACAACTGTGATACTTGTGCCATTTGATGAGCCTTTGGCTAACTAATTTAAATAAGTCCGTTTGAACTCATTTGCTTAGTACCTATGTCCAGAAAAGGGGGGAACTAGGCTTTTTTTTTTCTTTCTTTCTTTTCTTTTCTTTTTTTTTGATGGTGGAAAGATCTAATACAGAGGCCGATTTGTGAAGATCGAGCCGTCTTTCTGATTGTGTCACTGTGTCTTCTTACTGTAAAGGTTAAAAACAATGGGCTTTAGAGTAAGACCACTTTACTCTGTATCCCAGAGCCTCAGTTTCTTCTCATCTGTACAGTGGGTGTCTTAGAAGGATGGTGTACGGATTAACTGTATTTAGGGGCTCAGCCTATGGTATGCATTCAACGTGTTGGCTATCCTATTGAGTAAGGGATCTCTATCAGGCATGCATATATTTGAGCTGGAAATGCTGAGATAACACCTGGGAGTGGAGTGAGCTCTGGGAGGGGACACGTGACTCAGAATCTCTGTGCCTCGGAGTGTTTCCAGGGCTGTGTCTTTCTGCAGTCCTCAGTGGTTGGCCGATCCCACTGTGGTTCCTCTGACTTCTGGCTCCTGCAGCCTGCACAATGGGGTCTCAGGCCAATTCTTAACCCTGAGCCAGTCCTGTAGTCCATTTTTTACTCAATCAGCCATGTGTGCATCCATTCATTCACATTGCTGCCATACCATTTGTTAACTATTTTGACTATGACCTTCTATTTAACCCCCAAACAAATCTATTATGGAAATATTTCTATTATTCCCATTTTACAGAAAAGGAAATGGAAGCAGAGAGAGAGGTTAAATAACTTGTTCAAGGCCATGGAGCTACGTAACAAGGGATTCAGACCTGAGAGCTGAGTCCAACTCCTGCTCTTCATTTCCAAACATTAATACCCAGTCTGTGAATCAGCTGGAGGACTGGCTTTTCCTGTGGTGGAAGATTTCCCATCTTAACTCACCTGGATTGCCTCAAAGCCCATGGTTGTGGATAAGCCTCATCATGGTCATTGGTGGGATCAAGTCCCATGCACATGCTTCTTGAGAAAATGAAGTCTTTTGGAGAATGACTTCTCTACAGGAAAAGAACCTCTGGCCCTCAAGAACACAATGCATGCCTGTGCCATTGGCAGTGTGAGGCTCAGCATTTAGGGGCAGCCAAGTCCAAATGCCCCAGCCCTGAGTATCTCCAGGCCACCAAGGAAGTTCAGCAGGCCATCAGTATGCTGACTGCCATTCTCTAGTGGCTTACCATCCTGTAAAAGAGGTCAGACACTTCTATGATGCCAGTGGCCTATCTCAAAGCAGTTTGCCCCCATGTGTTGAAGATGCCACCTGTGTCAACAGTGAAGCCTCATTAACCCCCGTGGCAGGTGACATCTGGGTAGGAGGCAGGCCCACTCTGTGCTGGTCACCTGGGGACTAAGGCTAGACTTCTCAAGGATGCCTCGAAGAAGGGGGAGGGGGCAGTGGAGAGCTCACAGGAGGCAATGGTCACTGTTCATGGCCTGCAACCGCATCCTGCGTTTTTTTTCCTCCACAATTCTACACTTGTGGAATCTCCACAGTCGTGATTTTGTTCTGCACATAGTACCAGGCCTAAAGGGAGCTCTCACAAGTGCCAGGTGGCAAAATTGCCCATAGGCCAGGGCAGTGGCTCTCAGCCCTGGCTATCCCTGGAATCACCTGGAGAGCTTTTAAGAAGTGCCAGTTTTCAGACTGTGTTCTGGAATTGCTGATTGACTTGTCTGGGTCCTAGTTGTCAGCATTAAAAACAAAAAAACAAACCCAAAAATGCTCTCCAAGTGAGTGTCATGTGTAGCCAGTAATGGAGAAGCTCAGGGCATGGGCTCAGCCTTTCCTCCAGGAGGCAGAGACTCTGGCTGAAGCAGATGTGGAAGCCATTTCTCACTGGCCAGAGGCAGCTTGAGCTCATCATCATTACTGCCAGCATCCATTGGTGGAGTTCCTAATTTGTACAAAATGCTCTCTACTTTGTGCTGGGAAGCAGGGAGGTCAAAATCAAATTAGAAGCTTATAGACTGGCTGGGAATCTGAAATGATTCAAGGTTCAGGCTCTCACTCATCTTCTGTATCCTTGCTCCCTGCCCAGTCACAGGAACACAAGACACACAGCCCATTCTTCTTCATCTTGTTACTCAGAACCATGAGGACCGACCACCTCAGTGTCAGTTGGAAATGCCCGAAGAGTACATTTGAGGGAGTCTGGGTCAGAAAGCTTCCTGGAGGAAGGACAGGGACATTCAAGGCATGGCCATGACAAGAGCACAGGCATGGGGCTGGGGGTGTGTGTGGGGCGGGCGGCGAGCTCCATCACCCCAGTCCGACTAGAACCAGGCCTACAGTTGACACTGGGTGGCCAGGTAAGAGGGACAGAGTGGAAGGAGGCCTCGTGGCTGAGAAAGGAAAATCTTTTGTTGAGAGGACCCTTGTTCTTCCACCTTGCCTTGTGGAGCTTTGAGATTTGGACTCACAACATATTAATTAGTGAGTGAGATTTATTGCTATTTTATCTCCTTGTAGGTGCTTTTGTCATAAGGGAAGGGGATAAATCTTCACAATTCTAAAGAGCAAGCTGCCAAATAGCTTTAGGATGGTTGAACTGAAATGCTGCTTCTTAGGGGATGTTAGGCCTAGTCAGGTTCTCCACAGAGAACCTAGCAAACCCTAGGTAGATGTTAAATGAGAAAACTCCTGAAAAAATTCTGTTTAAAGGCTGCTTGTTGTAGACAATCCAATGCAGAAAGAATAGAGAAAGCAAAACTCTCCTTAAAGTCTTTGGCCAAGATTGACTGATTTGCCTCTCCTTTTCTCCCATCAATCTAGTCACACAAACACACACAAATGGGGTTTTCTAATAAACGTATGTGATGCGTATACCCACGTGACATACGTATATAGTAGCTGATGCTGGGATAATATACCTACTGTTCTGCAGCCTTCTTATTTGATATAGTTGGTAGTGCTGCTGCTTCCCTATTCGTGAGTAAATTCTACATTGTTCTATTTTAGGGCTGCCTGCTGTATCTTTTTATGGACATATCATATAACCAATTTCATGTTCAGAGGCATTTAGGCCATTTCTAATTTATTCCAGTTACATTTTGTCTTTAACTTTTAATTAACAGTTGAAATGCCAATATATTTTTAGTGTTCCTGTAGTCAACAAGTCCTTGTTGCATACCATACACTGCGAGCCACTGTAGCAGTGATTCATTCATGAATAAAAGAGACAAAAATCCCTGCTCTTAATGGAACTTACATTCTATTGTAACATAGATGATGAAGACGATGAGTGAAAGATAAAATGCATTGGGTAGTGATAAGTGTGTTAAGCAGGAAAACGAGTGTGGGAAGGGATATGAACTATTAGGATGGGAATGGAAGGGAGATTTTGAGAAGAGTTGTCAGGAAAGGACTCTTGGAGAGGGGGACTTGGGATAGACATGTGAGAGAGGCAGCAATGGAATATTAGGGGAAGAGTGTTCCAGGCAGAAGGACCAGCAAGTGTGAAGTGAGATTTTGAGAAGAGTTGTCAGGAAAGGACTCTTGGAGAGGGGGACTTGGGATAGACATGTGAGAGAGGCAGCAATGGAATATTAGGGGAAGAGCGTTCCAGGCAAAAGGACTAGCAAGTGTGAAGGTCCTGAGGCACTGAGGTGCAGGCATATTCAAGAAACTCCCTGGGGTCATAAACTTGGAATTGAGTGACTGAGAGAGAGGGCTTAGTGGGAGATGACCTAAGAGGTAGGGAGGAAGCAGATCTTTTGGGGCTCTTGATTGGTAGAGGGACAGCTACTGGAGACTTCTTATGCAGGGGGATGATATGAGTTATATATATTTTTTATTGTTTTAAAGATTATATTTTTAAGTAATCTCCACACCCAACATGGGGCTTGAATTTACAGTCCCCAAGATCGAGCTGTGTGCTCGACAGACTGAGCCAGCCAGGCGCCCCTGCTAGGAGTTACGTTTTAATAGGCTAGAGCCTGAAGGCAGGGCAAAATCAGAGGCAGAGAGAGAGGCTATTTAACTCTTCAGGTTGCAGAAGGTGGTGGCTTGGATGAGGGTGGTGTGGTGGCTGGGGAGATGGTGAGGACTGGTGGGACTTCCGATGCCCTTTGACCCCACAAGATTGCTGACAGATCAGATGTGGAGCAGGAGGGCAAGAGAGGAGTGAAGGAATGATTCAGGGTTTTGTCCAGAGGAACTGAAGAACGAGGTCACTGTTAACTGAGGGTGGTGGGGACAAATGCTCCGCGAGGGCTTTGGGTGGGGGAGAGGTCAGGATCTGAGAGCCCCGCTTCATGCCGTGTGAGATGCCACACACCTTTTTAAACAGGTTCTTTCTGTAGCTGGCTCTCAGATGGGGCCCTGGCTGGCTCCCAATTGTGAGACATTCCACTGTTAGACTTTAGGGGATTTTCTCATCATAGTTTTGAATCAGGGTATAACATCCCTTTCAAGAATCATTTGCCACTTTTTGTGTGTGTGAATTTGGAGGCCCACATGTTGAGGCAGCCATCAATCTGTTTATCATAGATTACATTTTTGGTCGTTATCTCTGCAGACTCTCTGTAACTATGTCTATTTGCATAAAAACAGGGCCTTTTGTTTCTGAATCATGATTAGCTCTTCGCTGTATCTTGGTTTGAAGTCGTAATCCTGTTTTTGTGACAGCATCGTGGTTGCTCTTGGAAATGATTGGGATGTTATAATTGGTTTAGGACTCCAGGTGGAGAATAAGTGGGAGGGGCAGATGATCATTTTCTCAAGAAGCAAAAAATTCCTGCCTCCTACCTATGCTCTCCATGATAAGAGAGGGAGGCCAGGAAAAGCCATGATCTATAAATAGACCTGCTTCTAAGGAGCCTGCTTTACTAAAGATTTCATTGGGCATGAGAAAGCCCTTTACTCTTAGCAATTAATGGTCCTGATTTGACGGTGCTATATAATGAAGATTCAGAAAAGAAACTGGAATTTGCTTTTTTTGTGGAGCAGATGCAGGTAAAATGCCCGAGAGAACTCTAAATGAGTGTCTGTAAATCTCAAGTCATCTTCCCCAGGTTGTAAAAGCATCTTGAGGAAGAAAACCATCCCTGTGTTCCTCTGCTGATTCTTCATTGTTGACGTAGCTGACACCATGCTGTACCTCTGTCCTCTACCCTGGGCGCTGTATCCAGTGGGGGCATCCCAGGAGGGTGCCCCAGAGATAGAGGAACTGTGGTTTGCCGCTCGACCTTAGGCATGCTGACGGGGCCACCTTGGTCTTAGCCTGTCCTTGTAGGGAGTTGGCTCATGGTCCAACCTCGTTAGGATCATGCTCAAGCCTCCTGAACTGGCGGGGTTCAAGCCAGAACTCCTTAGGAGTCTTTTTCCATATGCTGGATCTGTGCCTTCAGACTCAGAAAACACACCAGAACCCCTCTTCCCCCATTTCTCTTGAGTGAATTATGTTTAAAACAAGCAGCTTTTCCACCTGGGTTGGTTAAGATTCAGATAGATGACTTTGGTGAGTTGCAGGAGATTGCCCTGGGAAAAGTCGGCTTCTCTAGGGGGTGCAATCATTGATGGTCAGAAATTGTGAAGGCCTGTTGGTTCAGTCCTGAGGATGACCAAAGGCTTCTCCTCTGTTTAAGGTCATGACATCTTTGATAATTCAACGAAAACTATAGATCACTCCAGAAACCATCACATGCACCCAGCATTACTATCATAGTAAGCATTACAGAAATCCTGAAGGCCATCCGTGAACACACCTATCTTGTAATACTTAGTCATTTTTGTCATTCGACAAATATTTATGCAGTACCTCTCACGCATTTAGCACTGCTGTACATACAAGAAAGGTAGTTGTGAACAAAGGAATCACATATTTGTATTTGTTAAAGAAGGTTAAAAATCTCCCAAACTCATAATTCCCTTTCTTTCTTTCTTTCTTTTTTTTTTTAAATCTTCATCTCTCATTTTTCTAAACCAAACATGCATTACTTGTATTAGAGAAACCCAATACAAGAGATGAAATTCATGGCTCATTTCTTGAGAATAATGCGCAATGACAAATGCTCCTTTGAAAGCAGAAATGATTTTAAATGGATTTGTATTTTATCAGTCATGATTATATAGAGGTATCTTGATAAAGGTCCAGATTGTGCCAAACAGAATTTTTGTCTGTCTACCATTATTGCTTGGGTGTGTATGAGGACCCTAGGTAACAGATGTCTCCAGGAATGGGTCCTCTAGACCAGGGCTTGACAAATTTGGCCTGCAGACCAAGTCCCATTTTTGTAAATGAAGTTGTGTTGGAGCACAACCATGCCCATTCATTTGCGTAATGTCTATGGCTGTTTTCTCATGACAAGGATAGTGTTAAACAGTTGTGACAGAGATCATTTGGTTCAAGGAGCGTGAAACCATTACTTCATAGTCCTTCACAGTCCTTCACAGAAAAAGTTTGTCCATCCCTACTCTAGACTAGTATTGTCCAGTAGAACTTTCTACAGTGACTGGAATGTTCTGTATCCATGCCATCTAATACTTTAGCCACTAGCCACATGTGTCTAAGGAGCTCTTGAGAGGTGGCTAGTGTGACTTGGGGAAATGACATTTTAATTTTATTTTACATTTGGATTTAAGTAGACACCTATACCTGTGGACTACTGAATTGAACAATGCCACTCTACACCAAATGGTGAAATTTTTTATTTTCCTGGGCATTCTCTGTGCTGTTGTTTGCTGAGTCCTCCCCAGACTCTCTTGACTCAAACACTTGAAAAAAAAAAAATGTTCTAACTATTCCTACATTGGGTAGGAGGTGGCCTCTTTTTATGAGGCATAGAGTTCATAAAGTTTTCCACTCAGAAATATCCCATCATAGGAAAGACAGATTTGCCAGTGGAAAGTGTTGAGCAAAGAGAGAGGAAAAAGCTCAAATCCACTCCCACCCCATTTTTTAACTACTCTTTAAAGAAAAATAAACTTTTTAAGAGCAGTTTTAGGTTCACAGTAAAACTGAGTGGAAGGTACAGAGAGTTCCCACATGCATACTGCGCCTTGCTACCCGGCATCCCCCGCCACTGATGTTCCGTGCCAGAGTGGTACACTGGTCCAACATTGACACGCCGTCATCACCCAGAATCTATAGTTGTTCACAAGAGTTTGCTCTTGGTGGTTTACATTCTCTGGGTTTTAACATATGTACGATGTCTACGTTCACATTCTTCTGGGTGTGGGGGTGGAGAAGGATGGGGTAAGTAACCCAACCACTAATCTTGGGCAAATCATGGTGACTTGCAAGGTCCTAAATGAAGGCACTGCTTTGGGGATGGAGCAGGGAAGGTGGGTTGAGGATGATGGAGGTGTGGAAAGCAAGAGGGGAGAAGAGAGAAAACCTTCACTTGCTTTAGGATTCTGAGATTTTCTTCTTCCCTGCCGGAAGCTGGAAGTGTACAAGTGGGTATGGGGCTTCATACCCTTCAGGCATCCTCCTTCCTTCATGTACACTCATGATCATAAAGGATGGGATTCCAGTTTCCTGCCGATTTCAGATGATTCCCAGAAACAGCTGGAGCCGATAGCAATGCTGATGGTGCCAGTGGCCAGGCTGATTGTCCACAGAAGACACATGTTCCCAGGAAAGCTTACTGTTCCAGTTGCAGCTCATGAAATCCTCATTTCCAAACTGGTTGTGTGGTCAATGCAGCATGACATCTGCGAACTTTGTTTTCTGAACTTGGCCTCTCCCAGTTAGTCTGTGTGTAGCCCCAGGTTGAGTTAAAATTTGTTGTTTGCCATCACATGCATTAATGTTGCTTCAGGATAAAATCACAATTTTAGGCAACATGCTTTAGTATTTTGGTCTTCTGAAGAAAGCCAGGCTTATTTTATTCAAAGTCTCTGATTTTGGTGATGATCTAATACCCTGTACTTCCAGCTACTCCCGTTCTAATATCTAATTAGTAATGCAGCATAGTGGGAGGGCATTTTAAGAATCTTAGTGTCTTTCAGAGAATGACCTAAAATTGTATTTTATCAACACGAGAGATCCTGGAATTTATTACTTGGTGTCCTCAATGCATTTGTAGTTGACGTGAGGACTAGAGAAATTGGAACTGACATAGGATATGTAAGATGTGGTCTGTAAAATTGGGACAAGTTCACCTGCAACATATACACCATGGAGTTTTTATGAGGCTTTTAGATTGTAAATTATGGACAGAATTGGAGTGAAACATTGGTAACCCATTAAAAAGTAAAGTTGTATCATGTATTAAAGTTCTAGTTGAAAACTATTTCTAAACAAGCATTGCAGCCTCAGAAAGTAGAGTGCATGTAATTCAGCTTGATCACGAAGTACATGGTAAGAACTCTCTAGAGAGTCACTGAGTCAAAGCATCTCTGCCTGGTGGCCTCATGCCTCCCTGGCCACAGACCTTGACTGTTGAGCCAGTTTGGCAAGTGGAAGCCTGAGTCCTTTAGGGATGACCAGATGACTTAGAACCTCCTATCACACACAAGTGTGTCATAAGGCTTTCAGTTGCTCTCTTTTCCACTTGCAAAGAAGGAAGGAGTGAGATTAGCTCCTGAGGGAGAATATATATATGTTCCTTTCCGGTCATTGCTTTTCTTTTGGAGGCATAGATACTGTTAATGTAGTGGTGGAGAGAAAAGTCAGTTTGGGATTCTGTCCAAACTTCACACACGTGGTATCTTTTATCTAATACCTTTTTGATGGGAGGAATCCCAGAAGGGATTGTGAGACCCAGCCTCTGCTGACAGGAAGAGAAACACATGGGATTCTTCTCCTTCTCTGAGGGGAAGCTAGGAGCTGAAGGGGAGTGAGGGCCAAGCCTACAAAAGCCAACATGACGTGGTGGATGAGCTGTGGCCTAGGAGATGACACATCCAGGCCACTGAATGCATGACTGGTCTCCCAGGGTCTTGGGGTCTAAACCAGGAATAAAAAGAGAGCTGTTTCTGCATCCTGAGAGTCCTCACATTCTAGCTTATAAACTATTCTGTTTTCGTCCTTTGTTATATCCTGCTGGAACACCTGGCGTGAAGTTTTTCTTCTGCTGTGGAGAAGAGATAGGAGCTGTTGGTGTGAATCTTCCCTGCCACGGGCCAAGGAGTCTGACTGCTGTCATTTGCCATCTGCAGGTTAAACATTCCAGGCTAGATAATGAGCCCTAGGCTCTTTGACCTACAGAAGTCTTTGGAGACTGGAGAGTTTCTATACCCAGCTCAAGGTAGCTCAGGAAATTAGTGGTTAGATTCAGGTGTCATGATTCTCAGATCTTTTTGATATGCTATATTTCCTCCCTGATGGTCCTTTTTATGTATTAGTATATCCCCCCTTACCCCCACCCCCAAATATATTATGCCTTTAGGTTTATTGCCTTTATGCCATTAGTGTTAACCCCTGCATCTTGGAACAGGAGGGCTGGACACTTGAGGTGTCAAAACTGGATATTTCAAAACTCCCTGAAGAGGGTGCAGGATCTGCTGCTGTCCTCTAACCAATACAACCAGAGGTCTCTAGCAAAGGAGTGACTGGAGTTTTGTTAACATGCTGTGGTAAAATGAGTAAAATAACAGCACCGATCAAACAGCCCTCACTCCCCGACTGAGGGTTCAGATTTGTGACAGTGCGTGGGCAGAATGTTGGGTCCTACCCATGTAGAGCAAGAGGACGGAAGCCAGGCTTTGGCTTGCACAGTCACAATGGTCTTCCTCATTGCCAGTTCCTTCCCATGACTGGGTAGCAGATTCTACAAGCCGGTGTACAGCCTGTTGAGCCACTGTATCAAATCATCATCCTTTTGTCCTGATACTCATCAGGTCAGCAGAGCTGCCTTTTATTCTTGTCCTGGGGGAAAAGCTTTTCTGTCATTGCAACATATTCAGGTAAAGTCATTTGTTCTTGGTGTTTTTGTTCAAAGGAATTGAAAAACGAGTTGTACCGAACTGTTAGCACATCGACCATTCTACAGAACATTTTATAATAGCTGCTGAAGATGTGTTAAGGGAAGGAAATCAGCCCATGGCCCAGAAATACTTGCCTAGCATCCCTTTACCTAAGTCCTAGTGTCTGTTCTTCCCCATTAATTAAACAAGTATCAGGTCACCTGCTATTATCAGGGAGTTGATAGAGGAGCAGAAAATAAAATAGGAGTTGAAAAAATAAATAAATAAAATAAAATAGAAGTTGCAGTACCAGCTTACAAGGAACTAAATCTTGTTAGGGAGACAAACTCACACAAAGAAGGCAATTCTTCAAAGAATATTCTAATGACAGGTTATAATGGGGAGCCATTGGAGGGTTTTAAGAAGAATGATATGACTTGACTATGTTTTAGCAAGATCACACTAGCTCCTGGGTTGAAAATATCCTAGAGGCAGGAAGAAGACAGCAGCAGAGGGACCAGCCATTGCAATAATCTAGGCAAGAGATGATGATAGGCTCTGACTAGGAAGGTAGCAGTGGAAGTTGTGAGAGGCAGTCAAATTCTGTCTTGATTTTGAAGGTTGAGTCAACAAGATTCCTGATAGAGGAGATGTGAGGCATGAGAAAGAAAAGTCAAGGATGGCTCCAAGACTTTTTGGCCTGAGCAACTGGGAGCTTGAATCACCATCAGCTGAGATAGAGCAGATAGAGGGAGTTATATTTATCGTGGAAGTGTATGTCCAACTGGAGATAAGTAGACCCGTGATTGCAAGTCTTGGGTTTACCATAAGTTAGGGAGTGGAGGCATGAATTTGGGAGCCTCTGGCATGTAGATGATGTTTAGAGCCATAGACCAGGTGATGTCACCAAGGGGATAAATGGAAGCAGGAGAGGAGTTGGGATGGACTCCTGGGGCACTTTCATGGTAAGAGGTCAAGTTGATGAGGGAGAAGCAGAAGCTGTGTCCAGTGACTTAGTAGGAGCCTGACAGGGTGGTGGTTGGAAGCCATGTGAGTTACTCAAGGGGAGGAAAGGGTGGACATCATAAAGACTGTGAAGAGCCAGGTAGAAAGAGGAATGATGTGTTTCCAGTGGATTTAGCAGCGTGGAGTGCAATGATGAGCATGATAAGAACAGTTTTGGAAAAGTGAAGGGAACAAAAATCTATTTGGACTGGTTTCAAGAGAGAATGCGAAGTGAGAAATTAGATATGGTGACTACAGATACATCTTGAAGAGAGGGAGAGAGAGAAAATGAAGCGGGTGAGTTAGACACAAAAGATTAAGGAAATCACTGGTGACTTTGATGAAATCAGTATCAATGGGTGATGCTTTGGGGAAAAAGGACCTTGAGTGTCTGTTTGCTCAGCCTTAAAAAAGAGTGACTGCTTCCAGTCAGCTGGCACATGGCCTCACCAACCGGTGACAGATCTTGCAATTTTCTTGGTGGTCTTGTTTGCTATTCACTCTGTGCCTGTTCTCACTTCACTGGTCTAACCCATTTGTTGTCTTATTTGGGACCTCCTGTTGCTCTCCCTGGAGCATTCCCCAGAGGTTGTGTCCTCTGAAGGGGCTTTCCCCCATGTTCTCAGGATGCATATCTGCCCGTCTTGAGGAAAGGGATGACCCTCTGGCTGTGACTCTACGTTGGCCTGGCTCCAACCTTCACATCTGTCATTCCACGTCAGTTTGACCAGACTTGAATTATTACCCAAGATTCAAGACTCTCTCCCAAACGCTTATGCACATTTTTGTTCTCAAATACAGAATCCAGGAATCCATTAGCCGTGTTCACATTCCAAATATTTTAAAACTCCCATTCTTTGAAGCGCCCCAATACTACATTACATTGTCAAAAAATTAGAATATACCATGAACCAAAAGAAAGAAAATCCCCTGTAGGCCCACCAGCCTCACCTAGCAGCTGTGACCATCACATGGTCCACGCATATGCTGATACATGCACACACAATTCTGTTGATGCGTTCTGGTCCTCAGACTTAGCAACCACATGGACCCCATGACCCATGGGAGCTGTTACCCCTTCCTGCCCTTCTCTTCCTCTGTGCACAGGTTCCCTTCATCTTTATAAAGCTCTTCCAACTCCTCTCAGGGAGGTCTCCTTAATTGAGAAATGCACACGAATGTCATGTGAGTGCCCATGAAGGTTTTCAAGCATCTCTTGTAGACCTCGCTTTCAAATGATGGAAGACAAGGGTATGTGCCTACGGGGCAGAGGGTGATGGGTGAGTTTGCCCAGAGAAATAGAGGCTTGAAATGCATATCCATTTACTTCCTGCCTGCAAGTCTGTCCTTCCCCAGAGAAAGGTACCTATTGCGCATCTTCCCTGGAATACGCAAACTGTCTGGTTTCTCTAGCGCGTCAGCACCTGTAGTGAGTGTTACAAATTAAATTGTGTACTAAACAACCTGGTGCATTCATTGCTTTGAGAACTGATCTATTCTGGTGCTTTGCTCTTCTTCACCCCCACTTGCTGGGTGATGTGGTTTTAGTAGATACGGTTGCCGGGGTCTCCTGGAAGAGCACCAAACAGCAATTGGCTGAAGAATCGTCCCATCCATTTTGAATCCACCATTTGGGTGAAATTTCCAAGTCTCTTTGCCATTCTGTTCTCTGCACTCCGCCCCTCCACTGCTCCTAGAGGGTCAGCACTCCCAAGGGTGGCCCAGAATTAACATGCATTTTTTTTCTGGGTCTCAGCGGCATCTCAGTTAAATGCTCAGCTCTAAAATTATGTGGTGCTGAAAACCTCATTGGACGTGAACTTTTTTAGGGCTCAATTGCATATTAGTTGGCAGGACGAAGCCAATGAAACCAAATGTACCCACACAGTCATTAGCAAGTGTGGGAATTGTTGTTAGGAACTGAATATTTATTGTACACCCACAAATTTTTAGGTGTTAAGCAGAATATGATTGCCAGGGGATTGCTTTTGTCTAAGATGCCAGAGGAAGTTAATCAGCATTTGAGAGAAATGCCCTGATTACTGATGGGGTTCCTGACTGCGCCAGGCCTAGGCCACGATAGACACTGGGCCCGGGACTCATCCGCTGTGCTGGGTGGAGGGTGGACATTTCCCCAGGAGAGCGGAGGCCTGGAGGAGGAGTTAGGCCCAGGGGGAGAAGGCCACAAGAGGTAAGGAAGCCAGTCTCCAGAACTATCCTTATTTGTTCACCTTAGTTCCATATAACCCTGGGACAGAAAGGAGTCCAAATTTCCAGAGCTTTTCTGGGAATTGTATGGGGCTTCCTCAAAAACGGGCTTGATGTGCAAGGCAGGATTACAGTCAGACCCATACATGTTTGAGTCCTCTGCAGCTTAGCAGCTGGTGACCTTGGATAGGTCATGTAGCGCCTCTGAGGCTCTATTTTCTCATCTGAGAAGTGGGCATAACAGTGCCTCCATGCAGGCTTATTATCCAGCTTGGAAATGAAGTATATTAAGACGCTGGTCCCACATTTGACCCTCCGAAGGTGTTTTCCACATGCTAGCTCTTGTCATCATTGTGCTGGTGGCCGTGTCACTTCTAGAGCATACATTTTGAGTCCTGTGTCCCCAGGACCTGAGCAGGATGAGTGCCTGAGAGCCAGCTGCCCCTGACAGAGTCCTGAAGAAGATGCACAACCCAGTTCCTGGGAAACGGGGGAAAGATTTGTCCGTATTTGAGCAGGTGAACGTCTATTGGAGGGAGTAGAGAAGAAAAGCAGTGGAAAAGAGGGAGCAGTGTTCTGAAATTTCTGCTGGGAAAAAAAAAATCACTAGTTATGTCTGTGGCTACCCTTCTCTCCAACAGCCCCCTGTGGAGGTCACCATGGCATAGGCTCTCCTCTTTCTCAATCAGTCATGAAAAGCCCTGGGAAGTGCCTTTAGTTGGCATTCCGAGCCACGTGGATGCCGCGTCCTATAGAAGGAGGGCACTTGTCCCAGGTAATTAAAAGTGTCAGCTCCTTATCCAGGAGAGGGTTCTATTAAATTATGTACAGTAAATATTTTTGCAAGTTGGAATTCTGAAGAAGACTTATTGATCTGTGGCAAGCTGCCAGGCAGCTGGTAAAGATTTGGAAAATTGTTCTCAATCCGGGGCAGGTCCTAGGAGGGGTGCGAATGCAAACGGTCTGGAGACTCTTTTGTTTCACTTTATCCTTACCTCCCACAAGGAGCCTCCCATTTCTCCCAGGGCTGCTGAGTCAATAGCAGACAATGACATGAACTGCTTGGTTAGCGCAGCCTCAGTGATTCTGATACGAGCTATATCAGCACAGCCGCTCAGGAGGGCCAACCTGGATAAGGGAGGGAAATCCATGTCAGGACACGGGGAGTCTGATCCAGCTGGACGGGACAGGTGGCCCTGTTGGGAAGTGGGTAGAGGGAGACAATGCTGCCTGGATGCTCAGCTCAGCCCTGTCCTCCAAGAGCTCCTGAGACAGCTCGGGGTCCCACCTCCACTGACCCCCACCTCCCATGGTCTCTATCTGCCCTTCATCTTCTCTCCTGCCTGTCACCACCAGGCCCTGAGGATGCTAGAAATGGTTTGGGTCTTGAGAACAGATGTGGGAGATGGGGGCAGGCGTGAGCTGGATGCTTTCGCTCCTGGTGATGATTCTGTACAGGTGGACAGCCTCCTGCATGGAGGAGCTGAGGGTGACAGTTGAGGGGCTTCCCAGATGCCAGGCACTCCTAGAGCCCCTGTTAGCTAAGGTTTCCTGTGTATGGTCTTTCTCTTCTGTCTTCTTCACGGCAGTATTCTCAGTCCTTAAAACACTTTCTGGCATGTAGTAGTGCTCAATGAATGCTCATTAAATGACTGAATGATGCCTTCTAGCTTTGTCCTGATTGAATTCTCCTGAGAAGGTTTCCAGGGCTAGAATGAGAGAAGAGGGAGTTGGGGAAGGCCAGTTTCAGGCTCAGGGCTTTCAGAAAATCCTATTGACCCCATCTGCTTGAGGAATGCAGTGGAGACTGCTCCAGGATCTAGAGTCCGAGTGCCTCTTGCCATTTGGAAACTCCCGACAGTTGGGCTTTAGGGCAGAAGGAGCAAGGGAAACAAAGGGACAGGTGGTCAAAGATGCCAAGTCAGAGGCGGGTCCGTGGGTAGCATCTCTGATGCCTACACCTGAGCGTCCTCCTCTCCCCTGCCTCCCCCCGTCCAGCCACCTATGCCTGGAGCTTTTGGCCTCCCACCTGGGTCTCCCCTCTTCACCCCTCTTCCCAGTGGCTTGGCCTGTCCGTGGGGACCTGGCATGGTCTGTGCCAGCTTCTTGGACTCCCTTAACTGTCTTCCTGCTGCCCGGCATCTTGCAGATTGGTGGCTCCTTTGCACTTTCAGTGGTTCTGGAAGAACAGGAGAAAGGAACCCACAAACAGACAGTTTTGCTGCCCTTTAGTAACTTCTGTGGGATGAGAGAAGCCCATGAACACCATCGTGATACGGTGTACAGTTTGAGATTGCTGGTTTCCCCCTTTAAACTCCTTGTTGGCTTGTCTCTCCTACCAACGCCAGGGGAACTGGTCTGCATCCAGGCGTGTTTAGAGCTGGCACACACGTGGCTCTGTTGGGCTGGCTGCATTTCAGGGGTGCAGCCTGTGCACCCTGTCAGAGGGCTGCAAAGACAGTGCATGTGCTTAAGTCAGAGGACACTTGCTAATTTTCCTCCCAGTGTCTCTGGGAAGAGCGAGCCTCGCTCTGTGCTGGAAGTTTAGTTCTCTGCAGGGAGCCATTACTTTGCTGTTTAAAGAAGGCTTTATGCTTTGCAGCTTTAGATCATTTCACATGATGAAACACCATCTCACTACTGACAATTGTAATTTAAAATGTTTGACGGCCTTTTCAACTGAAAAAGAGTAATCATCACTTGCCACAGGCAGACTTGGAGAGTCGCTGTTACCGAGCCAAATGGAAGAATCTAGTTCACAGTGGGGTCTGCATGGTGCCACTTACTCCTATCCCATCCTCACTGTCTTTCCCTCCACCTCCACTGCTCTCTGCCTCCATGCCCCATTACCACCTTCACTGCCATCATCCTCACCAACCCCACGTCATCCTCTTCAATCCCATCATTGTCCTCACCAACCCCACCATTCTCATCATCATCCATACCATCGTCCTCACCAACACCACCATCATCTTCATCATCCCTGCCATCATTCTCACTAACCCCACCATTCTCCTCCTTTTCCCTTCCATCCTCAACAACCCCACCATCCTCCTTCTCATGCCCTCCATTGTCCTCACCAACCTCCTCATCATCTCTTCCGTCGTCCTCACCAACCCATCCTCCTCCTCATCAGCCCCTTCATTGTCTTCACCAACCCCACCATCCTCCTCATCCCTTCCATCATCCTCACCAACCCAACCATCCTCATCATCTCTGATATCATCCTCACCAACTCCACCATCCTCATAATCATCCCTAATATCATCCTCACCAACCCCACCATCCTTCTTTTCAGCCCCTTCATTGTCCTCACCAACCCCACCATCCTTCTTTTCAGCCCCTTCATTGTCCTCACCAACCCCACCATCCTCCTCTTCATCCCTTCCATCATCCTCACCAACCCTACCATCCTCCTCCTCATCCCTTCCATCGTCCTCACCAACCCCACCATCCTCATCATCCCTGATATCATCCTCACCAATCCCACCATCCTTCTCATCAGCCCCTTCATTGTCCTCACCAACCCCACCATCATCCTCATCATCTCTGCCATTGTCCTCACCATCACTTCCTGCACCCACTACCACCCCCACACACCTTGTACTCTACTCCTAATCTCTACCTCCTGGCTGTCTGCCTTTTTTCCTCATCTGTTAAAGGCTGGGAATCTGAATCCTGGCCTGCTGGCTTTCCTGGAAGGACCAAGCAATGGGAAGTGCTAGCTCTAGAGAGAGCCTGGATGGGAGGAGAGTGTTTGTTGAATAACAGAATCTGGGGTCTCACCACTGTCCACTGTGTGGCCTCAGACATTCACTTAACTGCTGAGGGTCTCTGTTTTCTTCCCTGGAAAATGAGACTAGTGATACCTCCCTGTTTGGACTGTTGTGACTTTTAGAGCTACTATTGTAAACTTCCTGATGTAAGGATTGGCTCAGTGAATCTCAGTTTTACTATAAGGGCAATATGCATGGGGCAGTGCATTTAAAAGTAATATAAATTGTATAGATGTATGGTTTTTCTGCTCATACTCTCCTTCAGTGAATTGCACGTTCTGAAACTCTCACTACCATTGCTCCTACCAGCACCATCTTTCCCACTGCCCCACGGTCGCCACCACCACTAAATTAGCAACGAACTCTTACTGGACTTATTTCCCAGGCCCTATCATAAGGGCTTCACATGTGTCTACTCAATTCTCACAAAAACTCTATGATGTATTCAAATATTGTTAGCTTCATTTTTAATATTATTACCCTCATGACAGATGACAAATCTAAGTCTAGAGATACTCAGCAAATTAGCCCAAGGTCATAGAGTTAATGAGTAGCAATGGAGCCTCTGTTCTGTCTGTATTTTGGCTACATCTTTCAGATTATTTATGTGTGTGCTTTTGTATCTGTCTGTGTGTCTGTGGATATGTTTCTATATAGGTCAGTGTATTCTTTGTCATTTTGACAAGGAGAAGGCCCTGGTGGCCTTGTTCAAGACTTTAAGTCCATTGCACAAACAGAAGTAGAATATATTCAAGAGACATCTAGCAGATACCACAGATGGCTTGGCCCTTTAAAACCAAGGATATTTTTGAAATTCTGTGATAGAAATGAATTAGACCCATAAAGGTGAAAGAAAGTCAAGTTTTGGTCATGATGCAGTGAAAACCTTCACTTAATAACCTTATTTTGTTTAAGAGTGATTACAATCAGTGGAGAAATGAGTCAATTATATAATTGAGTTGCTTCTCAGCCTTTCTTTTTACTCCCAACTTTGTTTCCTTCCCTGGAAATCAAAGAAGCATATGAAAGTAATTTTTAGTGTTCGTGTTGGAGGGCACTCTTATTCTGGCCAGAAGCATCTCGTTAAGACAGTTAAGACTGAAAACACCTGGAACCCTAAGGCACCTGTCCTCTCTTTGACATTGGGCAGCAATTGAAGGAAGGCAGGGGTAATGACTTCCTTTTTCATTGATTCCAGGTGCCCACATCACATTGCCCATGAGGTCTGGACTGCTTAGGTTTGTGAGTGAGTTTGTGATGTTTGGTATGGCGTGGAGCTGTGTGGAGAGCAATGACTGGTGCCTGGCCCTGTGGTGGTGGCCTACAGTGTGTGCGGAAGGGTGGCGGCAGCTGACTCCATGCATTCTGTCTCTCACGGCTGTCAGAGCCAATCCTGACTGGCCAGTGGTGATGCCTCTGAATCAAAGTCAAATTATTTTTTATTTTAGAAACAGGTCCTTGAAAATTTTATATTTTCAAATCGAGTCCTTTGGAAGCATGTTTGCTTTGGGTGTGCTCCTCATCCGTCAGGAACAATTGTACACTGGCTCGTTATCTCAACTGTAGGAAGTTGGAGCTATCTATTAAAACATAAATAGTTATTTCAGAAAAATATAGGGATTTCCAGGGCAGGTATCAGGGAGAGAAGATGGATGCGCATGTGGCAGTGGGGAGGGGCGATCGTGGCTTTAGCCTGTAGACCTGCGTTGTAAATCCCTGAATGGGCCAGTGTCTTCATACCCAGACTAAGGAAAGCTATGGCAACCCTCTTGGGACCTTCCTTTTCATCGATTCTGTTCCTACTGGGGAGTAGAGAAGCCTGGATCATTCAGTGGTGGGCAGCCTCACGCAGACAGGATGGGTAAGGCACAGTCTCTGGTTGACTCAGTAGCTGGTGTGGGAAACAATGTGCTGTACCAGCCCAGGTGTCTCGAGGCAGTGGCACAGCGTCCAGAGCCATGCAGTCAGGAGGAGTGGACATAGTAAAGGCTTAGGAAACCAGCCACTGGAGGAAGTACAGATTTCAGAAGTCAGGCTGGGCTGGAGGTCAGGTACGACTTACTCTTCAGTGAGAGATCTAGCAAAGGGTTAAAATTAGCAGATGAGGTTTGAAAAATAAGTTTGTAAGTTGAAGTGCAAATACAAAATCAAATAGGAAAGTAGGGGCATTCGTGTGCTTCATGAAAGGAAATTTGAACATTAAACCAAAGCTCTTGCCACTTCCCCACAGCTCACCCTGTGGAGCAGAAACTCATCCTCGATGCCCTAAGTGTGGGGGCCGGTGAGGGAGAGCCCTGTCGCGAGAGGGGGATGGTGAGGGAGGCAGACCTGGCACAGCCAGACCGCCCTGAGTGGGTAGACTCAGGCATAGAAACTGAGAAATGTTTGCTGTCAACCTGGCTTGCAGTCCAAGAGCTGGGCATTCGACTACATGATGGGATTAAGGCAAATTGGTAAAGGTCATTTTGTCTGAGTCTTGGAATAAAACCAGGATCAAATTAATAGAAGAAGGTGGGTGGGCCTGATTGATGGAAGCGGTACCATGGTGAACAGAATAATAGACCCCAAGATGTCCATGTCTTCATGTCTAGAACTTGTATGTTCCCTTCCACGGCAAACGTGACCTTGCAGATGCGATTAAGTTAAGGATCTTGAGTTGGGGGTTAAATTGGATCATCTGAGAGGCCTTTTTATAAATACAAGAGTCCTTATAAAAGGGAGACAGAAGGCTCAGAATCAGGGGGAGATTTGAAGATGCTGCCCTGTTGGTTTTGGAGTTGGAGAGAGAGGCCTTGGGCCAAGAAATGCAGGCAGCTTCTTGAGCTGGAGAAGACCAGAAACACATTTTCCTCTAGAGCCTCCAGGAGGGGCACAGCTCTGCTAATACTTTGATTTCCGCCCAGAGAGACCCATTTTGGACTTCTGATCTATACAACTATAAGGTAATAAATTTGTGTTGTTTTAAGCCACTATATTTGCAGCAATTTGTTATACCAGTGATAGGAAACTAGTGCAGGTACCAATTTCTTCTGAGATGTTTCTCAAAAGCCCGCTGTAGAAATTTTAGCTACAATTCCTATTGTTGCATGTGGTATGTTTGGCTGTACTGATAACAAATAAGAATTTGTAAGGCATAAAACGATGTTTTTTTTCAGTCTTAGTTAAAATTCTTCAAAAGATGATGTGTGCTTCTCAGGGGACCCGAATTGTGGCCATACCACCACCTGTTGGCCATACAGTCTTCATTCACTTTAAGTAAAAATATCTGAGGAAAACACAGAACACTCAGGGAGCATTGCAACAGACAAACACTCAAATTATAAAGTAAAATCAGCTATCCTCACTTGATGTGAAACTATGCCTAATAAGTTGGTGGGTCATTGGTGGGTTTTAAAAATAATTCTACGCGCCCGGTGCCCTTGTACAGAATAGTTTTCTTCCTAGGTGTATAGAAGCTGTGTAAGCTTCCTAGCTGGTTTTTTTCTGCAAGATTATTTGATTCTCCTTATTTTTTTCATATTATACAAATTATGTATCTGTATGTTCTCAGATATGTAGCTAAACGTGAAAGTCACTGCTCCCTTCCTCTAAATCTGAAACAACGACAAGCTCTTAAAAAATCACTTGCAGCCAAAACCACTGAGTGAGATCAATGCACAGAACATACATGCACCTTGGAACACACACACACATCAACATCAAGGAGAAGGAAATGAATCTTCCACTTTCTTCCTCAATCCAGAGCTCGTTTTGACCCTGTTTGGAGTTATCTGTGCTCAAGCTAGAGAGAGGGATGCAAACTGCTTGCTGATGGTGGTTGCTATGGAAACCGGCAGAGACAAAAGGCCACAAAAATGAAGGAATAAGATGACATCCAAGGATTGGAAAACAAAACAGAAGGGGTTTTTCTTTTTTCCTCTCTCCTTTGCTACAGTAACTTATTAAATGCTGTGGCCAAAGAAGCCAGAGGTGCAGGGAGGGTAAGATGATGGAAGACGGACAAGATTTTCCTTCTGTCTTGTTGCTTGAACTGCATAATCCAATTAAGGTTTCTCTTTATAATTGCTCCTCACTTTTCGTTTCCTTTAACGAAAAAGAACCTACCCATACGGCTGAAAGGAACATGCAAATCTCTTGTTTCTCTTTAAGGAAGGAAACGTGACTGTTCCAGCTTACTGTGGGGGGAAGACCTTTCTAATCAGTGGGCCGAGTGCCTTCTGTTGGGGCTGTTGGTATCTCTGGAGGTCAAGGAGCAGCTTCACGCCGGGACTGAGGTGGGCAGGGTGGCCACCGAGGTCCCCGCCAACACTCATGTCTAGTGATTTTGGTGAGTCATCATCTCAGTCACTTGACTTAAGGGGAAAGAGGGCTGAGTTTCAAATGCCTCGTTCACTCTTTTTTGTTTAATCGAGAAAAAAAAAAATATGTATGATCACCAGGCTCCTGTCCTGAGAAGTCCCAGAAATCTTCCACTGCTTTTCGGCCAGCCCCATTTGCCCTTGATCTAGAAGTTTCCTGCACTTTGGGATTTCAGGACTCTTTGCCACTTCAGAAATTAGCCTTGACTTTTCCAATGTCTTCTAGTGAAGATCTACAAATTACATAAACAAAACAAAACAAAACAAAAAACACAACTTAAAAACAAACCAGTGTCAAATAAAAGAGGAGTGATAGATCTTTGGGTCATTGGTTCCAACCTCCCTGCTGTTGAACGAGTGAATCATGAAGTCAGGATCTCTCACATTGTCCTCTGAGGACCACCTGAGTCAGCGTTGGTGGAGGCCTTTGTTAAAAATGCATATTCAAAACAATTCATCTTCATGGAGGCCCTTCTCAGACCTTCTGAGTGAGGAATCTTATGGGGTAGGCCTAAGGAATCTGCGCATTCTACAAATGCTCATTTTATCCTTAAGATAAAGCTCCACTTTTCAACTCAAGTCCTCTGGGTGGCTTCCAGGGAGGAAGAGAGTCCAAGATGGTGCTCATTTGGCTACTTAGGCCCTCTATTGATAAAGGCAATCTCTTTTGAGTAAGTTGCTGAAAATTTTCTTCTTTGGGATGCAGAGAAGAACAAGCTTAATATCCACTCTAAACAAAACTCTTCTCACAAATGGATGACTCAATCATTCTTATTTTTTTTCTGTGTGAGTTTCTGTAGTCAGTGAGGTATGAAACTCTGACCTCTGTAGCAGTTGTGTCAGTCTCTAGTTTCTCTCAGCTTGATTGACTCTTCTGCCCACCATGGTAGGCTCTCCATGCCATGTGGTTTCGTTAGCCATGCTGTCTATCCTGATGGAAGGCCAGCTTCCGGGCACCATTTGGTTTGTCACTGTTCCTGTCCGGCTGTTTCTCTCCAACACAACCTGTGCCACTCACTGGATCTCAAGTGTTAGCTGCTCGAGAATCACCTGGAAGGCTTGCGAAAACAGGAGGTTTGCTGGGGCTTCTTCTGGGTCAGTAGGTCTGGAAGCAGCCTGAGAATGTGCGTCTCTAACAAGATCCCCGGTGATGCTGGGACCACACTGTGAGAATCACTTTCTTACACTTCCCCCACATGACTGGACTGGGTCGGTCCCTGAGGAGCCTGTTTCATCCCTATCCCACCACCACCTTGCATTGCATCTCGCAAGGCCACGGACAATAAATATGTGATGTGCTGAATTGGATGTAAAAGGAGACACTGCTGTGACCTCAGATGAGTCTTTGGATTCTGACTATGAATTTCCAAAGCCAGATGGCCCCCTAGAGAGGCCTATTTGGCACTCTCCAAATCTGGCCATGGCCTCTTGTTAAGACTCCTCTGCAGCCACAACATCTAAAGCCATATTGGTTACCCAGACTGCTGACCTTCCCGCAGCTGCCCAGCTCAGAACCAGTCTTGCTAGAGACCACAGCTGGGATGGGAAATTTCTTGAAGCCTCTACTCCAGCTCACTCTTCAGAGACCACTATGGGGCTTGCTTGCCCATGCCCCTGGACACCTGTCACGCCCCCAGTGTCAAGGATCTTGTCCTGTGATTCCAATACCTCCTTTGGGAGCAAAGTAACTACTAATTCATACCACAGAGGACAAGACAGTTTGAATTGTCAGTTTGCAAATACAGAGTATATCCGCTGCTCACTATATGCTGCTGATCTAGAAGTTAATTCTCTGGTGTTAATATATAACTTACATTGCCTAACAGCAACCATAGTGACAGCAGCAGTAGTGAACATGGATTATCTTTTAATGCTTTAACGTTTTATAAGTTCTGTTCCGTAGATCAGGGCACTGACAGGCGGTGTGGCTGAGAAACTCGTCTGTGGTCACAGAGTTGGAAGCACTGGTCTCTGGTGTCTCTGCCTTCAGGCCTGGAGCTCTGAATCCCTGATCCTGTGGCCCTTCACTCCTTCAGCTTGAGAGGGAATCTTCAGGGACCCAAACTTATATTGAATGGAAAGTTATAATAAATTTCCAGCATATTTTAGAAATGTTTTTACTTTGAAACAAAAATTTTTAAAGATTTTATTTATTCATGAGAGACACAGAGAGAGGCAGAGACACAGGCAGAGGGAGAAGCACTCTCCATGCAGGGAGCCCAATGCAGGACTTAATACAGGACCCAGGATCAAACCCTGAACCAAAGGCAGACACTGAACCACTGAGCCACCCTGAAAAATTAGTTATTAATTAATTTAATTTTTTAAAAGAGATTTTATTTATTTATTCATGAAAGACACCTACACAGAGACGCAGAGACACAGGCAAAGGGAGAATCAGGCTCCATGCACAGAGCCCGATGTGGGACTTGATCCTGGGACTCTGGGATCATGCCTAGAGCTGAAGGTAGACACTCAACCATTGAGCCACCCAGGCATCTCTGAAATTTTTTTTAAAGACTTACTTTTTTTTGAGGAGAGAGCATACATGCATGCACAAGCAAATGGAGGGTGGGGGGAGAGCAGGGGAGGGGTGGAGAGGGAGAAGTAGACTCCCCACTGAGCACGGAGCCTGACGTGGGGCTAGATCCCATGACCCAGAGATCATGTTCTGAGCCAAAATCAAGAATCAGACGCTTAACAGATGAGCCACTCAGACACCCCACTTTGAAATTTTTAACATGTGATTTTAAAACTTCCTTAAGCCATGGAGTTTTTTTTTTTTTTTGAGTTGAGTAATAGAAGGAAGGCCAAAGTATAAAACCAACAAAGATGGATCTGAAAGGGCCAGCGTACCCTTCTCTTGGACCAGCTAGAGACCCACGGGTCAGTTTGAAAACCACCGGAGAGTGTAAAGATTCCAGAACATTGGGAGTCAGAAGACCAGGCTTCCAGCCGTGAGCCCTGCTAACTGGCTGTGAGGCCTGGAGCAAGCCAGCGAAGTCTCCGGACTCAGTGGCCTTGGTTGTAAAGCTACAGAGATGGACAAGGGCCCTGCCACAGCTCTGACTACGACCCATTAGTTGATTAATGAACTTGAACTAATGGCTAACAAAATGTAACAAAATAGGCTCTACTTTTATGAAGAGATTAAAGCTAGTCATAATTGGCACATTGCATACAAATGTGTTATGGAGAAGGGCTTGGAAGGGAATTATGTCCTAAGGTAAAGGTTACAAATGCATTTTCATTTGTACTCATGCTTTGCTTAGGACACCCGGTCCCCACACCCCACCCTCTTCCCATTTATAGGTAGAAGATAGCCAAATCTGGCCATATTGGCACAAATCTATTTTTAAGATTTATTTATTTGAGGGACGCCTGGGTGGCTCATCGGTTGGGCATCTGCCTTCGGCTCAGGGTGTGATCCTGAAGTCCCAGGGTCAAGTCCCACGTCGGGCTCCCTGCATGGAGCCTGCTTCTCCCTCTGCCTATTTCTCTGCCTCTCTCTCTGTCTCCCATGAATAAATAAATAAAATATTTTTAAAAATTTATTTATTTGAGAAAGCGAGAGAGCACGAGCAGGGTGTGGGGTGTAGAGAGAGAGAGAAGCAGACTCCCTGCTGAGCAGGGCTCCATTCCAGATCCCATCCACCTGAGCCATAGGCAGACCTGCTTGACCGACTGAGCCACCCAGGTGCCCCATCAAATCTTCACTTTAGATATATGAATTATAATTATATTTAAAATGTCACCTAAAAGATCAATCCCCCTTAGGACGTATCCACCTCCAGGGTTTGACTCACAGCCAGCTCTGTGTACAGCTACTAGTTTATTAGCATCTTAAAAGGGAGAATAATGTGTCATTGTCTGTACTACTTCCCTGTTCTTCCTCCAGCCAGCCCGGCTAGAGATTATGGGTATCTGTGCGTATGCATGTGTGTATGCACACACACACACAGAGGCACGCACATGTGCACACACACACAGAATGACATTTTGTTTTCTCTTAGGAAATACAATTCTATTACAATGTAAATTACTCAGAAAGGAGGTGTCTCCTGCCCCATAAGGAATCTTCTAGACTGGCTTCTTACCTAAGTTTCTTGTGAAATGTAGAGTATGGAGGAGAGTCATATACTGGGTGTACTTCCTAGAGGTAGGGTGTAAGATGAAAACTCTTCCCTTGGAAAGAGGTCCCTTCGAGCTGCGTTGCAGAGCAGCATTGCAGTCTCTCAGGACATCCGGAAGGGCCTGATTTCCCTTCATTGAGGGAAGAGACCACTGTTGTTAGCTGATAATCAGATCACACAGTTGGTTTGTGCTGAGGAGCCACATTGTATAAAAATATTTACCAGTAAGGATTGGCATCATGCTCTACGCAGCAAGAGCCATGGTAACGGGCTGCCTCTGGGGCCAGCAGGGTCACAGCCCTCGCCCAGCTCACCATCCCACACTCCACCACTGTCTACATGGAGTGTTGGCACCAGGTCAGCACATTGTGTCTCTCTCGCTCTGCCCTTCTCTCTCTCTCTCTCTCTCTCTCTCTCTGTCTGTCTCTGTCTCTGTCTCCTCTCCCCTCACCCCTTCCTGACCGTCCCCCCTTCCCCACCACCCCTGCCAACAGCAGATGTGTATATAATGAATGCAGCCTGAAACACACTACCCTGACAATCTTGCTTTGTCGCTAGTTACCTAGGAAAGATGATTTCACAAACAGCCTCAGTCATAAAACCTTTCAAAATTTAATTTCCAAAGGGCTGCATCTGTAATTACCATAGAACTTTTAAAAACAATATTCATACTAGATGGAGGAAAAAAAGATTTAAGCAGATCTAGCCACATTTAGCAACAAACTCCATATCCTATTGCTTCCTCATGAGATTCTTTTTATTAGCTGGGTCTTTTTTTTTTTCCCCCCAGTTTAATTTTATTCTTATCTTAGCTGAAATCCTGGCTTTTGTCATGGTGGGTTGTTTTCTTTTTGTTACTGGTTTCTAAATTTTGCAGGTGTTTTACTATAAAAATAAGGTCACAAAGTCAGTGAGTCAAAGTTTCTTCTGTAAGAAAGCCCACACTGTGTGAAGATGTCCTAAAAATCACATCTGGAGAAATTAGGTAGCACGCCATATAGTGCATGTAATGTGAACGCCATGTAGGCATGTGCTTGTGGTTCCTTAACGAGCTGGGGCTCTCCCGACGATAGGCAGGGCAGTGAGGAGGCTGTAAAGGGATGGTGTGCTGATGGGAGAGTCAAGTAGTAGAAGACAGACGGGCTTCTGGAAGAAAGAGAGCATCTCTGGGCCATCTTGGCAAATTGTAATTTAGAGAGGGAACAGCCTGAAATTAATCTAATTTAGACTGTGAGAAAAATGCAGCCATTTCGGAGAAGAGTGTGGATAATTTCAGGCTGAAAGCAAATTTTAACTGACAAGAATATCTTCAGCCTAGTTAAGCTAATGAAACCTTAACTAGGTTACAAAGAAATCAGAATATGAGAGTTTGAAATGGACCTGTGAAGAAAAGGAGCCATTTCAGACAATGTGTCTTTGCCAGGGCGGGAGGCTGATTTTGTCTGAAAAGGAACAGCGTCAGCCTAGTTAGGATAATGAACCCTTAACTAGGTTACAAAGCCATCGGGGCATGAGTCAGCAGAATTGTCACCAAGGAAGCTGTGAGAGTCCCCTCGAGAGAGAGTGACAGGTGGAGCTCATGACAAGGTACCAGGAGGGGCAGGCACCAGGGACCGCTGAGCCGGGACATGCTCCCACGTGACTGACGCAGCAGAAGAGACAGGCCCACGGATAATAGCGTGAATACATTTCTTAGTTTTTCCATCAGACTCTTCTTTTTTACTTTATTTCCTACTTGTTGGTTCATACATACTAATTTAGCTTTGTTTATCAACCAGAAGTGGAGGGAGAGAATCTTAAGCAGGCTCCACACTCAGCGCGGAGCCTGACGCAGGGCTCCATCTCACAACCTTGAGATTGTGACCTGAGCCAAAGCCAAGAGTCGGACGCTTAACCACCTGAGCCACCCAGGCTGCCCCTTTTTACATGTTTTTAAGTGTCTATTACTCAGGGGGCCTGTTTTAGTTTCTTTGTGGTAAACCTACATGTCCAGGTAGAACAACTAACTGATGGATGATCTTAGAAGCACATATCTCACAGGAGAAGCTAGACAGGAAAGGGACACAGACACACGTTGGCTTGGACACCCAAAAAATTGAGATGGGCAGGGTCGCATTCAGGCATTCAGCACGGATGTTTTGAGCTCTTGCTGTGTTCTGGGCACTGTCTGTGGTTCTTGGGTTATGACAGCAAAACAGACAAAAATTCTGCCCTTGTGGCGCTTACATTCTGATGATGGGAGACAGGCAAGCAATAAACAACACAGGGAGGTCAGTTACCTGATATGTCAGAAGGGGTGTATATTGCTGTGCAACAAAGGACAGATACAGCAGGCTGAGAATACGTGAGTGAGGGTGATGGCACAGAGTGTGGTATGAAGCCTTGCTGGTAGCCCCAGTCAGCATTTGTAGGGCTGCCAGTATTCTCAGAGCCCTGAGGAAGAATTCATCTACCCAGCCACTCACGTCTCCAATTAGCCACCCATCCATCCGTTTGCCCATGCGTTCATTTACCCACCCATCCACCCAGCCACCCACCCATCCATCAAGTAAGGTCTAATGGGTACCTGGCACTGTACTGGGCTTGAAGACACAGACATGAATAAAACATGGTCTCTACATCAACATACCACAGTTAAAAGAAAAAAAAAAAAGTCCTAGACAGAGAAATCAGGGAGTATACAATGCCCTGCTTCTTGCTGTCCCTGCATTCAGGCTCTGGCTTAGCTCCTTTATTCGTGAGGCCTTCTCTGGCCATCTCTCATCTCAAAGAGCCTTCTCGATGTCTTTCTGTTCTCTGGCCATGCTTTATTTTATTTTATGGTGTGTACTGCTCCTGGCATTTTTATATGTTCATTCATTTTTGATTTCCTGTACTAGAATGTAAGCCCTGAAAGGAGAGACATTGTTTCGTTCATTGCTGTGTCCTTATGGCCTAGAATAATAGCTGGTACATAGAAGATGTTTAATAAGGGTTCTTGAATGCGTGAATAAATAAATGAAGTGCTATAAAAGAAGGATATATTAAATATGGAGGTACAGACCTTGTATCTCCTGACAGAGTTGTGATCAGAGAAAGCAATATGAACATAGGATTCTCTGAAAACCATGTAAGGGAGAGGATTAACATGTTATTATGCTACGAAAATGTGATATATTTCTTACTTGGTTAAAGATTTTTATTTTAAATTATGAAATATTTCAAAGAGCACATAATAAAAAAAACAGTACATAACATATCCATATGTACTTTTTAATTTATTTTTGATGCACACATAAAATACACATTTCCTTGAAGGTTTTATAGTGCTTGACTCTCAAGGTTCAAAATAGCAGTGCTTAGCACAAACTGCCCCACATCGCTTGAAAACTGTAGAGATCTTGCCCATCCCTCAAAGAATTTCCTCTACCTCCAGCCCTGGTGAGACAACTCACCAGACAACCCCTACAACATAGGATATCCCTACACCCCTACAACATAGGATATGGGCACCCCTACAACATAGGATATCCTTTTAAGCAAACCTTATGCCCCAGGGTGAGAGATGAAGCGCTGTTAGCAGTGCATCCGCCAGAGTGGTTAGCATACCAGTTTCCTTAGAAGTAGGGAGCCAAGGAAGAGTGCCTTCCACATTGCTTTTACAAAGATTACCCTATCCATAGCTTTTGCTACCAATGATCCTCCCAAACTCTAGTGGCTTAAAGCAACAATTATTTATTTAACTCACAAGTTTCTGAGTTGGCAATGTGGGCTGGGCTCAGCTGGGCCGTTCTTCAGTCTCCAGGAGGTCAGTTCATGGCATCTGTGGTTGGCTGACAGCCGACTGACCAGCATATCCTCAACTGGAATAGCTGTTCTCTGTTCCGTAGGGACTTATTCTCCAGCAGGCCAGCCCAGGCTCATTCATGTGGCAGCTGAGCAGGGCTCTGAGCAACAGCAGTAGTGGTCAAGGCACACGTGCAAGTACAAGGTTACTTTTGCTGCATTCTGTTGCTCAAAGTAGGTCACAAGCTCAGCCCAGACCCTGGAGCAGTGGGGAAACAAACTCCGCCCCTTGAGAGGAGGATCCTCAAAGTCACATTTAAAGGGACGTGGCTGCAGGGAGGAAGAGAACATGATTGTGGCCATTTTTGTAAAGAATTTGCCCAAAGTCCAATATTATTTACCATTTCACTTCAATTTAGAAGTCTGCTTTGCTTTTCCCTCTCATATCATTTATTTTTTAAAATCTGGGAAATTTCCTGGGTGGCTCAGTGGTTGAGTGTCTGCCTTCAGTTCAGGTCATGATCCTAGTGGGATCGAGTCCTGTATAAAGCTTCCTCTGGGGCCTGCTTCTCCCTCTGCCTATGTCTCCGCCTTTCTCTGTGTGTCTCTCATGAATAAATAAAATCTTTAAAACAACAAGAAATTCTGGGAAATTTCCTAATTTCACAACCTTTTGGAACACCTCCTAATTTCAGGTCCTGAGCCCAGGAATTCTCAGGGGTAGGAAACAAACAACCAGCTGACAGTTCCCACCTTCAAGATGCCACCACAGAGGTGAATAAGAATTAGAGAAGACCACCATTTCGCTGAAGTTTGCCGAGCACCCCAAACATGCCAGACTCAGTATGAGAAAGGAGAGAGCTGAAGTTGAATAGGACACAAACTCTATTTTAAGGCATTTGTGGTTGTTTTCAAAGTATTTAGCGTTGTCTCTGGTGGCTTACTCTCCTTCGTCCCTATGGATTCACACGCAAAGCCCAGTGGATTTCACTTTTAAGTGCTTCCTGGAGGCATCCCTTCCACCTTGATTCAGTCGCCTTCATCTGTTGCCATGACGACAGCATTCTTCCTGGTCCACCTCCCTCAGTTCCTCCTCCTCTGCCAAGCTGGTGGCTAGGTCTATACTGATGCCAGAATGTCCTCTACCATGCACATTTGGTCACATCACTCCCCTGTGAAGATGCTTCCCTGGATCCCCTCTGCCCGAAGGCTCCCAGTGCAATGTCTTTCTGTGCCATGCGAGACCCTTTTTGAGAGTCCCATCACCTACCATCTCCCCAGGCCCATCTTAGGTTTTTTTCTTGAGCAAAACTGATCCCCCCACCCCTATTCACAGTTTCTTGACTACACCAGCCTTTCTCAAATCTTTTGTTCCCTTTGACAAGGATGATCCCTCTCCCACTTGTCTACCTTGAGATATTCGCTTTCTTTGAGAGCAGGTTATGCTCAAGCAGACACCTGCATTATTTAGAACGTGTATGTGAAACTCAGAACATACGCCAATCGCTGCCATTTCTAATGACCTCGGACTTTTATTTCTGCTCCAAGCGTGAGCCCTGCCACTCCTCTCCTAGTACAGTCACACTACGCCATCATTGTCTCTTCTCATTATTGCTTATTTTCGGAGACCTCCTTTAAAGATAGCTTCTTTTCAACTTTCTCCAGGAAGGAGCACTTACTAAATATTAATTGAATAAATGCAATTAAACCAGAAAGAAGTGGAAAACATTGAGTTCATTTTAGTTACACTGATGGACAGGCAGCAAGGTGTCCTATATTGATCATTAGACTTGATGCCAGAAGATGTTGCTTTGCCACTTAATAGCCAGTTGACCTTGAGGAAACCTCATTCCTTCTTTGAAGTCTTGGTTTCCTTATTAGCTAAATAAGAATAAACCTACTCTTTGTAACTTTTAGGGTCAGGAGGATCAGGAGGACAGTGAAATGTGGTATCTAACTGTTTGCAAAGCAAAACTAAAAACTAGTGCTAATCTACTTAGGGTAGGCTTCGAGGAGTCTATGGTCTTCACTCCCCCACTGCCTCACTCCATGGTTTAGGGCCTGTTTGTTAGGTTTGTTAGACTAGTTTATTTGCTTGTTGTAGAATAAGCTATCCTCAAAGAACTTTCAAGACTGTGTGACCTCAGGGGAGTGTGCTCCATTGGGTGGAAATGATTTTGGTCCTGTGGTGATTGGTATACCCAGGAAGTCCTTCCTCTTCCACCTCCTGCCGCAACCCTAGAGCCTCACACAGTTGGTATGGGCACAGTTCTGAGAAAATAACGAAGCAGCCTACTAGTCCCAGTTTAGTCCAGGAAAATGAGAAGTCTAGGAGTTTGAGTGTATGTGTGGGAGAGCGTGTGTGCATGGGGATACATGCACCTGCTCAAGAGAGAAGTTATTTTCATTTGGTGGAGGTTTCTTGTATTCTTTGGTGTCCCCTTCCAACCTGTTCACCCAGTCCTCTCTCTCTTATTAACATCCCAAATCAAATCCCTGTGAGCCTTGAGGGGCTCCTTGTGGCAGCCCATTTCTCTGCCCAGTTTTGCTCTGGTGGTCTCCATGGTTTCACTTGTGCACCCCGCTCATTTCCTTGGCTCCATCCTGTACTTACTCCTGAGAGCCAGTGGCTATGGCCATTTGCACCATCTTCTCCTGGGGTGTTTCTCTGAGTTTCTCCCTCATCTTGACTCGTCAGGGCTCCAGGCCTTCTTTCTTTTCCACCCTTCCTACGAACTGATCTTAAATATACTTACAGGTTTAAGAGATTTGAGCTGCTATTAAAGATTAATCTTTCTACCCTTTGATTTTTATTCTTTTGAATATTTATTTATTTGAAAGAGAAAGAGAAAGAGCATGAACTGGGGGAAGGGGCAGAGGAAGAGAGAGAAGCAGACTCCCCACTGAGCAGGACCTCAATCCCAGGACCCTGGGATCATGATCAGAGCTGAAGGCAGACGTTTAACCGACTGAGCCACCCAGGTTCCCCAGCCTTTGACTTAAAATTTTTTGTTTTGTTTAGAAGAAACAAATTTGTATGTATTAATGAAAAAAAATTCACTAAAGGCAGCCAGCCTTGGTAAACACCTTCCCCAAGCAGACTCTGCTGTTCTGATGAAAAGGGTGGAAGCAATGAAGGACTGTCCCCTTGGGAAGCCAGAGGGAGAGCCAGGTGAATACTGATCATTTTTCAGGGCCGTCTCCAGTTTTATTGAAGGGAATCAAATGTTCTTGCTAATATTGTCAGGGCTTTGGCTGCTGTTCAGACTTGGTGACTAACTGAAGAAATAAAGGGAGTTAAAGGATGGAAAATCTGGGGACAAAAACAGCCATGACCAGACAGGCTTTTCTCCTGCCGTGAGCCTCAGAGGGGACCCGGGGCCCCCTGCCACCCCTGCCAATTCCATTGTCAGTTATGCACCTGACATGAATCGAGAGAGATGGAGAATAGATGAAGATCATTGATTCTTTTAAAGAAAGAGGGGAAACATAAGAATTTCAGGACTTTGTGATTCCAGAGTGGGGCAGAGTGGTTATGTGCTGGGTGGGAAGGGCAAGAGGGAGCCAGGTGAGCCTGGTAGGCATTCCACGCAGGTTTAAGTTTCTGTTAGCACAGAGGCCTGTCGGGAGGATCCCGCCGATGGGTCCAGGTTGCATTCAGGTGACGGTCTTGGTCACTCATCTTATTCTCAGAGTTTCTGGCTTGACTGCTTTGAACCCTGCTATCCTTAGCACTATCACCCAAGCCCGTGGCTCCTTTCACCTTTGCTGGACCTGAGAATTGCTCTCTGTTCACTTCATTGCAAATATGGTATTTGGTGGCTTGTGAAATACACCTTAAATCAGGAGCTGGAGTTACAAGATTTTAGTGCTCAGTACGGACGCTGGGGTCTACGGTGAAATACACGTACACAATTGCTGTGGATTGTGTTGTAATTAGTTTTAATTGTGAGCTGAGGGAAAAGACCGGTTCCGAAGAAGTGGATTCCTGAAGAAGGTGAGAAATATGGTGGTATTGATTCAGACCTACTGGTTCTGTCATCTTCGCTGATATAAATCTTCAGTAGTAAGTGCCTCCAGCCTTCCCCTCCTTGAGCTTTTTATGGCTAACGTGGACAAGTTTGTCCAAAATCTTTTTGAACCTTTTTGTATTTCCAGTCAGTACTGAAATAATGAGGCTCACGTCTTTCTAGGGCTTATTATTTGTTTGTTTGTTTCAGGTTTATATTTAGATTCCAGTTAAGACACAGTGTAATCATAGTTTCAGGAGTAGAATTTAGTGATTCCTCTCTTACATACAACATCCAGTGTCTAAGGCTCACTGTTAAAAATGCCTTTATTGTTTTCTTTTTAAGTTGGCTGCATGCCCAGCATGGAGCCCAACTCAGGGCCTGATGAACTCACCACCCCGAAGTCAAGACTTGAACTGAGATCAAGAGTGGGACGCTTAGCCGGCTTAGCCACCCCAGGTGCCCCCAATTCCCTTTTTTGGAAATCCTAAATTCACTCCTGTTTCTTATGCCACCCTGGCCAACGTATCTTTGTGTTTATGGATTTGTGACACAAGTTTGTTTCATCTGCATTATTCATGATGTGATCAGTGTTGGTCAGATTCCTTCTCGGCCCTTGCTGTCATGGCAGGGATACTTAACTTTGGGTTCCCAGACCCTCCTGCCCCAAGGGGCCTGAGGAAGAAATCCAGGGCATTCATGAGCTTGGATGGGAGATACTGCACCTTTATTCTCACAAACATCTACTTGAAATTTAGTGTTTTTTTCCATTACAAATACCACCATAGGCACCACAGGCGTATTCATACCATGTTGTAATTGATGCAGGTAGGAGACTATCATTTATGTTCATCGCTACTTAGAAATTATGGTAGTTATTAGAACTGTCATCAGACCTTGTTACTTGCTGTGTTAATACAGAAGCTTATGTATTACCTTCTCACTAATTTGTTTTTTTAAAATATTTTGAAAGCCAGATAGCATCATAATTGCTTTCCTGAGTAATATAGTGCATTCTATTTTATATGTTTAAAAAGATTATCCTCAGAAGACATTCATGGGCTCCCTAGAACTGCTGAGGGCATCCATAGCATAAAAAAAGTGAAGAATCTCTGTTTTACAGATGAAGAATTTTCAAGCTTTTTGGAATTCTGTCTTCATACAGTAGCTCATATACCCTGGAAACCATTTTAGCGGCTCTTATCTGAAACTCCGGTTCTATTAAATACTTCTTAAGGACAAAATTGAACATAGCATTTAAGAAACGGAAGTGTTATAGTTTATACAAAGGGAAAGTAAACCTTTCTGCCCTATTTCAAATTTACATTTTAATGATCAACATTTTATTGACAGTGGTTCTCCATGGCATACTGGCCAGGTATCCTCAGGAGGCCATCGTTTCTTAAATGATACTCAGTATATCACTCTGTAGGGGGAGTTTGGATTATTTATTTTGTAATGTGTTTACCTTGTTACTTTCATTAAGATCTATTTTTCGCTTTTTTTTTTGGTCTTGTTTTGTTTTGTTTTTGCCAATAGCACAGGCTTATAAGATTTTCTTGTATTTCCCCCGCCCCCCGCCCCCGGTGTCTTTTTTCAGAGGAGTTTGACTCTCCCCTCCTGTACCACTTTGGTGTTATCTGTGAGGCACCCTTATGTCCTTTTTCCTCAACATCATTTTTTAAAGATGCCAAACAGTCCTGGCTTGGTGCTTATCTTTGAGAAACCAGGCTCTTCATATTATGCTTCTCTACTCAGAGATACTTTAAAAATACTCTTTGTTCCCTAAATAGCTCTTTATATATGAACCCTCAACCCTGCCCTATCTCCCCAATCCCATCACAGCTCATTCAGTAAATTAAAAAAGCACCGAGTGGGGAAACTTTTATTAATGACTAAGAAATTCCATTCTTCTTTATTTAGATTCCTCCTCCTTTTTGCAAAGAATTCGATCAAGTAGGCAGACAGGAGTTTTCTCTTGTTTGAATCATGTTGCTTTCCCATTAATAGGAAATGTTTAGGCCTTATAAACATCTATTAAAAATGAATAGAAGATAGAGTTTAGACAGATCATCAGTGGATGTGGAATTGTAATATTAAGCTTTGTTAGGTACTAAAGGTCATTCCCAAGTAGATGTTCAATCTTTCACACACACACACACTTAGCTCTCTATGCACTCCTCCTGCACAGTTGACCGTGACCATAACCTATTAGCATAGGTATCATAGTTATCATAACAGCTCTTAGTGACCACAGTTATCAGTTCAGAGTGACCGAAATAGTAGTTATATTTGGCATTGAATGGAATGCCTCCAAGAAATTCTCTTTGGGGTACTCTTTCATACAAGATCCAGAAATCTTGCACTAGTATCTTAAAAAAACAAACCATGACTACTCAGTATTTTATTGATGATCTACTTCTTTCCTACCTCTCCAGAGTATATCTGGTCCAAGTGAGACGTGTTGATCATCAGTTCCGCCCCAAGGTAGAGCCCACCAGCTGGGTGCTCTCTTTTCACTCAAGTCTTGCGGAATACGCACACTTGATGTCATTGTCAAAGTTCTGCATTGAATTTCTCTTTACCATTTTCTTATAGTAACTGCCATGCTCTCCTCCAATCTCTCGTATCCACTCAGTCCCAACCTGTACCCCAGTTGCTCCTAACTGACCCTTATCATTAACTCCATTGGTAGCTTACTCTAACCAGAATGACCATAGACGATTGTGATGGTAACCTGTTCTTTTAAGGGTTTTTGAAGCAGTTTGGCTCACGGTGGCTGGGGTCCTCTTGTTTTAGGCTCCATCAGCCATTTCTCCAGGTCTGCCTTGGAGTTCTTACAAATCGGGGATGAATTTTCAGTAAACCCGTCTTTAGAATTGGTGGCCATGAATATGAGTAGGTTATATATTTTGGCCAATTTCATTCTTGAATTCCTTCAGAACTCATGGGTACATGCCATTTCATTCTGACCATTAACTGCTATTTATTTTGTAAATTTAGCTTTGTGGCATACTTGCCTATGTAATGGCCATATGACTATCCCTTCCTTGCCAACAGATCCCAGATTCTGTTCACATGGAATAAAGTTCCTCTGATAGCCTCAGAGGATGAATCAGGATTGATGTGAGCCAGTCAGGGTAATTCCATTCTGCTCCATCAGATCCTGCTTTTCCCAGTTTCCTGTGCATCTGGGGTTGCCCGTAGAACTGTTACAGCTGGTAAGGGGAAAGGAGAAGTCTTCTGGGAACCTCTGGAAAGGATTTTGATTCCAAATAAAAGGCTAGATCCAATGAGAATAGAATCTTTCTTCCCCCCACCCCTTCCTTCTTGCTGGGCATGCTGCTGCCCAGGTGTAATGTCTGCAGTTGCTGTGGCCGCCCTACCAGCCTGATGGAATGGTCGAGAGGAACACAAAATGCTTACCCAGCATCCTAACTTTTTCTGAGCCTCTACACTAACTCTGTAACAACCTATTTCCAGACTTACTATTATGTAGGATAATTAAACGATTTTTCACAACTCAGATTTTCTGTTGCTTGCAGCCAGCCACATTCTTAACTGTTTTGGGCTTAAACAATACTTTAACCACTTTTTCCATCTGGGATTTAGGTTAGGTTCTGCTTTTTAGATGTAATTATAAGTAAGAGTCAGACATTTCAGAGGACATTTTTGGGAGCAAAACATTATGTAATCCTCCTTGGTGGATGAAAAAAGATGACTTGGTGATGCTTTGGAGCTCCAAAGATATCCAGCAAGGAAAAATATTAATTACTATGGGAAGTTTGGCCAAAAAGCCTCAAAGAAGGGAAACAATAAATGCACGGAACTTCTTTGGGCAGAGACAAGAAAAAGTTAAGAAGGCACTAAACCAGGAAGGGATATGATGCTTGCTGTGGACCTTTCCTTGTCTTTGTGTCTTACTAAGGAGCTATTTCAAGGAGGTGATATTGGGAGGGCGTCTTGAATGCTGGCATGGATCTGAGACACCATCCTGACAAGTCGTGTGACACAGTGACCTCTCTGTGCCTCAGTCTCTACCTGGAATACGGCAAAAAGTGGCACTGTGGGGTGTTTATCTCTGCCATTCCTTGGGGGAGCAGGAGTGGATGAATGGCCCAAGTGGAGTGTTTAAGTAACTTAGAGAATATACTGGTTTTCCAGTACATTTCCCCAAAACCAGTTTTACTTTTGAAACAGAAAGATCTTCCATTTTTATTTCAAAGATTTATTTATATCAGAGAGAGAGAGAGAGAGAGCAAGAGTGAGGGGTAGGGCAAGGAGGAGGGGGAGGGAGAGAGAGAATCTCAAGCAGACTCTGCTGAGTGCAGAGCCTGCTGAGGGGCTCACGACCCTGAGATCATGACCTGAGCCCAAGACTAGAGTCTGACACTTAACCCAATGGGCTGCTCAGGTGCCCCAGTTTTTCTGTTTCTGTGGCACATTTTGGGGGAAAAGAGAATGAGAACAAATGGCTTAAGCTGAGCTTGTAAGACTGCCTGTCCCCGGGGGTCCTGCTCTGGTTAAGACGTATGTTGTTTGACCTATACACTTTACGTGCTTAAAAAAAAATTGATTGCCAACATTTAAAAATCAGGAGATTTGGGATCCCTGGGTGGCGCAGCGGTTTGGCGCCTGCCTTTGGCCCAGGGCGCGATCCTGGAGACCCGGGATCGAATCCCACGTCAGGCTCCCGGTGCATGGAGCCTGCTTCTCCCTCTGCCCGTGTCTCTGCCTCTCTCTCTCTCTCTCTCTGTATGACTCTCATAAATAAATAATAAAAAAAAATTAAAAAAAAATAAAAATCAGGAGATTTTTACGTACAATTCCATGTTTCTGGCCTCAGGAAACCAGACATGTTGGCACCATCAGGCTTGCATTTCTGTATGCCACTCTGGTTGGAGCAGAGTACCCATCGTCCTGTTGCGTGCTTTCTGGTTGACCAGTCACCCTCTCCTTGTTGTCTCCATGACACTGAGGCTGAGTGTTGATTTATCATCCCTCTAGCAATGCTTTTTGTCCCCATAATAGAGACTGTCTTTCTCAAGAGCGGGGAAACAAAAGAACAGATAGAGTAGGCTGTACGTTTCTTATACCCAGCCCACCTCATCATTAAAATTAACTGCTTCCCAGCACCTGTAGGTCTTGGAATTTGCCAGCCCAACTATAACTGCAGTGCACACCGCAAGTGGAAATGTGTCTTTGTGCCACTTTCAAACTCATCCTTCCTGGAGGAGGGGAGGTGAGGAGGTTGATTGTTTTTACAAGGCAAAGCATCTTTAGTGCACGGCAATGGCTAAATGAATTCCGTTCTCCAGACTCCCTTGCCTCAAGACAGCTAGTCTGACAAACGCCATTGCTAATTAGTGTACCACGTCGTGGGAGGGAGCCTATTATCCGGTGATCACAATTAGTGCTTTTCAATAGATCCCACAAATTAAGACATGATATGCAGTCTTTGCCCAACACTAAGGAATTCCTGGGTGTCTGTAGTAGGACCTTTACTATCCAGTGACAGGGGGCATTTCTGCCAGGGCCATTTGCTGGGGCAGTGAACACGAATCTGGTACAAGGTAATAAACATAGGACACTGTAGTCATGCCAAAGTGGACCTTTTTTGGCTTTGAGGTGTAGAGACAAGTTGCCTGCTGTCTGGTTGTCTCTCCTGCTTCGGAGTAAAAAGCTGTCCCCATGGCACCTATAAAACTGCTGGTTTCCTCTTCGATTCTCTCATAAGCGTAAAAGCCTCACACGTGTACAATTTTTAAAAAGACCTGCTAATTAGCCAGACAATTAATTTGTCCACTAAAAGAGCTCCATGGAGCAGCAAGACCGAAATAATTTTATGATCAAAGTGTCAAATCTCAGACAGCATCAGGACCCTTGGATGCGGGCAGTTGGCTCAGGGATCAGGAAACACTCAGTTGGGCATTTGGTGCTTCCAAGTCAGGATCATAACTTCACCGACGTTGGGGCTGGAAGACTGGCCATGGGCCTGGTTTCTAGTTTCCCCATCTCCTCCGGGCAGCAATGTGAGGAAATCGCCCATGCGATAGCCTTCCCTCCTACAGCCACCAGCAAAATGCTCAGGGGGCAGGCAGTGACATGCCTAGCCATCTGGAGAAACCCTGGTGAAGTCAGATCTGTGGCAAAGGGGAAGTTTTTTTTTAGCACAGAGAACAAGGGCTGAGAAGCCAAAGTGAATCTGTCCTTTGGGGACAGGGCAGGCCAAGGGGTCTTGCCAGTGGGTCCGGAGAACTGGCAGGACAGAAAATTTAGAGGCAACAAATCATCACAAAAGTCTCCAGGGCCCAAGACAGAGTAGCTCATTAATGCTTCGAAAAAGAGTGAACACATCTTAATATGAGTCAGAATACTGTGGCTCATGAATGGGGCCAGCGTGACACCCTCGGGATTTGCCTTTGCAGGGCTAGAAAACAACTAGGAATTCCTTTAGGATCTTGATGTCAAGAGTCAGATTTATTAGAGCAAAATGCATCATACATAACTGTCTTCCCTGGGTCTATTCGTATATCTTTTGGCTGGTCAGTTAGTCAAGGGATCAGAACTTAATCCACTAAGTGCTTTCATGCGTGGCCTCAGAAGCCCCTCCAAGTGACCCCTTGGAATTGACAGGAGTGGCTGAATTTTCAGGGGCGGGACACTGATCAGGGAAGTGAGGGGCCAAGGTCAGCCTAGTAAGTGGGGGCCAGGCCTTGCACACAGTCCCCTGACTCTCAACACAGGGCTACTTCCACTCTACAGGCTGTGCTCCCCACCCCCACCGCCCTGCAAGAGCTCCTTCATGTTGCCAAGAATCATCCCCTCCTGATTCTCCTTTGTGTGCAGGGATGAGAAAGAGTTCTGCAGAAGTTAGATCTCTCTTAGTTGCTCATTTGAGATAAAGTGCTGTCTCGAATAAAGATAAGCCTAGGGCCTGGAGGGGATCAGAGGTAGCCGACTCCCCCTTGAAGTCTGTTTATGTCTTTATCACCCATGAATGCATCTAAATTATTTTTGGATCAAGTTATAGCTTTACATCTTCTGGAAGAAATGGATTTATATAGTTTCTGCCTACAGTGACAAATGTCACTTCTTTTCATTTGTCCTGTAGCTTACTCCTTCAAATCTACCTTCCCAAGAGAGCAGTCCCCCCTTTCCTGCCCTAAAATAATTTCCCAGAGGCAACTGTCTAAGTACAGTTAGGAGGTCTTTGATTTGGGTGCACCTGGGTGGCTCAGTGGTTGAGCATCTGCCTTTGGCTCGGGTCGTGATCCCGGGGTCCTGGGATCAAGTCCCACACCGGGCTCTCTTCAGGGAGCCTGCTTCTTTTGCTGCCTGTGTCTGTGTCTGTCATGAAAAAGTAAAAATTAAATAAAGTCTTTCATTTGTGCTGTATATTCCCTTGAAAAGCATATACCTCTTCCAGGCAGGAACACATTAGAAGGTTGGGGCAGGGGTCATGTACTGAAATGTCTGCTCTATAGACCGGGCAGGCGATCCAGAAGAATAAAGAAGTGGAGGTGCAAGAGGAGTGGAACATTCAGCAGCCATTTCAGGCCCTGTGTGGGTAATAGGGTGCAGTGGGGACTGAGGATAATGTACTGCCACTTGTCAGCGGCAGCTCAATGATGCTATGTGAGGAGGTCAGGCTAATGTTGCCAAATCTTCTGGAGGGGTTGATTGGTTTATTGTTGTTGGGCATTTGTTTGTTTGTTTGTTTTTCCAATAAAAGCTGGGGGTCAAGATCGAAGGCAATGCCTCCTGACTTTTTGATGTCAAAACTCATTAAAAAACATTGAGCACTTTGTGGACTGAACAAAAGACCTCTGTGTTCCAGTGATGGTGCCATGGACTGGCTTGGGAAGATGGCAGCCTCTCAGCAGCTCCATCAGTCCTTCCTTTCACGTGGAAACTTGGCCTTTTCTCTGTCCTGTTGGTAAAGCTGTGGGTGAGCACAGCTTTGAGCCTCCTCTCCAACCAGATCATTGTCTTCAAATCCCTTTTAGAGACATTCTGACTTCAAATTGGCCCTCAAAATACGACTTGAAGATGGAGCTGGGATGTGACCTTGGCAAAGGCCAACAACAGTTTCTTGTCTGTAAAATGAGGCAGTCAAGCCTGAAAGCCTCCGTTGGCGCTCCGACCTGATGTGAGGGGAGTCAGGGCTTTTGGATAGGGCTCCCGAGTCGCTGTGTACATCAGGGCACATTCCCCTAACCTCTCAGAGCCTCAGCTGCCCGATCTACAAAATGGGATTAATGATGATCCCTGAACTTGTAGGGATGTTCTAGGATTCGAGGAAATGTATATGCAGCTCTGGTCATAGTGTGCTAAAGAAATGCCAGTGTTAGGTTTCTGCCTTACCCTGAAGTTTTACTGACATGATGTCAGATCTTTTTCTTCACTGACAGCTGAGACGGCTGCCCACAGAAGTGGAATTTGTTGAGAAGAATCCAGAGATGCGGGGAGAGCTTTTGGTGCTAGGGAGATGCTAGTGCTGAGCAATGGGGCCTCCGTGAGCCATGTGAGGTGGTGGGTGGCCTGGGAGAGGAGAGGATGCCGGGGTGGCCCAGTGGGGTGGCCGGGTGGAAGGGGGACCAGTGGGTGGTGTGAGAAGCGTCACCAGCAGAACATGAGGGAATCTTGAGGCGGGTGGGGGGGTAGATGTCTTGGGAGCCAGAACAGCGACCACACCCACAAGCTGTCACCCAGTGACTGTGGTGGTTTCCTGACCTGCCAGATAAAGGACCCCCCCCCCCCCCACCTCCTGCCCCTGGCCCTGAACCTGGACCAGTGCCGTAAACAGGAGGTTGATTCACACTTCTGGAGGCCAAAAGTCCAAAGTCAAGGTGTTGGCCGGGCCATGCTCTTTTTCCTGGCTTCTGGGGGTGCTGGCAATCCTTGGCATTCCTGGGCTTGTAGCTGTGTCACTGTGACCTCTGCTTCTGTCACCACCACCTCAGCTGTCTCCTCTTTCTGCACCTGTGTGTTCAGATGAAATGCTCCCGCCCTGTGTGTCTCTTTCTATTAAGATACCAGTCCTGTCAGATTAAGGGCCCACCCTAGTCCAGTGTAGCCTTATCTCAATTTACACCTCAATTGTGCCTGCAAAGACCCTCTTTTCAGTCTCCAAATAAGGTCACATTCTTAGGTAACAGAGATTAAGACTTTAACATAGCTTTTTGGAAAACACAGTTCCACCCACAGCAGTGACCTTGGGCAAAGCATTTAGCCCTCAGGATGGCTCTTCGTATTTTGTCCAACAGAGATAACCGCCTCACCCACCTCCCAGAGCTGTTTGAAGACCAGATGCAGTAATGTTGGGGGAACGTCTCGGTAAAGCACAGAGCACTTTATAACTGCTCAGTAATTTGTTATCGCCCTGGAAGGGATGTGATAAGGTCAGAGCTGATGATTGTTGGGCATGTGCATTCCTCTGGAGCTATCATAAAGGTAAAAGCTGGTAATATTTATTATTAATAACCTGCTTGCTAGATCCTTGGAGGTCAAGGAGCCCGTTGATGGAATCCTTTGACAATCTTTCTTGTGCTTCTCCTGACCACTCCCTTTCCTTGCTGCACACAGTGAACACATACCCACGAGTTCCGGCCCAAGAGGGAAATGATCATGTTGTTTCCCCCTCACCCCTTTGAAAATAAAGTCCGCACAAGGATGGTGACAGATATGTCTTTAGGTATTTTGCTTTTCAAATCCATGCTGATTCTCTGATTTGATTGTGTGTTATGAAATCTGTAGGATTTCACAAACTGCCTGAGCCCAGAGTTCATTTATTTTGAAGAAGGGAAGAGGGCCTGGATATCTTGGCATTTCAACCCCTCCAGTCCTTGGGCTGCACTATCCCCACCCCCAGCCCCTTGTATTTCCATTTATTTGCATTATGCTACCATTTTGTTTAGGTTTTCACTACTTTAACTCTCTTCCCTCTCCATGTTTTCTCCCTCATTTCCCTAATTTTTCCTTTCCTTTTCCTACTTTGCCCCTGCTCCCTTTCCAGGATATAGATTCCCTCTCCTTCTCCCACTCACTTTCCTTTCTTTATCAGATTGGCCAAGATCCTTGGCTAACCTCTGCATTATTTTCATTCTTAAGACCTCGTAGACTGTCCAGCCCATAATATACTCTGCCACTCTCCCGTGACAGTTTATAATCTGTTTTATGGACCTTAAAACTATTCAATCTCCTGGCTCCCAAAAGGGGATGGCTGATGCTGAATTGGATCCAAAGGAGTTTGCAGGTGGGGCTGCTCCTTCATGGACAGCTGCTTATTTATGTCCCTTTTTTGGCTTGTTGGTTGGTTTGTGCTGCTGTGATTTCTTCCGTGAGGGGCTCACATGATAGCAGAGGGCAGAGCAAAGGCTTCTACCCCTGTTGAGATAGCACCACGCCCAACACGAATTCCTGGCCAGGTAGAGAAGGGGGAGACACTCCGCCCTGTGTCAAAGGCTGGAACTTTTTTTACAAACTAACTGTTTGATAACAGGATGGAAAGGTTCTTCACTCATCCATCTAACAAATTTAGGGACCAGGCAACATGTTGCGTAAAATCCTTTCTTAAAATCAGAAGATCTGGGCAGCCCCGATGGCCCAGTGGTTTAGTGCCACCTTCGGCCCAGGGCGTGATGCTGGAGTCCCAGGATCGAGTCCCACATTGGGCTCCCTGCAGGGAGCCTGCTTCTTTCTCCCTCTGCCTGTGTCTCTGCCTCTCTCTTTCTCTCTCTCTCTCTCTCTTTCTGTGTGTCTCTCATGAATAAATAAATAAAATCTTCAAAAAAAAATCAGAAGATCTGATTGGTCAATACCCAGATAATCACAGAAACAATATGTAATGGTGGGTTGTGTGGGCACTAACCTGGCGGCTAACCCAACTCCATCTGGTGGGAAGTGGAGGGAAGGGAGGCCATGATCCTGAGCTAACACCTGAAGGATGAACAGGGGTTAACTGAGGGAAGAGATGGGAATAAGGCAGGGCATGGGGGGCAGAGAGGGTGGGCTTCCAGGCAGAGGACCCCATTAATGCAAAGGTCCTTAGGGCAAGTAGACCTCGGAGCATCTGCAGATCTAAAGACCAGCAGGATGGGGGAGCAGGAGGGCATGAATGGTCCAAGACCAGGTGAGAGAGGGAGGCAGAGACCCTGCTCAGTCTGGAAAGGCCAGGGACATGTTGAAAAATACAAAAAGATAAAATTATCTGAAATACTACCAGCCACTGTTCTAGAGTTTGTATCCTACTCTCTATACACATTTCTGAGATGGAACATACATAAAGTGCACAAAGTATATACTTAAGAATATATGTCATGGAATATTTACTTGAACAGAGGATGCTTAGAAACTTGTGATTCTGCTTTTTAATGTTACTTTATATCATAAAAACTGACACTGTTGAACGTACTTGGAGACCATGATACTTAAAGAAGGGGAATACCATTCTGACATAATGCATCACAGCCTATTTCTTCTTCACTGTGCCCCTTTCTCTTGTTTCTGTTTTCCCTTATTGTTCTGTGCACTGAACATTATGGTCTGTAACTGGTGGCACGTGTCTGGCTATCTCCATAGCGATCCTAGAGGTAAAAGGGGTGTGAACATTAGGTGAGGCTCTTGAGACTTGAGGTTCTTGTTGCTTGATTGCAAAAAGATTAATTTTTACTCCAGGACTTCCAACAGAGCGCTAAACATCCCCAGACTCCCTCCGCATCGCTGTCTCCTCCTCGAGCCAGCTCTCTCCTGAGAGGACCGTGTGGCTCCTGCTCTGTTCCCCCTACAGCTCAGTCTGAACAAAGAGAAACCCTCAAGTAGTGTTTGACACGACACCCACCCTTTGGTGGTGGGAAAATGAAACTCAGGGCATGGGCCTCTCCCGAAGTTGAGGCCTGGGGACCCTCCTTGCTGCCCTGTGCACCTGACATGTCACTCCAAGAGGCTTTCGGGTTGTAGGAAGTATGAGCATCCCTTCAGCCTCAACTTGGGTTCTCAGTTGTGAGATCCCTCTGCTGTTTTGTTCCCCAGTGGCCTTACTCATTCCCCACAGTGATATTCAGGATTTGTTTGTTTATTTAATGAAGAAAGATGTGATGTCTTAAAGTGACACTGCCTAGGAATCATCTCATTTATTTATTTATTTTTAAAGATTTTATTTATTCATGACACACACACACACACACACAGAAAGAGAGAGACGGAAAGGCAGAGAGAGAAACAGGCTCCATGCAAGGAGCCCAACGTGGAACTAGAACCCGGGTCTCCAGGATCACACCCGGGGCTGAAGGCAGTGCTAAACCGCTGAGCCACCCAAGCTGCCCTCCTTTTTCAATTTTTAATTTTTTTTTTTTTTTTTTTTTGCCTATCTCTGTGTGTGTGTGTGTAAAGGAGAATAAATATCATAGAGAAGGTGAAATTTGCTAGCTTCTCTGGCACGGACTTTCCCTCAAAGCAATGACTCCTTGCAGGGTTTCTGGGCCTCTCCAGCTGTTTAAAATGACTGACCTCCTGTTTACTTCCTTGTTTGTATGTCTGAGCAAAATGGAAAATTCAAAGGTAGGTGTTTTGCTCTCTCCCTGAGTGAGAATACTGAGCAGGGAAGCGCTTCCACCTGTGTTACTAATGGAGCTTGCTCTCTGCAGACTGGCTGTGAGCCCAGGTTTGCAGAAATTCACTTCAGACAAATTCTCATTCTGCCACTTTCTCTCTTGGGGAACAGACATGGCGAATCCCAGTGGGTCATTCCATCTGTCCCCTGGAGCCAGGATTACTTCCTACCTCTTATCCGCAACGGGTTTTTCAACATGACTTTTAAATAAACCATAAAATGGAAAGATGCTCAGCAAGTGGAGAAACATTCTACTGGTTGAAGAGGCTCATGGAATCATGCAGCTTGGAGAAAAGCAAAAACAATATGAAAGCAAAAACAAAGGACAGGCCTCCCCTTATTTTATCCCTGCTTCTCCCAGTATGAGGCAGACTCAGATGTCATTTAGTCCGGATAACAATGGATGCTGTTGGGGTTCGCACTTCCAGGCCTGAGGTAAGCATGGGAGGGACTGCCCCAGGTAGGGAGGGTCTTGGAGCCAGATGGAACTCGGAGGGGAGTCCCCAAGTGTATCACGGAGGCTCAGAGATGGAGGAAGTGTACCAGGAGTGCCAGAAGAAGGAAAAGGAGACTTGCAGAGAAATGCACTCAAAGGAAAGATCTTGGGGTATCAAACCGTAGGCTAACAAGAGTGCTGGCCACGGGACCCAAGAGAACGGATGGTGGTTTTCAACTGGCCGGCAGCTTGGAAGGTGATGCCAAGTGAGGGGCATATATCTGGCATATTTGGGCAGCCAGGAGAGGCACTGGTAAGTGGGACTGGACTAGGCTCACGCTCCAGAAGGCCAACCCGGGAACATGGCTGAGCTTTGAGAAATACGAGCAAAATGCGTAGCGCATGACCTCTGCCATCAAGGAGCTTTTAATCCGGTTAAGGAGACTAATACTGCAACAGATGGTTGTATAAAGCTACGTGTGATAAGGTGTCCCAGTGTAGGTAACAGACCCCGGGTTCCACGTGTGCTCAGCAGAAGGAGAAACTAGTTTAGATTGAAATAGTTGAGGAGGATTTGCTGGAGAGGAAGAGAACGTATGGTCTTGGAGGGTGAATAGATATGGACTGGAAGGGCAAGTCATTTCAGACTCTGACTCTGTGACATTTGCTAATATTTAATAGGAGTTGTCTTTGCCACGCCGGCCCCATAGAGGTTGGTTAATTGCTCCCAAGTATTAGAAAAGAAGAGCCTTCCTCTCTGTTCATGCATATGGAGAAGACATGCACACCTGTCTGAAGTTAGGCTAGGGCATCTGTTACTTGGCCACTAGACGCTGCTCTCTGCCGTATGGCTCAGAAGCGTGAGGGTGGTATTGGCATTTTGAGAATGGACCCATCTTCCTTGACAGGATACACGATGACCAAGCCTGGAGGACTAATGTAGGTAACCTGAAAGCTGGACTGCGCGCTCACGTGGACAGATGAATGGTTACATGGGGAGGAGTACCCAGTAGCCTATGACCAACTCCTGTTTTTTTCCATTCGTAGGCAGATCCATCACCAAGGCAGAACCAAAACCAACAGAAGTTACCATATGATCACAGAATAAGAATAAGTAGGGGTAGATGGAATGGGGTATAATGGCATCAGGCTCAAACAAATGGGCATCTTCGTCCCTATTTCATGAGACCAAGATACACGAGACCAGAATACTAAAGGCTGTGACCCCCAGCATGAATTTCTGCATTAGAAGCAGACATGCCAATGGGCTAGAATAACTACCGTGCACTGGCTAAGGCCACCTCAGTCCATCTTCCCACCTCCACAACCTGCTTCCCTCTCCTCCCACCGAAAGCCCGACCTTCTGCCCCACTAGCCTCTCCCCCCCCCATGACTCAGGACACTGCTCTGACACTTCTCCACCAATCTGTAGTCCCCTCTTTCTTTCTTTCCGTTGGATTGACCTCAGGAGCACACACATGTCTGCTACTTTCTTCATCTTAAAAAAGCCTCCTCTTGAACCCATTTTCCCCTGCCAGCTGGCCATCCACATCTTTTCTCCTTTATGCAGCAAAGCTTTGTGGAAGGGTTGTCCAATTCCTCTCCTTCCCTGTCTCTCAAATGCACACGGGTTTGGCTACCACTGCCCCTGAAGTGCTCTAGAGCCTGGGTGGCCCTTCAGAGAAGTCTCTCTTGAGACAAGGGGATGACCACACTCCCCCCCCCCCCATTGACCCAAGGTCATTGGATGCAGGCTGCACCCAGGGAAGGGGTGTCACCTGGGATGAGGGCAGCTCCAGGAGAGGGCTCAGCTGTGAGCTGTCAGCAGCCACCACTCCTGACAGCTGTGGGAGGTAAGGGCTTGGTCTTGAGGGCTGGGCAGTGTACCAGAGAATCCACTGCAGGGCTGCTTGCTGGCTTTTCACCTGAGTCCAGAGGTCGAGGATTGAAAGTATTGAAACCTCGGCTCAGAGGCCAGAACGTGAACCTGGAATTTGTGAGAAGGGGTTTCCAGCTGGGCCCCTGTGTTCCTCACATGGGTGAATGTGCAGTTATGCATCAAACCCATCTCTGTGGGATGGACTTGCAGACAGGAAAGAACATGGCCATGATGGTTAGAGGACCCTCCCCTCCTCCTGTTTTATTCCTTATGGAGAGGCCATGAGGAGAATGCCAGGGCCCACCTTGCAGCTGAAGAGAAGGGAAGCCCTGAGCAGGTCACCAGAGTGTGCTTCATCTGTTTCTAAGTGTTTGCGGTGGGTAGCCCAGGACTGTAAACACCCAGGGGCAGTCCCATGTTCACCGCTTCATGGTGCCTGGGCCATACTTCTTGAGTGGAAGTTAGTTTTTTTGTTTTTGTTTTTTAAGATTTTATTTATTCACTCATAAAAGACACAGAAAGAGAAAGAGAGGCAGAGACAGGCAGAGGAAGAGGCAGGCTCCATGCAGGGACCCCGATGTGGGACTCGATCCCGGGTCTCCAGGATCAGGCCCTGGGCCAAAGGCGGCACTAAACCGCTGGGCCACCCAGGCTGTCCAGAAGTTGGCATTTAAACAGGACTCCACCAGCTTGCCTCTAGGACTGTAAAGGGGGAGCCTGTGGCATCTCCTAGGGTCTCCCCTGGTGCTCCGGCACGCCAGACTCCCAGTTTGGCTAACCACTCTTTAACATTATCATCTCTTATAGGCTTACAGACACAGGTATGCAGTATAGACAGCACTCCCAAACCCTCCACTACACAGAATCTTTTTGCACAGATTCTTTGCTTGTCTGCATTAGAGTATGGAGGTAGGTGAGGAAACGTGATCGTTCCAGGGAGGGGGAGAGGGCTGAGGGGGCACAGGGTGATCACAGCCTCACTGGAGCAGCTCGGAACCCCTCACCGGGCCCTGGTGGGAGAGTCTCTCCCACTTGTGTAATAGCCCCTTTCATGGGGCTTCTTTCCCACACGGGCAATTTGTCACTTGATTTTACTCTGGTGGTTACTTTTGCAGGCCATTTTCTCCGTGTGGCTGTATATTATTCATCTCTGGCATTTAAACAAAATTTGTGAAAATGTAATCTGATAGACCAGATCATTACCAGGGACCTTGCATCCCTAGGAGTCTGTGTATGAGGCAGCATCCCAATTGCATTTACAAAATCCCAGCGTCCATAGCACCTGTGCTTTCTATTCAGTATTCACTTTGTCCTTGTCTCAAGATCTATGTCCCCACATCCCATGTCTGGGATTTGAATTTGTCTTCCTATTTTCATATGCTTCTTTTTCATAATTTAACGTATCCTTGGATACTGGCAGATGCTTTCCCTTCCAGATTTTGCATACTTGATGGACAGATCACCACCTCATTCTCTGTACCGGATGATGAGTATTACTGTTTGCTTTCATTTGCTCCTTTTGTACCAAGTGAGTGTTGGTCCATCTCCTTGTGACTTGAATAATTAACATGAGTAAATTATGCCTATGATTATATAACCTTGATAGACTTTGACACAATGGAAAGGTTTTGATGTGGCCCACATTTGAAACTGCTTGCAGCCTGAAAACAGTGGCCCCGTCATTTCAGGGTCATTGTGATGTGCTGTGTGCATTGCAAAAAGTAAACCCTTCCATGACATCCATCGTGATTGCACCTGCATCGAGGTTGTCAAAGTTAGATCCTTATTTTTAAATAGAAAAGACACGGGAGTTAAAAATATAGTAGGAACCTTTTATGATGCTGATTTTAGCAGACAGGACTAATGTCTGTGTTAGAAGCAAACGGTATTACCTCCTATTTCTTATTACGGCAGGTAATAGTTGTGTGTTCCAGGAGAAGTAATTTGACTCCAGTTCTTCCACCATTTTCTGTTAAGGAAGCCACAAAGAAATGAACCCCCTGTTCCCCTGTATAATTCTTGGTTTATTGGAGGTTGTGGTTCTTGCAGTGTATTTAGGAGGCCAGGGTAACGGCAGCATGTTTAGAAATGGCCATATTGATGGGACTGTAAGAATTGAACATGGCACCATATTAATTAGGAGGGGTGTGTGTGGGTGTGTGTCTCACTTAAAGGCAGAAATCATTCTTGGGAAAGAGGCCAGACTCTTAGACATCAAATAGAAATAGAGTAAGCCTTGGTGAGCAACAGAAGGGGGACATCCCTGTAGGCCATCAGCCTGGAGGGATTCAGATGGGACCAGCCCAGTGGGGGTCCCTAAAGTTGTGCCCGTCCTGTGGGCATGTATTTTAGTCTTTGTAAACCAAAGCAAGTTTCTGTGTCATATTTGTAATACTTTCAGCATTTATCTCCCTTTCATTCTTCTTTAGTGCTTAGTAAAATCTTTTAGAAGCTTCAGCCAGTATTCCTGCAGTCTTTTCTGTAGGAACTGTATTTAAGGGTAACTATATAGACCCACATGATTAGGAAATGTTCTACTTTACAGAAGAAAGCCAACTAATAATTATAGAAATAATTTTTAAACCATTTCATGAATTGCAATGAATGTATTGATTCAGGCGAGTATCACTAATTGGAATGAAAATCACTTGATATGTAGCTATTAGGGAAATGGATATTTGCTATACTGCCAGAGTCACACTGACTACCACATTACTTTCTGGTCTTGAAAGGAGGGCATAATTGTACAATATAGGAAAAAGATTATCCTCGTCTAATCCAGCACACCATCTTAACATCACTAATGGTAACAACTTGATGTTATATGTCTTGGATGTCATTGAGCACAACTCTACAACATCACTTACAATGTTTTCTAGGAAAAAAAAAAAGGGTTAACATTAATCCATTGCAACTTTAGACAGCTCTTTCAGTTTCTAGGAATTATGAAGGATAGAAGAACAAGTTAAGCACCACCAGAAGGAAGTAATTACATAAGTGAGACATTCTGCAGGACCACTGGCCTGGGATTTCCGCAAATCAGGGTCGAAAGAGAAAATTGCTAGATTTAAAAGTATTTAAACGACATAATAATCAGATACCATCGTCTTGGACTGGATAGTATTTAAACAAAGAAGCTGTAATGACATTTGGGTGGGGGGAAGCTGAATATGGTAAATATATTAAATGATATGAAGTTTATTGAAATAGAGGCAAATCATTGACTAAAAAAGCTATTGGATGGTATGCACCATAAGATCTCATATTGTAAACATATACATATATACGTATACACACACACACACACACACACACACACGTATGCTAGGAAGAGCCAGAAAGAGACTGTGCTAAGGTAGTAAGCAGTTGATTTCTAGCTGGTAGAAATACTACATTTTGGGTTTTAGTGCTCACTTGTGTATATTTTATAATTTTCTATAATGCGCAGAGGCTATCTGTTATTTTATGAAATCATTAAGAAAACATCAAACAGGAATTAAGATTTTATTTTGTATTAAGATCAATTGAGCCTTTTGGAGTTTAGATATTTTTCTAAATAGCTTTTTTTTTTTTTGTTTTTGAGCAGTTTTAGATCTAGAGAAAAGCTGCAAAGATAATACAGAGCATTCTTGTATAACCTACACTCGTTTCCCCTAACATGAACTCCTTACATTACCCTAATTCATTTGTCAAAACTAAGATATTAACATTGACGCATTACTATTAACGAAGCTCCAGACTTCATTCAGATTTTTACCATTTCTTCTACTAATGTCCCTTTCGTGCTCCAGGATGCCACATTGTGTTTCATCATTGGGTCTGTTTGGTCTCTTGAGGCTGAGCCGGATTCTCTGTCTTCCCTTATCTTCATGACCTTGACAGCTCTGAAGAATATTGCTCAGGTATTTTGCAGGCTATCCCTCATTTTGGATTTGTCTGCTGTGTTTCTCATAGTTAGAAAAGGGTTGTGGGCTTGATGGAAGACTCCCACAGAGGTGAGGTGCACTTCTTACTATATCACATGACAGGGTGTGTGATGGCCACATGGCTTATCACTGGTTAAGTTAACCTTGGTCACTTGGTTGTAAGGTAGGATCTGAAAGGTCTCTACTATTTTTCTAGTTACTGTTTTTGAAGGTTACTATTTTTCCCTTTCTATACTATATTCTCTGGAGTGAGTCACTGAGTCCAGCCCATATGGTTTTTAATTTTTACAAAATGCAGCTCTGTACTGCCCCCCACCCCAAAATACCCAGAGCACTAGTTAATTTTAGCTGAGCTGAGGGAACCTTATTTTTTCCACTTTTGAAAGAGCATCATCAGATAACACATGATAGGGCCATGGCTTTGGTGGAGCTGGTAACAAAGTGAGACACAGAGGGTCTCCGAGCCTGGAGCCCTTGGTTAGCCACTGCTCCTCTATATTGTGCTCTTACGAACCTGAACCTCCTCCTTCCTGAGCTTAACTTGCAAAAATTCTGGGTTTCATTTCATTAGAGAAGTGGTCTTCCCTTACAGGAGGTACTTTTAATTTCCGTGGATCTCATGGCTACTGGACAATGGGTGGCAGAAGAATGGAAGGGATGGTGCCGAGAGCAGAGGAAAACTGCCAGCTGAGCTGTCTTCCCTGGTGGACATGCCTGCCCTTGTGTGTGCAGAGTGGGACCGACCCCAGCATCTAGTGCAAGAACTTCTCCCACTTGTGTAACTTCCACTTTCAAAATGGTACTCACAGGTTCCCAATCACAGATGTCATTACATGAGAAAGAAAAGTTCCTGGTTCAGGCTAACAAAAAATTCTCAGGAGATTTTTTGTCAAATTGGGAGAGTGTTGAGATGTGTCATGATTCTACTGGAAAATTCTTTTATGTTTGGAGAATTTGAAAGTGGACATAAATTTATAGAACTTCATGTTGCATCTTTTCTTACCCATCTATTCTTACTACTCCAGATATAGACTAAGAAGTTACTGAGCATTCTACCCCTACCCATATATGTAAATTTGAAAACAAATCTTATTGAATATTAAAAGTGCATACTTTGGTGACAAAATTTTCAGGCCTAGATGTATGTTTGGGGGGCTACTTGATTAAAGTCTCCATGCATTTGTGCTAATCACCTCAATAACATAGGACAGATTATAGTTCTGCAATGTTTAATGGGGGGGCAGCAAAAAAGTCAATTCTGTTGCTATTTGTTGGCTATTCACAAAAATCTGAACATAGGAAATATCTGAATGTTTTAAATTGATAGCAAAACCCTTGGAATAATTGATTCTTTCAACCATATTCTGTGTGTGTGTGTGTGTGTGTGTGTGTGTAGACCTTCCTGAGACAATTGAAAAGGAGACACCATCTTACTGATACTCAAATGTAGGAACCTTCCTGCACCTTTAGAAAATGATATCCCACACTTTCTTCTTTGTAATATCTGAACTCGTGGGCTTTGTATAAAATTTTTTTTTAGGTTATTAGTATTTTTGCCTTTCTGACCAGAATATACATTTTACCAAGTATCTCCCTAGTATAGAATGTTATGTATTACTAAGCTAATTTGGGGATATGTTCAGTTCCAGTGTTTTGATAAAGCTTAAAAAAAAAAAAAAGAATTACATGTTCCCCTCCCTGCTAACAGTAAAAATCTGACTGTTGTTTTTGTTGTTGTGTATGTGTTTGTTTGGGGAAGGATCCTGTGCCTTCCTATAAACAAGTATTGATTGAAAGCCTATCAGCTTGATCTTTAAGGTAATTGTTCCCATAAATTGTAATCCTCCTCAGCTGTGTTAGATCTTTTCAGCTGATCATTACATTGTAGATGAAATAGTCTTAGCATATTAACAGCAATACATTTTAGAGGCAGGGTATCATCTCAGAGAAAAAAACTACTTCTCTATCAGGAAATTTGGAACTTCAATCTGTATCTCGAAGTAAACAGACCTGTAACTGGGTATTATGGAGGCTAATATATATCTACAGTGCCCTGAGCGACAGACCTGTCATTGTCTCCCCACCTGTGTCTTGCACAATCCACATCTGACCTGCATACACAGCGTATTTCTTTTATACATTTACTTTCCTATCCGGTGATGTTACAGTGAGTGAGGTGAGGTGAATGGAAGTGTTCCAGATCCCAGAATTGGGGGCAAGTGTAGCTAGTGTCAACGTGATAGTGATTGTTATATGTAATTCAGCGACTTCCCCTCACCCACCCATTCTGAGTCTTGTAGTTAATGTAGCAATGGCTTCTCCTGAGCTTTCTCTCATGGCCCTACTCAGATTTCTGAAATTTCTTAAATTCTTCTGTATCCTTAAACCAATACTCGACAATGTCAGCCTCCCATTTGAGTAAATATGTGAACACATTCTCAGTAGTGGTGGTGGTAGTAGTAGTAGCAGTAGTAGTAGTAGTAGTAGTAGTAGTAGTAGAAGTAGAAGAAATCATTTCCGTTTGATTTTCTTGTGCCACACTTGATTTGTCAGAGAGCTAAGTGTTGTGTAGGAATTTTTCCTTTGTTAAAACAACATTTATTTTTCATATTTCTTCTTTTAGTTGCCTGAGCGTCAAATACTTCTATGAGTTATTATTTTATTTTTATTTTTATTTTTTATTATTTTTTTAATTTATGATAGTCACAGAGAGAGAGAGAGAGAGAGAGGCAGAGACATAGGCAGAGGGAGAAGCAGGCTCCATGCACCGGGAGCCCAATGTGAGATTCGATCCTGGGTCTCCAGGATCGTGCCCTGGGCCAGGCACCAAACCGCTGCACCACCCAGGAATCCCTATGAGTTATTATTTTAAAAGTTGGCTTCTATTTCCCCTCTTTCCAGATAATCCCAACCTTGTCTTATTAAAGATATAATGAGTCTTAAATATATTTAAATTAATCAAAAACAGGACACTCAGTAGCTAACATTAAAAAAAAGCAAAACAGGGAACCTGGGTGGCTCATTGGTTGAGTGTCTGCCTTTGGCTCAGGTCATGATTCCAGGGGTCCTGGAATCGAGTCCCACATTGGGCTCTCCCCTCAGTGGGGAGTCTGCTTCTCCCTCTGCCTCTGCCCCTCCCTCCACTTGTGCCCTGTCTCCCTCAAATAAATAAAATCCTTAAAATGAACAAAAAACCAAAAACAAACTCTAACCACTTCTTCGAGGTTTTGGATTATTAGAATAGTTTGACAAGTATAGGAGGGACTTTTCTGTCTCAGGACAATGACAATTCAGATTCTTCCCTTTTGCTCACAAGGATAGTAAGGGGTGATTTTTGTAGCTGAGGAGAATTAAATATGTTTACAGTCTTGCGGCTAGAACACTTTCCATTTTTAATTCAGAGAGTAGGCCTCAGGCACTGATTTATTCATCTTAAATTTAAATCTCCAATCCTGTTTACCTCGCAGAGTTCCAGGATCAGACACCTTTTGCTCTCCAATTGAGATGTCTAATTGACATCTCCACACAATGTCTAATATGTATCTCAAACTTTGCATGCCCCTCCCCCTCCCCCTCGAACCAGATCCTTCATCTGTCTTGCCTATCTCAATAAATGGTACCCTGTTGCTCAAATTATGCTTGGTTTCTCTTTCCTCAGTCCCACACCCAGTCCAGCAGTATACCTATTGGCTCTGGTCTCCAGTTTATCTTGAACCGATTGACAGGCCCCAGAATCTAGGCCACAGTGGTCCCTTGCTTGGTCTATTCCAGTAACCTTCTCCATAGGGATACCTGGTCTACCTTCTTCTACCAATGTTCTTCCCATCCTATCCTGTCTTCTCCATGTAGCAGCCAGAGTGACTATTTAAAACAAATCATACCATATCATTTGCCTGTATAAAAATGTCCAAAGTCTTCCTATTGCACTTAGATCAATAACCAGATTCTTCATTACAAATTACCACTAGGCACTACATTTTTGGCTGCTGCCTCTCTCTCAATGTCCTGTGTGCCAGGCACTGCTTCAGGAATCAGGATTCTATGAAGTCCCAAAGTTTGTCTCCTAGAGCTGATAATCTAGTGAGATTCTGAAGCGATAGGTCCCAAGATGTTTGAGAATCTACCAGTTTGTGAATAGCAGCACATGATTAAAAATTCCCCCATAAATTACAGCCTTTGCCCTGGCTGCAACATTCAAATTATATTTTCTAATTTCCCTCATCCCAGTAAGCAAACTTGTTTATTTCACATGTCTGATTTGCCAAATTCAGCATTCTGCTTTTTATTGTACACAAAATACTGCTTTTTGGGACCTCTTCTCATCTATTATCAGCATTAGCAGTTGGCTTCCTTTAATGGACTATTTTTTTTTTTTTTGCAAGAAAGGCAATTTAAAAGAATAATCACTTTATGAGTGTTAATGCATGTGTAACAACAGAGAAAACAGCACTAATGCATTGAGCTGGGTAGGCCAGGTAGTAGATTCACGTTTCTCACTAGCTCAATGATTCAGTCCCACCAAGAAGCCCTGTGACACCCCCATTTCAAAGTTGTGCCTCAGCGAAGTAGTGAGTTCTGTGTCTCTAGAGTTTCTTGAGAACATGCAAAAGTCATAGTAACACCTGCCAGTGTGAATGCATAGAAGCTCCCTTACCTCCTTCCTGGTACCTTTCCCTGTCATGTCCTCCCACCCTATTCCCCTCCGGAACTTGAAGAACAAACCCATCTTTCTACCGGAGGCAGTGCCCATGTGGGGCCACAATGGGAGGCTGCATTCCAACCTTGACCTCTTGGCTACCAGTGATGTCTTCATTTGGTTTGAGGTCACACTGGCATTGAACCAGTGCTCTTAGAAATGCTTTTATTTTTAATGTGTGGAGGAGACTGTTCCCTGGCGGAGTCACTCATCTTCCTATATATTTTTTTGTAATCCCCCCCAAACTTATTGAGATATAATTGACTAGTAAAATTGTAAGACATTTCAAGTATACAACCTGATGCTTTCTTTTTTTTTTTTTAAAGATTTTATTTATTTATTCATGAGAGACACAGAGAGAGAGAGAGGCAGAGACACAGGCAGAGGAAGAAGCAGGCTCCATGCAGGGAGCCTGATGTGGGACCCGATCCTGGGACTCCAGAATCATGCCCTGGGCTGAAGGCAGGCGCTAAACCACTAAGCCACCCAGGGATCCCCAACCTGATGCTTTCATATACATTGTGAAGGGATTGCCACCACTGAATTAATCAACATATGCATCATCTCACATACTTACCTTTGTGTGTGTGTGTGTGTGTGTGTGTGTGTGTGTGAGAGAGAGAGAGAGAGAGAGAGAGAGAGAGAGAGAGAACATCTAAGTTCTAGTTGCTTAGCAGATTTCAGTTGTACAATAAAGTATTATCAACTATAGTCACCGTGTTCTGTTAGATCCTCATACTTTATTCTTCTTATAACTGAAAGTTTGTACCCTTTACCAACCTCTCCCTATTTCCCCACTCCCAGCCCCTGGCAAACCAGTTTTCTACTCCTTGTTTCTATCAATTCAACTTTATTTATTCAGATTCCACATATAAGTAATACCATGCAGTATTTGTCTTCCTTTGTTTGGCTTATTTCACTTAGTATGACATCCTCTAATTTCATCCATGTCATCAGACATGACAGGATTTCCTTCTTTAAAGCTGAGTGTTGTTCCGTTGTATATATGCACCATATTTTCTTTATCCATTTTTATCCATTGGTGGACACTTAGGTTGTTTCCATGTCTTGGCTGTTGTGAATAATGTTGCAGTGAACATGGAAATACAGGTATCTCTTTGAGATAATGATTTCATTTCTTTTGCATATATACCCAGAAGTGGAAGTGATGCATCATGTGGTAGGTCTATTTTTAATTTCTTGAGGAACTGCCATACTGTCTTCCATAACAGCCATACCAGTTTGCATTCCCACCAACAGCACACAAGTGTCCTCTTTCCTCCATATCCTTGCCAGCATTTCTCTCCTGTCTTTCTGTAATAGCCATCCTAACATATATGAGGTGGTATCTCCTTGTGGTTTTGATTTGCATTTCCCTGATGATGAGTGATGTTGAGTACCTTTTCCTGTATCTGTGGGCCATTTATCTTCTTTGGAAATATGACTCTTTAGGTCCTTTGCCCATGTTTAATAGGGTCGTAAAAAAAATAGGGTTGTATAGTTTTTTACTCTTGAGTTGTATATTTCTATGTTTTGACATGTGTTCTCACCACTTTCTGTAGGTCAAGTTGTACTCAAGATCTCACTGATCATCTAATATTTTGATAGTCTTTCTAGTGTGGAAAGCCATTGTACATAATTAGTCTACTTACCCTTACAGAGCACACTAGTGCTCTTACACTGCCCTTTCCAAATTCCTTTGTTCCCAGATAAACCTTTCTAAGTCTGTTATGAGTGTCTGAATTCAAGATTAAACCTAAAGCATTCTTGCCTGCAGGTGACCATCCTAACTTAAATTTATATGGACTTTCAAAAAGATCCCTTGATTTTTTTCCTATCACAAAGAGAATCCTTGCTTCCCATCTTGAAGAGAATATGCCTGCTTTTCATATTTTCCAAACAATTCTCATGCCTCTGTACCTGATGTTTTGGGGTCTTTAATTATGCGACATCTTGAGCTCATGCAATGTGCCCATTACTGAAATAGAATAACATGTTGCAAGACCAGCCCTTAAAGTTGAACCAGATCCCTTCAGTTCTATATACATAATTAGGCCTCACCTAGACTTTGTTGTACTACAAAGAAATATCAGACTCTTCATCTTCTAGGGCTTCTTTTTAAACTCATTACATAATGACAAGATTTCCTTGGGTCTCGTGGACTTTCCACAACAGTCCTCTACTTTTCACCATGCATTTGTCACAGTCACAGAACCTGGAAACCCTGGGTCCCACGGGCAGGTGGCCATTAAAAGACTTAGGGGTTTTGAAATGTTGCTTCAGGCTTTGAAGTTGTTATGAAAATAATTAGTCTTTTCTGTTTCTTCCTTCAGCTCTTTCTTCTGGGAAGACTTGTGACTTAAAAATTGTATCTACTTATTGGTGGCATTCTAGTACAGAGGGTTGAGTCCTTGGTAGACACATCAGCACTGTTCCCTGGACGCTGACATGTGGGAGAAGTCAAAACATTAGAATCCACTCTCAGGAACTTTGCTCTCCGGTGAATCAAATAACATGCTACTTTTGCCCTCTGTTGAACAATCTGTTACCTTATTACATGAAAGTCTTGTTTCTTGGGTTTTAGTCATGCTGGGGTGAAGTCAAGGATACTATGTAGTGTTATGAAAACTATGGATCTTCTTTCTAAATAATGTGATCATGAATGTACACGTGTGCATCATTGGTTTGTAAGCAACGGGAAACAACTCCAGCCAATGTAAACTAAAAAAGAAGGATGCTGGGGTAAGCTCACAGAATAGAGTAAGAGGTAAGCAAGGTAGGTGAGAGTGGGACAGGAACCAGGGCAGTCCCAGGGGTTCAGCAGCTGGAGTTCAGTGGGGTCATCTTTCTGACTCAGCTCCAATAAGCCCCAATGTCCACATCTGCCCCAAACTTCAAAAATCTAAAAGAGGAAGAAGTGAATTGTCCTAGCTTGAGTCAGTCCAGTCAGCTATACCAGAAGGGTGGCATGCTCATTAAGATCCATTTTATGTAGCATGAGGCCATTCCCAGAAATAGGGAGAACATCGTGAGCTAGGCAGACGAGTCTCCTACAATCTCTACTTTGCATGTAATTTCAGGGCATTCACAGTCCTCCTATTTTGGAGGAAGATAAAACTAGTTTTGACAGAATTTCATAGAACCTCAGAATATTAGATTGCACAGAACCCTAGATAATATTTATTTTGTTTCATTGAGCATTAGGCTAAACATCTTACATGTAGCATCTTTTATTTTTACAATAACTCCATATTCCATTCCAAGTACCTAGTACACCTTCTACAAATGAGGAATACCCCAAAGAAGACAGTGTGGAATCCCTCCAGCTCCTTCTAACAGGTCCTCATAACTTATCAGTCAGGGGAAGAAAATCTCCTCCTGCTTCTGAGTTCCTAGGGCTGCAGATTTTCTTTCTAGCTCATCTAAATAGGTCAGAGGTAAATTACAGGATGACATTTGTCTGAACCTAAAATGGCTTTGGAGGGGCAGTCTGGGTGGCTCAGTGGTTTGGCGCCTGCCTTCAGCCCAGGGCGTGATCCTGGAGACTCGGGATCGAGTCCCACATCGGGCTTCCTGCATGGAGCCTGCTTCTCCCTCTGCCTGTGTCTCTGCCTCTCTCTGTGTCTCTCATTAATAAATAAATAAAAATCTTAAAAAAATAAAATGGCTCTGGGGACAGATGTATTTCTCCTCGTGGCCATCTTTTCTCATTCCGTCGTTGACCAGGACCTTGGAGACGTTTTCAGGAGGAGAAGCTCCTTTGAGCAGACCCTTTGAATAAAGGGAAAGCGTGAAGCCTTCATGCATTTACCCATTTCTGCCACCCTGTGGCGTGGACTCCCTCTGCCCGCCCACCACCTCCTGCCGCAGCTCCCTGTGGCCTGACACTTGTCTCCTATCACCACATGGCTCACCCACAACTGTTCCATTTCTGGGCCTCGCATCCACCCACTCTTGCTCTGTTCTTCTATCACCCAACCTGAAACTCACGCAGGCCTCTCCCCTCCCCCATGGTCATCCTGCTGGCCACTCCTTCACCCTCTGCCCACCTGCTATTTAAACACCCCTTCCACTCACCTGTACATAGTTGCTGACGTTGCCAAGCCATACACCCTTGTAGCTTTCCAGCAGCTGACTCTTCAGGGTGTGCGCTTTCATGGTTGTCAGGTGTCCATTCTGGCATTTGAGTACATCTCGATGACTTATGTAAGATCTCTCTGCCAGCGGGACAGCTTTCTTTACTGGGATATTATTATTTCAGCTTGTGTGTCTGTCAGGTGACATAAGAGTTCCCCTAGAGCAGCAGAAAGCAGCTCAGGTGTGTCTTTTTTTTTTTTTAAGATTTTATTTATTTATTCACAAGAGACACACAGAGGCAGAGACACAGGCAGAGGGAGAAGCAGGCTCCATGCGGGGAGCCCGATGCGGGACTTGATCCCAGGATCCCGGGATCATGCCCTGAGCCAAAGGCAGATGCTCAACCACTTAGCCACCCAGGTACCCTCAGGTGTGTCTTTGGTTCCTCCAGAACTGGTACAACTCCAGGCTCATAGTAGGTACTCAGAACTCACCTTGAATTGCCTCTAGGTCACCCAGTCAGGCTTCAACTGGAGATGTGTGTCTGCCATAAATGATAAGCATGCTTTTCTGCTTTAGAAAGGGTGTCATCTTTCTAAATGATGACCACCAGGTTTGCTGGGAGTATAACTGAACTCACTAAAGATGAGTGAGCTCATCTTTTTCTCTAGGTGGAAAATATTTCCATCATTTTCATTGATTCATGCTGAAATCTTCCGAGCAACAAGGAAGCCAATTCATCCTTTCTTCCTCCTGAGGCTCATATGCTCCCAGCCTAAGCCTCTTCCTGCCAATCAGAAGGGCCCTACTGTGATACCCAGAATCCTAATCCTAGAAGAAGTTGAGGAATTAGTTTAAATGGACTAAAGTAATAACTACTCCAGGTTGGCATGAACTCTTCCCACCGGCCATGGCAGCCTGGTGAGCAGTTGTCACACACCCAGCTCTGCAACGGTTCTGAAATTTTGTAGTGCTGGAAATTTTATACAGCATGGGGCTGATTTAGGTAGGAGTCAGCAAGACTTTCGCTGATTTCCAAAGATCTGCACAAACGAAGATCAAATATCTCAGCTTCCTGGAAAGGCTATAAGAATTGCAGGTGTCTTCATTGGGACAGCCTTTATAGAAAACAGCATGGCGGATCCTCAGAAAATTAAAGTCAGGACTACTTTGTGATCCAGCAATCCCACTTCTGGGTATGTATCCAAAGGAAATGAAATTGGTATTTCAGAGAGATGTCTGCAACTCCCCTGTACATTTCAACATTTTTCACAATACCCAACATACGGAAACAACCCAGATGTTGGTCAAAAGATGAATGGATAAAGGAAATATGTGTGTATTTATGTATATGTGTGTGTATTTATATGTATTATATATAATGTATGTATATTTCCTTCCTTTTTAAGGCTGAATGATATTCCTCTGTGCATGTGTGTATATAAATGGAAATCCTGCCATTTGTGACAACTTGGATGAACCTGGGGGACATTATGCTAAGTGAAATAAGCCAGAGGCAGAAAGACAAATAGTGCATATTCTCGCTTATATGTGGGATCTAAAAATGTCAAATTCCTACCAAGAGAAAGTAGAATGGTGGTTACCACTGGCTGGGGGGAGGGTGATGTAGGGAAATGCTAGTCAAGTGATACAGATTTTCAGTTAAATAAACTGGTTACTATTCAGTAAAATAATAAGTAAAATAAATAAGTTGTGGAGACCCAATGTACAATGATGTGACCATAGTTAACAATATTCTATCACACTCTTGAAATTTGCTAGAAGGGTAGATCTTAACTGTTCTTGCCACAAACAAACAAAGGGTAATTATATGAGTGTGTTCATTAGTTTGTGGTATTTCACAATATGTAAGTCTATCAGATCCTACATGCTAAATATATATAATTTTAAATTGTCAACTATAACTCCATAAAGCTGCAAAATTTTTAAACTTATTCTTTTATTTTTTAAATTTTTAAACTTTGAGGTGGTAAGTAGAATAGTAGCCAGTTTATTTACCAATACTAATTTGTATGCTAATTATTGGATATTTTATAGACGTTAAATCTTTTCTTCTCTTCCCCCAAAACTCCCCAGAATTGCAGATGTTTTAAGAGCATCGTTTCTGCAAATGTACCCACTTTAGTGTCCTGTCCAAAAGCTGAGTTGTGGTAACCTTGCTCCTGGCAGCAGCAAAGATTCAATAGATCTTCCTGGGTTCCAAAGCCCAGCTGAGTCTGGTGTCATGATCTCCACACCTTGATTAATTGGGTCTAGGAACCGGGCCTTCCTGGGTTTCTTTACGTTGGCAGAAACAAAATTCTAACTCTGACCTTGAGTCAGCAGGATCATGCCAGCAAGTTCATTACTCTTTTCTGATACCACTATTCTTATCAGGACCAGATGGTATAAATAGAAAATTCATAGTAAAAAATGTGTAGCTCTTCTGTCAATTACCCAGATAACATACAACGTAAAAGGGAAAGCATATCTGTTTCCCTGGAACCAGCTTGCCATAACGAGCAAGTCATATCGCCCTCCTAATGGCTCCTTCTGGACCCATGGAGTGGTCTCTCTAGTAAATTGATTTTGAAACTGGGTCATATCCTGGCCTGGACATCCATTTATATAGCCTAATGGAAAAAAGAGGGTATATCTGTATACCACTTAGTATAGTAAAAGAAATAGTAGTGAGAGTTCTTAGGTCTTCATCACTCGGAGCTGGGGTGGTTGGTGCATGTGGGAGTCCCTGATGTTTCTATATCTTAAGACTTCTGATTAACCAGGAGTGACATATTACTACACCAATTACACCAGCAGTTGCTAGGCAGCACCATGCTGTCAGAGGCATCAGTAGAGTGACAGTCTCCTTTATTTTCAGAATTTTGGGGAGGGCTATGTCAAAGACACGTTAATTGTTGAGAGATATCTAAATAAATCTTAGTAGAGAAATTTGTCTGGGGTCTACAGTTTTACAAGAAACTTTTTGGGTCTGAACAAGGAGTCATGGGGGAGACATGGGGAGGAAGGATGTTTCCAGAGACCTGACTTTCAGCAAGGATGGGATCTGATCTGCTTGCCCGGGATCTCTGGAAAATAATGAGAGATTCTCTTTTTCCTTTTAAAAAAAATATAGCTGTTTTGGGAACAAAGCAGTATCTGACAGAGGGAGCCTTCAGGGACCAAGCGCATGGCTGGAAAACATCTTGTTCTAGGCCCGAGCAATTACTACTATGGGACATTTTAGCCTCTCACCTGGAAATACTTCAAGCACTAAAATCTATTTCAAGTTTAAATTCCCTTCAAGAAAAGAAGAGAAAATCATTTAGGCTTAAAGGAGAGAATGAGAGCAGGAGAACCCAAGATCAAGTTACAGGGTCAATTATCACTTCTCTCTGGAACTCTCCTTCCTTCTTTCCCTTGTTTGGTGGGCAGCCCTCCTCCTTTTGAGTCCGGAAGTGTTGCATGTTATTCTTTATCACATGCGCTGTGGACTCCAAGCCTAGCACTCTCTTTGCTGCTGTGAACAAGTTTTGGTGGCATTTTGCTAAGTGACAAATTTTTGCTTGTGTTTTTGTGTACTATATACTGTTCACGAAAATACCTCACTGTAGTTTTGGAGGGATCAGCTTCCACTCAGAATCAAGTGATCTTTACTTGTTAGGGAAATAAGAGCTTTCTGCCTGCATCTGTCTATCTCCAGAGGGACCAGCCTCATCGCCAGCTCTGACAGGGGCTGGTGGGGTTTTAAGGATGCTTGTTACCTTCCAGAACCTGACTTACCTTGCCTTTGGGTTGTTGTCAAAGGCAGAAATTCTGAGACTGCTGATCCACCCTGAGATGACATTTGGTTAGAAATGTTAGACATAGCTTGGGATTAAGGTGCAGATCATAATTTCCCAGCTATGACCTTTAGCTCTCAATCCCACACCACCCATAGCCTTTCTGATGGGCATATTTGCAAGAAAATTTATGCTCCTGCACATCTGCGGGGACTTTCAAATGAACTGTAGACACAGTGTACTCAGCCTTGGCCAGTATCTAAGCATTGATTTTGTTTTTAAGAGCAAACAAGAATTTGCAGAGCATATAAACAAGATGCAGCAGGAATCAGAGAAGGAAAGGATCCGTCTGGTCAGGAGAGTTGTGATGGGGTTTTTTTGAAGATGGCATCTGAGCTTGACTCTCAGAAGGGTGAGATTTGACAGATGGACAAGGGGGACAGAGTTCAGATGGCAGGACAAGCAAAAAGAGAGGCACAGGGAGGCTGGGTGGTGTGGGGTGTGCGCAGGGCCCAGCACTGTGTGGCAACGCTCAGCAGGGCCAGATGAGATGGCCTTGAAGACCAGGCCGAGGAAGCTTACTGTTAGTGCAGTTCCTTTCTTTCAACTCTGTATTATGAAACCTTGTTATTGTGGTAAATTACATGCACAATGTGAAATTTACAATTTTAATCATTTTAAACTACGTTATTGAGAGAGCGCGCGTGCGTAAGCATGCAAGTTGGGAGGAGGTGGAACGGAGGAAGGGGTGAGAGGGAGGGGGAAAGAATCTTAGGCAGATTCCCTGCTGTGCGAGGAGCCCAACACAGGGCTCGATCTCTTGATCCTGGGATCATAGCCAAGAGTTGGACACCTAACTGACTGAACCACCAGCACCCCCCATTTAAAGATTTCAAGTGTGCAGTTTTTGCAGCATTCAGTAATGCTACATCCTTTCTTCCCATGTCTCCCCCATGACTCCTTGTTCAATAATTCAAGGGCAAGGACACCTTTTTGAGGCTTAGTGGTTGGGTTGCTGCCTTCTGCTCAGGTTGTGATCCCAGGATCCAGGATCGAGTCCTGCATTAGGCTCCTGCAAAGAGCCCGCTTCTCCCTCTGCCTAGGTCTCTGTGCCTCTCTCTCTGTATCTCTCTCTGTCTCTCATGAATAAATAAATCTTTTAAAAATAAATAAAATTAATTAATTAAGTGCAGCCATCACCACCACCCATCCAGCACTTTTTCATCTTCTCCACCTGAAACTCTGTACCCATTGGACGCTAACTCCCCCATCACCTCCTCCCCTGGTGCCTGGTAGCCACCATTCTGCTTTCATTATGAACTGGTTATTCTAGGTACCCCATTTATGTGGAATTCTACAGCATTTGCTGTTTTGTGGCTAGCTTATTTCACTGAGCATAATGTCCTTTTATCCATGTCGCAGCATGTGACAGGATTTCTTTCCTTTTTAAAGGCTGAATAATGTTCCATTGTGGATACCACTTTTGTTCATCCATTCATCTGTCTCTGGACTTTTGGGTTGCTTCTGCCTTTTGGCTGTTGTGAACAATGCTGCTATGAACGTGGGTGTACAGATACCTGTTCAACTCTGCTCTCACCTCTTGTATAGAGACAGAAGTAGAATTGTTAAATCATATGGTATTTTTTTTGAGGCATCGGCATCCTGTTTTTAGTATGAAAATTTTTAAACATGCACATAAGTCAAAGAAAGGGGGGGCAGTAAATGCCCAGATACATCTCAGATTCAAAACAAAACAGAGGTCTCAAGCTGCCTGGCCTGGGATGCCATGTGATTCGAGATGTTCTGTACACTTTGGGATTGAGAGGCAATGATCATCATTTCTAGTTTCTGGTCTTTAGATCTCAATCTCCCGTCACACACAAACTTCTGTATGTATTTCCTTGAAGAACATTTTCACCTCTGTATTTGAGGGCAACAGGGGCCAAACATAGATCCACAAAACAAATCTAACAAATGCTAATATTTTAAAGTGTTTACCTCATCTTTGTTTTTCACTGTCTACCTAACAAAAACGTTGATTTTTAGTGAACCGGCTTCAATGTAAATTGCAGACTTTGTGACCCTAATAACATCAGCGTACCTGTAGATCCACATTGCCATTATTACATCCACCAAAGTGGACAGTAATTCCTTGACCTCACCTGTGCCTGGCTCATATTCTGATGTCCTCTGTTGTCCCCTTATGTCTTTTGTGGTTGGATTTCTTTTTCTTGAGTAACCAGGGATCATACATGGCAGGCTTTCGACTCTATATCCGGCCACTGAGCAGGAGACTCTGGGAGTTATGAGTGGAGAGAGAGAAGATCAACACTGAAATCTGGCATTGTAGACAGCAGCATTTTTCTGGGCCCCTCTTGGGAGTGGATTTAAGAAAGAGACAGAGTACATGCCCTCCTCCGAGGCAAACCAGATACAAGTTCGAATGGGGCTTGCATCTGGCATGTACTCCTGCCAAATCTTCAGCATGTCTGGAAAAAAACCTTTCAGTGAGTCATTACCAAGCTACCAGAAGTTGTGTATATACCATCTCCAAGTCCTGTTATTTAAGGTAAATAACTCACCAGCCTCAGCAATTTGAGCCTGTGCGTTTGTGGTGCATTTCGATGCTGGGAATTCACAATGCATATAATAACACTTTTCTCCTGCAAGGCTTTTCCTCTCCTCTTGGATAAAGAGAGCTTGTTAGCAGGGAAGGATGCTCTCTATTGGGTGCCTCACAGGGGTTTCTCTACCCCCGGGACAACTCCATCTTCATCCTCTTTTCCTTCTCTCTGTCTTCAGGTAACCTTGAAACCCAGAATTCCTAACTCCTTCATCTTTTACTGAATCAGCAGCGTATTTATCAAGTGACAGCTCTTTACATAGCACTGAGGGGGAGTCAAAGGAAATATAAAGCACTTGAAACCAGGAGAGAGAGAAAACTAATAGAAGGATGAGAATTCCAGAATCAATGCTTTCCAACCCAGATTGCAGCATGTAATAGATGTTCAGATCCAGGAGGAATAAAGGAGCCAGAGGATGTCCAGGAAAAGACAGAAGTTGAAGGATCTTGCAGGATTTGTGTGGTGTGGCTAGGGGGTCAGGAGAAGGGAAATAATTCATCCCCTCAGCATGATGGGGTCAGAACGTAGTTCTAGTCATGCCTTACTCTTTACATGCAAACTCTTGACTAATGACGACTTGATGGACCTACCGGCAGCTGGTAGTCCAAGGAGTTGGGTCTCTGAGCCAGAAATGTCAGAAATCTCTTGCAAAGATGCCCTCATGCTCTCAAGAAGACCTTCAGTTTCTTCCTACTAGTTTTTGTGCACACTTTTCTCTCACAGCAGCCATGCTTGGGGTGGAGGAAGCTAACTGGACAGGTGACCTTTGGGCAGGCCACACTCCAGTTGGCAGGATGAGCACAAAGACAAGGTTTTTCACCTTAATATAGGAAGGTTTTAATAGCCTGGAATTTGTGTTCTCTTTCTTAGACAAAGGAATGGCTTCCTTTTTGGAGTTTATCCTCTGTTGCTTGAATTATTGTACTTCCTAAAGTTTGGACACATTGAAGGAAACTCCTTTTGTTTGGTCTCAACAAATCATCAGCAAGCTATGTTCCTTGACCTCTCCTCCACTTGCAATTGCATTTCTGGGGGTTTTGTGTGAAGATTGATTCTGCACAATTTAGTCAAGGATTTTACCTCTAACAGCCCCAGAGCATCCTCTGCACCCTGCAGAAGTCCCTGGGAAGACTGGAAGACAATTAGTGGCTCCACGATGGTTGGTCTATACCTCAACTCTTGCTGGGCTTGGTTTTTTTTCTTCCAAACTTCCAGGATCAACATGGGCTGGGCTTTTCTGTGGGGAAATGTAGGGTGAGGGCAAGAACTCAGGCTTTAAGCCTAAGAAACTTTGGTTCAGACATGGCCTCCCACACCCTAACTATCTGGGCCTAATATAAAGTAGGGACCCTCCAGTCTACCATGAGAGGCAGCCCAGTGTGGTGACCTAGGAGTTGGGTATGCCTTTGAATCCTGGCTCTACCACCTACCAGCTGTGTGGCCTTGGGCAAGATACCTACCTTGTTCTACCTTCAGTTTCCCGATTGGTAATAATATCTAACTGCAAGAATTGTTCAGGGGGCCTTATAAATTATAAAATGCCTCGCCCTCTACAATGTCTGATAACAAAAGCCAAATCGTGTCCTCTGTGTAGGTTAATAATGTCTCTGGCGCCTCCCCACAAGGATATGGCCCATGCCCCAGCTGCTATTTTCTGGTGTTAATGGAGATCTACTGTATTTTGAGCAAATTCTGTTATTTTCCATTTTTCTCCTATGCCTGGTTCGTTTACATATTTTCGGATTCTAAGATACAGATGAAGCGAATTACATAAATAGTTCTTTTATACATATATTTTTTATTTTTTATATATCTTATGTAATATATATATATATATTTTTTTCTCCTTAGCGGTGTATCACCCCAATCCTCCTTTGCCTTGCTACTGTGAATTCCATTAAAAATGAAGCCCATTTTAAGTTGCTGCTCCTTGTTTTAATAAGGGCTCCCCGCCAATTCTGTACCCACCTGTGATGCCTCTGGCCTGCCATTAGCTTGGACCTCCTCTTTGTCTACCCACCATCCCCTGCTGCTTCTGTGCACCCAAAGGATTGCCCTCACTCCCTGCTTCCTGTTGTCCAAACAGCCCCCACCACCTGCTTATTATTTGTCTCTAATAATTCTAATTCTAGTTCCTTAGTTAGGTTTCCTAAGAAACCTGGCTACAGATACCTCCAGAAGAATCTACAGAAGGAATTCTGCGGATGCCTGGAACAGTTATTAAGAATTTAACCATATGTAGAGATGGCCTCACACAGCTACCAGAGTTTCATTGTTTTGATCCTCCTAACAAGCTCAGAGCATGAACAGGGCTGGTTTGTTATTCCTGTTGTAGGACGAGGAGGCTGAGGCCCAGAGACAAGAGGTTCCCCCAAGGCCTCTCTGCCAGACTGCTGGTATGGGAGGCAGATCCGTGACTTCCACTTGGGCTCCTGGTCCCCAGTGCTCTGTCGCCCCCTCCTCAGTAAGTGGGGAATGAGCACTACATATTTACTCTGCTTATTTATACATATATGGCTTTCTATATCAGGGGAATGGGAGAAAAGGACGGGGGTGGGGTTGAGAACGGGTTGGAACCAGAGAGCTATAATTAATTCTTTCTCCCACACAAACCACTGAAATACCGCATGTAATAAACAGTATCATCCGCAAAATGCCATGATTATACAGCGTTGCTTCATATTTGGGAGGAAAGGGGGGTTGGTGCTAATTAACAAGTGGGGATGGAATGTTTACAACATACTATTACTGGTAATAGAATTATCTTCACCCTCCTAATCAGAATAGAGATGCGAGATCCTCCCAGCTATGCGTCTGGCCATGCCCTGTGAAATAGGATGAAGTGAAGTTGGGGGGCCTGTGTCGGGTCCTGATGCCCTCCCTTGTCCCCCCCCTTACCCTCCCCACCCCCACCCCGCACCCCTAGGGGTGTGAGGAGCAGGGCAGCAAGGGAAGGAGAAGGTGGAGTCCGTCATCACACCAGGGAAGGAGCCACTTTGCCAGCACCCCTCGCCTGCTTGTCACCCCAGATTGTCTCTAGTCTCTTCGTGTGTATTGCTGCCCAGATTCTAAAGGAGGAGGACAGAGAATCTGTTTCAAAAAGTCAAAAGGGGCAAATGCCCCTCCAGCTGCACTGACCCCTCCCGCCTCCCTCCAGCCAGTTTCCCAGAGGCATCTGTCCTCTGCTTATTCAGCTACTCTCCTGATAAGGAAATGCTTCAAGTAATAAGATCATAGAACTTCTTCTAAAATCATAGTGATTAACTGTTCCATTCAGTTTCTTTCCTTTAGAAGTGGTATAGCAAGAAAAAAAAATTTAAAGATGGCCTTGGGAGATTAGAAATGGTTCCTTTCCCCAATAATATTTGGACTGCCTTTCACACAGAGTCCTGAGGGCCCTTGCATCATGAGGATTCTTAGGTGGGGCAGATCCATCCTGGAGTCACATCCCTTCCCTGAGCCCAACACTTCCAGCAAACTCTCAGGTAGACCTTATGCATCTGGTGGTCTCCAAAATAGAATGAATCATGTTCCAAATTTTTCCCGTAATAGGGCCATTTGGATCTCCGAACACATTTTCTGATAGGTACGTGCCAAAAACAGTAGGCAGGTTTCCTAGCCAGTGAGTAAGTGTCCAGTTAGCCCATATGTAACTGAACTAGGAGTTAGGCTCCCTGCACATAGTTTCAGCTGTGTCACTAGCTGCCTGTGGCCATTTGTTCCCTGCACCTGAATTTTTCACTTGAAAACTGATGACCTCTCTACTTAAATAATGTAGAATTTTATCACCATTACAAAGTCTTCCATGAGAAGTTCCATTCCAGTTTCTAATGTTCAAAACTAGAATGCATCTGCCCAGTCAGGGGCAGTAGGGGGGAGGTCCTGCCTACAGGGCCTTGCACCATCTTTCAGGAAGGTGGGGACTCAGAGTAGAGCTGGAGCTGTACTACTGGCCTCAGGGCAGCAGGGCAATTGGGAGGGGACCCAGTTCCAGCTCTCCCAGAAGCAGAGTCAAGGTGGTCTACAGGGTCAGGAGATTGGGGGAGGGGAAGGAGAGTGCATAGGTACGAGGTCACTAAGGCGAGGTCGAGGGAAGGGTGCCACAGTATACACAGGTGGACTTTCTAACACATCGGGGACTCAGTAAAGGAGCCGTTGACCAGGGCTAAGCATGGTATCAAAGCAAACCTCAGGATATTTGAGATCTTTGCTTGACTTTTCCAATCTAGAACTCGGTAGTAACTCTTGTAGTCTAATCAGAGGGGTAAATTTAAGTTCTGGATCCCCATTATGAAAAACAGGAGCCCTCCCCATGCTTCTGAACAAGCTTTGCCATCTAGATACCTTGAGGATGAAGGGACCTTGGTTTTGCTGCCCTGCTTGCAGAGCTACTGTGACCTGGAGCCTAGGCTCTGGAGCCGGGCAACACCCGAGGAGGGGTGGGCACGAGTATGTGGAAGGTGTACTGAGCACCATCCACTCCTCCCCGTGGCTTTGCTCCTGTCCCCTGCTCCACCTCCTCCTGCTCTTGCCCACCACGGCGGGGTTTCTTCTGTCCCCAAGGCTTGGAGCCTCAGACACCAATGTGGTCTTTTTGCCGGGCCATCTGCAAAAGCACGTGGGAGGCAAATTAGACTGTGAGGCAGAGAGCAGAAAATACGATTTGCTAGAATGGTTTGATGGAGAATCCCATGCTTTCTGGAAGCTGCAGGAAGTGTGTAGAGGCTCCCGCGAGCTGTGCTCTAATGGCCTCTGGTGTGAGCTCCCTGAGCCAACAGGTGAGGCAAGCAACTCTTGGGCCAGCCCTCTCAGTGTACAGATGAGAACCCTGAGACCCAGGAAGGTGAGCTCACTTCTCCGGGATTGCAAAGCTCGGTGGCATCTGAGGCAGGACCACGATTCCATTATTTGTCATTGTGAAGCTCCTCATTTCCAGAGAGGCTTGAAAGGGCATTTTATTTCCATGAGTGGGTAAGTACACCATCTCCCCAATCATCCCAAATTAGAAAGCATCAGGCTGGGGGCACCTAGCTGGCTCAGTCAGAAGAAAGTGCCACTCTTGATCTCAGGGTCGTGAATTTGAGCCCCATGTTGGGTGTAGAGGGTCCTAAAAAAATAATAATAATAAGTAAATAAACTAAAAAAAAAAAAAAAGGGCATCAAGCTATAGTCAGTGTTCTCTGGATATACGGCCAACACAGATTCAGCACCTGTTTGCTTCCTGTGCTTTTCTTTTTTTAATTTCGGAAAGGCACATTCCAACCAGATTTATCTCCCTGTCCTGACTGATTTTTCTTGTTTCATATCTTTGGATCAGTGATGCCTTAGCCTCTATTCCCACTCAGTCCTCACCTTCATCTTCAAGTCAGCACTGGCCAGTTTAAGTGTTTTTCTAATGATTCCTGGATTTAGGCCTCAGCTACCTCACTAGCTCACTGGACTTGAGTCTGCCCCTGACTAGGACAACACTGCATTCGCCTACCAGAATAAGCACTTGTGGAAAGTAGTGAGAAATATGATAGGTGGTGAAGTCCCAATTTAATATATGAGCTGACATGGGGTGAAGGCAAAATCATGGCAGGAACTCAGGCCTTCTGGCTCCTCTTTCCAGTTTACGGTAATGAAACGTTCCCTTATAACCACAAGTGTCTTAGGAAGGTAACTTATCTTAACTGGTTTTACTAGACACCTCTGGGCCTCTGCCTGTGACATTAGTTTCACGCTTGTTTTCTAGGTATGTGTCTTTGCCATTTCTTGGAAGATGTTTATAGATGTCATTCTGTTTAGTTCCTTTGCCTGCACGTTGAACCACATTCAAGGGAGAATCCGATGACTTCTGTTCTGCTAATGATCAAGGGCATAGCTACAGTGCTATGAATCCTTTTCTTCCTTCTGCTGGCCCCAGAGATTTTCTGTTTTACTTTCCTTTTTTAAAGTTATGTATTACTTTGGGTTTGGGGATTTTTCACTGCGGTGCCTATTTGAAAATAAATGCGCAGGTATTCTCCATTTGAAAGGAAGGCTTAGTGGGCAACAAAATACATATTCAGGATCTTTAAAAACAGTCTCCTAGATGTCGGACTCTGTGTTGGCTTCTGGAAATGCAAAGATGATTAGATGCAGGGATCTGTTCCCAAGGAGTCCATGGTCAAGTGAAAGCTCCAGGCGTGGACATGGATAACCGTAGTGTGACATTGTAAGTGCCATAGGCCGTCATTCACCCGCTGGCCGGGATAATCCTGGTGACAAACCACCCCGATAGGAAGGGAGTTCTAAAGTTGTGGACCGAGCTTGGTAGAGTTCACTGCTTTTTTTTTTTTTTTTTTTTTTTTGCCTTGCATCTATTCACAGATGACGAGAACAAAGATCTGTTCCAACTAAGACTGAGTTCCAGAGGCAGAGAGACAGTTCTACATTTCCTTTCTTCAGTTGACTCCACCCTGAGCCCCAGAAGCCCTCATTCAGGCTTGTTCTCTCAAACACACCTGCATTTTCTTGCCTTACCCGCTGCTTCAGCTGGGGCCCCGAGAGGCGCGCATTGCCTTAGCTTGGATCGGTGATGCCCTTCCTTTTCCAAGACTGTTTCATCTTTCCTAGAACCTCCTTTCTCCTCTTCGTTCCAAGCTGGGAATACACCCACCCATGCCCAGAATAGTCTGTTCTACCCATATACTCTTGTGGAAGGCGGCTGGCGCTTTTACATTGGAGGTAGCCTTTCATGCAATGCTGACCAGAGATGTTTAAGTTCTCTCGTAAAGTGAGGGTCTGCATAACACTGTCACAAAGGAGGCCACAGCATGTCATCCTCTGGGCTGGAAGGACGTGGTCAGGGAAGCTTCAGGAGAAAGTACCCCTTGAGCTGGGCCTTGAGGGTGCGTAGTAGGGATTCACATCACTGGTGGGACAGAAGCACCGAGTGTGGGAGGACATGGTGTCATGCTCATTGCCTCTGGTCTGTCCTCTTCGTCCCAACTTACATGATGACCAAGGTGTCCCGATGTCCTATTTTTCTTTTCCTCTCTAAAACCTTCTCCAAAGGCCTGCAGACCTCTTACTCCTGAAAGACTTCCTAGAAGCGCTGTTAGGGGAAAACAAGTGCAAGCCAATGACCATTAATGATCCAAGTCTCAGATGGCTAATTGATTAGCCAGGGTAGCTATACGCTGGGAGCCTACCACTGCCAATTCTAACCAGTGCCAAAGAATCATGCCCAAAAACTTAGACATGACTCTCTTACAAAATCGAATGAACGTGTTTCAAAAATGTATCCATCTATATTAGTGAGGAGACCCGTAAGATGGCACACTGGTTCTGGCATAGACAATTAATTAAAGAATAGCTTACATTATTCTGTGGGGAAAGGCATGTAAAATATGCTAGAATAAGAAATCAGATTGTTAGGTTAGATACAAAGGTGGTACGTGGACCACAGGGCAGGAAACAGTAAGCATTGGGCTTTTCTCCAGGCCAGAAAGCATCTGTATCTACAGGACAATACTCACTGGCAATACTACTGGATAGAAGCTTTTTTTTGTTGTTGTCTTTTTGGTTTTTGTGTCAGTTTTCTGAACATTAGCATCTACCCTGACAGAGTTGTAAACATCCTAATCAATGGCAAGTCAAACCCAGGTGTGCTTCTGTGAAGACTCCCAACAGCTCTGGACAGCCAGACACCTGCCTCCCAACGGTATAGTAGAAGGACCCGCGTTTGTTCCATTTCCAAATCTTGGACAGTTTTTTCCTAATACCAGGAAAGGTGGCCTTTAGGAACATCCTTGCTTTTGCTCTTTTTTCCCCCCCTTCATTGGTAGACTCACATCCAGCATCTTCCACATACGAGGTATTTATTCTGCTGTGCTATGGCAGTCCCCAGGAGGCCTGGGTGTCAGGCCCGGCCCTGCCCTTCGGGACCTCACCACACTAGCAGGCTCTACAAGAAAAGGCTGGAAAGAGGAGTGGCCACAGACAATAGATACTATTAAAGTTCTGGGGAGGGGAAAGTATCCGATCTGGCGTGGAAGGGCAAGGAGGCTTCCTGAGGAGGTTTGGAATGCTTGGGGGCTTAACTAACCTGGTTTTCCCCCTGTCTGGCACGTGGGTGTCTGGCTGTCTGCACGTGTGGGCGTAGGTTCCCTTCCTTGCTTGATCTGCAGAGCTGGGAGTTGGGCTTTCCAGCGATTCATTTACTCCTCCCTCCCCGTGCCTGTCATTACTGCTCACATCTCACCTGTCATGTTGGGCGCTGCATCGCGCTGGGGATCAGGCCGTGCTGCTGGCAGCCTGGGATCAAGGGCGTTGGTGCTCCCGTGCAAAGCAAAACCAAGCAAGAGGGGGACAGGAGAGATGAAAAAAATGGGAGGAAAGCGAATTTAGGAGAAGTTGCCTGGAGACAGGTGGACAGATGTAGAGTGAGCTGGATGGACAGACTCAAGACAGATGTCACAACCTTGGCTGGTTTGGGCCTGTAATTATCTGAGTCCCAACCAACCTGTTATTATAGGCACTTAGCAGTGACAAGGGGAAGCCTGGCCCAAGCGCTCAAAGGCCTGCACATTGACAGTCGCCAGAGAACTGGGGACGGCTCCAGGTTGTAGGCAGAAGGAGGAGTAGAATGAGGAACGAGAATCCTTAGTTTCCTTTGTTTCTTATTTAACCCCTATAAAGAGGGGCCTACTAGCTTTGGCAGAGCCCTGTCAGTGCTGTTTTATGTATCTGCAGGGAGGCAGGGAACGTGGGCACGCCCTGCATGGCTGGTGTGCATCGCACTTGCTCTAGGCCTGTGCCTATTTGAAAGCTTGGCCGAAATTCTCACACGAGTGTGCTGTGTGTAGGCGGGGCACTGCTTGGCCAGCACTGCCCAGTGGAAATACCACGTGAGCCACACACATAACTTTTCAGTTTCTATTTGCCATTTAAGAAACTCTAAAAGCAATCAGGTGATGTGAATTTTAAAATATTTAAGCGTATCCAGACTCTGTTCATTTTAATTTGTTGTCAAAATAAGATAGTTTGCAATCTTCTTTGTACTTGACAGCACATCTCCATTGGGACTGGTCATGTTCAGGTGCTCAGTGGCCCCACGCGGCTCATGGCAGCTGGACAGGACAGCACAGGCCTGGGTGGGACAGCCCAGGGGCCGGTGGCTTGTAGCACCAGAGCCACGGTTCAGCTGGGCTTTATAGTCAACTTTAAAGCTAATTAGAAGCAGATGTGAGTAAAATTCTGACGCCTGCTACAACATGGATGAACCTTGAAAATAAGATACTAAGCAAACGAGCCACACACACAAGGACAAGAGTCACATGATCCCACTGATATGAGGTACCTTGTGTACTCAGTTCAAGGAATAGAAAGTAGAACAGTGGTCGTCAGGGACTCAGGATCAGGGACTCAGGAGGGTGAGTGGGGAGTTAGAGCTTAATGGGGACACAGTTTGTGTTTGGGAAGATGAAAGAGTTCTGGGAATGGGTGGTGGTGATGGTGGCCCAACAGAGTGGGTATGCTTGATGCCATAGAACTCTACACTTAAAAATGGTTAAGGGGGTAAGTTTGATGTCCTTTACCACAATTAAAAAGGAGGAGGGGACATGTCTGGGCTGGCCTGCTGGTCCCAGGAGAGGAATAGAGCTGCACCCCAGCTGGCCACGCACACATGGGTGAGAATGGCAGAACCGTCTGGCTGAGTCCAGCCCAGGTCAGAGCTGGCACCCAGTCAGTCTCTCTCAATCTCTCTCTCTGTCCCCTCTTTTTGCTTGAAAGAAAAGCATGACTTCTTGAAAAGTCTGTATGTTTGGTAGTCTGAAATAAGTGATGTTCTATAAGCTCCCCTTCTTTGGCATTCCAAGAATTCGTCTGTCTGCATCCTTTGTATCTGTGTGCCCCTAGAGCCAAGCCAGTGGTAGGGGTGTGACTGTGATGTGAGGGGACAAAGGGACAGAGGTCGGCCTGGTTCCTATGTGAGGAGGGAACACTGGCTCTTCTCAGGGTCAGGACTTGTCCCTGTGGGGAGCATTAGGGTAAATGAGGGTGATCACACTTTGATCTGCATAGTACCCATGCCCTTCCTTTAAATCCACTCAGTTGGGGGATCCCTGGGTGGCGCAGCGGTTTGGCGCCTGCCTTTGGCCCAGGGCGCGATCCTGGAGACCCGGGATCGAGTCCCACATCGGGCTCCCGGTGCATGGAGCCTGCTTCTCCCTCTGCCTATGTCTCTGCCTCTCTCACTCTCTCTCTCTGTGACTATCATAAATAAATAAATAAATAATTTTAAATCCACTCAGTTGCTAATTATAGAGCTTAGAGCTAGAGGGACCCTAACCCATCCCCTCCCACTGCAGCGGAGGAGGCAGGCTCTAAGGGAGGACTGCACAAAGCCACATGGTGGAAAAGCTAGTCAAGGTGAAGTCACAGCTGGGACCCACATCTGCTGATGCATGCTCACTGCTGGGGTGTGTGCCGCTGAGAAGTCCTGGGGACAGGTGATGAGGGACCCTAACTAGGGTGATAAAGAGAGGAAACGAACATAAACACTAACGCTTCCAACTGGCAGTGGATTCACTGTGGATCTTTGACCATGTTCCAAGGGAAGCGGGACTCCACCCTCCAGCCTTTACATCACCTCACCTTCCACGGAGGTGGACCACGTGCCTTCCCCGAACATCTGCATTTTCCTGTTTGTTCACTTAGGGAGGTGCCATCGGTGATTGAACTGTCACCTCTCATGACCTATTCAATGTCTTCCCTTCCAGAAGCTTCTGTCGCTCTTCCCCAGATCATTCCCTCCTCTGACACTCACGCATGGCTGATTACTTTACCCAGTTGACCTTCTATGTGGTTGAAGATGTAGACGTGCCGCCTTGTGCGTCGGGGTACCTTGGAGTGGGCAGCAAAGGCTGGTTCCATGTGCACTTCCGCAGAGCCACTTGCTGGGCATAGGACAAAATATGCTCTCACTGCAGTTTTGTCGAATGATGAATGAAAAGCATAGCTGGCCTCAAATGTAGATGATGGTATGAAATAAAAGGCCAGCAGTGAGGAGGAAGGGACATTCATGCACATGGCCATACCCAGCAGCCGCAGTGCACAGCGGAGCCAGACCAGCCTCTGGAGACAATTCCCAAAAGGAGGTGTCTCCTGACCTCTCCCCCAACAAGCCCACCTCAGACCTGCCCCATCTCCAGGGGAGACGAGCCTCTCCCCCTCATATACCTGCTCCCAAGGCTGTAGCCTGCTGCCACTAGGAGCCACACCATGGTCATTGGAGAACCTGCTGCCAAGGGATCTTAGAGATGAGGTCCCTGAGGCATGTGGGGCCTCTCCTGACCTTTATAAGCGGGGGCGATTCACGCAAGGTGAGCCAGGAGCCAGAGTGGGGGATCAGTGTGACTCAAGTGGCCAGCAGGATGGTGGTTCTGGCGGGGCCAGCTGGTGTGTTTTGACAGAAGTAGCATGGATTTGCTTTTCTAGGGACCTGCCTGGACCCTCTGGCTCTGCCACTCTGATGCCGTGTGATCCTAGAAATGGACTCGAACGTCCGTATTCTTAACTGCAAATCGACATGATAGAGCTGTTTGGTGATTTAGTCTGTTAACATGTCAATGGTCTTTTCCAGTGCTGGGCACAGCTTAGGTGCTCGTAGCCGCGTTTAGTAAGATGCCAGAGCTCCCAACTGCCTGTTTTGAGGGGCACAGCCCTATGGGGAGGGTCCTGGTTATTATTCACCCTCCTGTGATGGAGAAGACCTCAGACTGTTGTGGGTGGAACGGTTGGAATCCTGCCTCTGCCACTTGCTAACCGTGGTCCAGCCGCTCACTTGCTGTGCCCGTTTTCTCATTTGTAAGGTGGGAATGATAATGGACCAATCTCACGCAGTTGTGAAAGCCCGAGTGAGATCATCCACACCAAAGACTGAGTTCCATGCCAGAGCAGAGAGAGCCTTCCAGCGCTGTTAGCTGTTCTAGAACATCCCCCACCTTGACAGCCCCCTAAGCCCCAAGGAAAGAGGAGGTCATGAGTAGTTATTGCAGATGTGAGTTTCCAGAGGGAGGACCAAAAGCTCTCCCAGAAAATGCGTCCCCTGCCCTAGTTCGTCCTTGGCAGTGGTCGTATGTCAGCAGCTCAGAGCCATCCTAGGAGGTAAGAAGATGTTCTCTTTACTGCATTGGTTTCCTGAGGCCATAACAATTTACCATGAACTGGGGCCTTACAACCACAAGGATTTATGGTCTTGTACTTCTGGAGGCCAGAAGTCCAAAGTCAATGTGTTGGCAAAGCTATGCTCCCTTTCAAGGCTCTAGGGGAGATGCCTTCCTTGCCTCTTGCACCTCCTGGTGGCTTTGGGCATTCCTTGGGCTAAGGCTGCATCATTCGGTCTCTGCCTGGCTCTTCACATGAACTTCCCTGTGTCTCTGTGGGTCAATCTTCCTGTCCTTTCTCTTCTAAGGACACCAGTCATTAGACTTAGGGCCCATCTAAATCCAGGATGATCCTTTGAGGCCCTTAATTACATCTGCAAACCCTACTTCAAAATAAGGTCAGGTTCCCAGATACCAGGGGTTAGGACTTGGACACATCTTTTTGGGGGACAGAGTTCAACCCATTACACCCATTTTGCATATAAGGAAGTAGGGGACCCTGTCTTTTCCAGGGTCATATGGCTGCTTAGCAGCATGGCTGGGTTTGGAACCCAAGCCTCCTGAGTCTGGTCTAGTGCTGTGTCCAGTACTCTGAACACCCCTCTGCCCAGCTTCCAGCACCCCAAGAGCAAGGCCTATGGGCCGAGTTCCCCTTTGCAGCCTCCACTGCAGCATAAGGGAACATGGTGCTTCTGCTTTGGTTTTTCCAGCCCTACCTCCCACATCATCCCAGGCTTTCCTATGTGTCCTGCTCTGGATAGCTGCTTCCTGATAACTCCTAATGGAAACAAACCTGTTTCTGTGATCTTCCCTTGTACCTACCCCTGGGACACTTGAGGACAACCAGATCTGGAGACTACAAGTCCTAACCCTGCCAAGGAAATTTAGACACGGGAGCTGCAGCTCCTCTGATGAACTGGTACCATTATACCAACCAGGTCTTTGGGCCCCTTGCATCATACCCATGGTCAACCAGACACCTGTGTCTGGGCCAGGCCAGGGCAGTGCCATTGGCCACATGTTCCTGGTTCAGTGGAGGAGCCCCACCATTCCGGAGATCCTGCCCCGAGTCCAGAGCCCAGGTCATGATCTGTGCATACACCTTACCTTGACCTTATCTGACCTTGACCATGGAACACATATCCCTAACTATAGAATGAGCAAATGCACTCCCTATCTATCTTGCAGGCTGAAAATCAAATGAACTTGATCTCTCTAAAAGTTCTTTAATGCCAATGTGAATTTGAATTATATCAGTATCTTCCCATTCTCCCCTACCCACATGGGAAAACTCACTGTGAAGAAACCGGACTCCTTCACCAAGGGTGGATCCTCCCCCTGCCCAGAGGCAAGGGCAGCTGCCCAAGACCTTTCAGGCTCTACCGTCCTCAGGCCTGGGGTCTAGCCTAAAGGAGGAGGCACTCACCTAAGGGCACAGAAACTTCTAGGTCTCTTTGGAGAGGGGATTGGGCTTCCTGGTGTCATGAAGCAGCTGTGACAGGCTCTACAGATAGATTTCCATTTTAATGGATGTGTCAGGGCGTCAAATGTCTATGTTGCATTCAGTCCTCATTAAAATGGAGGCCCATTGCCACTGGGTACAGAGGAGGTGTGCTGCATTATTTATTGTTTTTATCTGTTTTCCTAAAACTGGGCTGTTCAGGTTCAAATGGCAGATAAAATTGCCACCCACCTCTCTCCACCCTGTCATTTCCCAGCTCACATCTGTTCACTGCACATTGTATGTTAAATGTTACGTTACCAATGTCAGAAGCCCTGAGTGGTACTTTCTGAAATCTGATTTGTCTAGTTCCCTGGCAGTCTGTAAGGGGTATTTCTGCTCTGTGCTTTCTCAGCAGGGTTCCCGGCTCTGGTTTCCACCTCTCTGCGTTCTGGCCTCTTCTCCATCTTGTGCCCTATGGATTCCCTGCCCTCAGCTGTCAGGCAATTCCTGTCTCTCTCCGTCCATCACCCTGTTCCCTGCCTTCTGTCTTGGTCCTGTACTTGACCAAGCCCCTGATCCTCTGCCCAGATTGCATCACAATTGCATATAAACATGAAAACTCCACCTCCTACCATGAATCCTGAGGACTTCAAACAACTAAACAAGCAGTAATTCAACCTCATGCCACGTGGAGGTCTATATCTAAGCTTACTCAGATTATTGATCTTTGCCTTGATATTTTTTTTCTTTTTTAAGATTTTATTTATTTATTACGAGAGACACACAGAGATAGGCAGAGACACAAGCATGCTGAACTTCTTAGCAATGATGATTGATCCCTGAAATGCTTCACTTGGAAGGATGGGAAACACTGCCCTAATTGATGTTTGAACCCCCCCCCCCCCAAAAAAAAAGCCCAAAACAAATAAAAAGCAAATTAATAGTACTCCATAGTCTGGAACACAACATACTCTACAGTCCAGTGTGACGTGACTAGATTGTATTAAGATTATTCTTTGTAGATTGTTTACTACCTGTTGATCTCTACTTTGTGTGTTCCCCATAGAAATGAAAATAACACCATTGACAGACAGCAGCCAGGCATTGGTAGCAAGGGTCCTCAACATTTATTGAAGGCTTGGGATACACTTTGAATATCTTACATATATTTAAACAACCCAAAAAATAAAAAATAAAAATAAATAAACAACCCTGGGAGGGGAGGGGTAGTAATGATCCACCTTCCAGGAGAGGAAGCAGAGGTATGGAGAGAGGAAGGAACTCATCCATGTAGCATACTTGGAAGCATCAGAGCTGGTTAGAACCCAGTCGGCTGCCCCAACCTGCATCATGACCGATCGCTGTCTGTAGGGAGCCCATCTTTTTTTTTTTTTTTTTTTTTTAGCATTTGTTGAAATGGAGTTTAGCTAGATTTCGCAGAATCGTAGAAATGTTAGAGCTGAAGTGGTGCTATTCACGTAGCCCAGCAGATCTCATTTTGTCAGTAGGAATGAATATTTATAGGACAGTTTAAAGCTGAGGAAGCACATCCCTGTAGATTCTCTTGCTCGGCGCTCAGGCCATCCCTGTGATTAGGCAAGCTACCTTTTCAGAAGAGCATTGGAAGGCCAGAGAGCTCACGTGTGTTGCCTGTAAGAGCCAGGCCTGGGCCTTGTCTTGAGGTTTCAGACTTTGAGGGTCATTATGTTTCCAAAAGGCCACATGACCCGGAGAGCTATTGATTCTTTATGTTCCATAGTCACCTAACTAGCCAAAGTCACCAGGGCGAGAGCAGGGTGGGGATACCGTGAGGCCAGAATCTCTGGGCAAGGCAGAGAAGCTAGGGAAGAACATCTGATCACCTCCCAGGGGGAGGATGAATAAACATGAGGTCCGGGGTAGCTGGTTTCTAGCTAGACAGCTGTGTGCTCATTCTTTCCATGCTTCTAGGGTACAGTGTGCCAGGCATCATCATATTAGGGTAGTGGTTCCCAAACTGGATGGCTTGTCAAAACACAGGCTGCTGAGCTCCATCGTTGGAGTCTCCATCCAGTAGTAGGCCTGGGGTGGGGCCTGAGAATTTGCATTTCTCTCAAGTTCCCTGCTCATAGCTATTACCAGGGACCACACTTAGAGAGCTGCTGGATGTGAGGCAGGAGACACAGTGATTAAACCGGAGCTGGTTGTGGCTCCTGCCCTGGACAGAGCTTGCATATTTGAGTGAGAAGATGAATGAGCCTCCTCAGGGAGAGGAGGAGAGACAAGACAGAAAGGTACCTTTGCAGTGGAGCATGGGAGGAGCTATAGCCCAGGTGAGTATGGGAGGTGCAGAAAGCAATGAAAGAAGCCAGCTCAGCGTGGCTGGGCACAGGAGGCTTTACAGAGGAGGTGGCTGTGCATTGCCTCAGTAGATAATACCTAGGCAGAAAGGGGAGGCAATTCTATGCCCAAGGAACAGCAGGTGATAAGGCCCCGGGGTAGGGGAGCAGGAGACGGAAGAGTCCAGGACAAGTTGGGGGATTTCATATTGATGGGTGAGGGGGCCCTCCTGGGCAGGAGATGAGGCGATGGGACTAGAGAAAGGCTGGAGCCAGATGACAGAAGGCTGAGCATGGCACATGGAAGCACTGGGACTTCATCCTAAAGGCAGCAGGAGACACTGAAGGATTTTAAGCTGAACCATGGCAAGATGGGATGTGTGTTGGAGAAAGATGCGGAGACTCCCAAATTGGAATCTGGCTGCCACGTAACTCTGTCACAGTGACCGAGCCCATGAGGGACATGCCCAGAACTATTGCAGATGACTGGCAGGAGGAGAGGGGACAAACTTTTCCTGGCGCCATTTTGTGTGGGACCCTCACTACCTCTGTTTTGGGCCATCTTTTTTAAAATTGTAGGACCTGTGCGTCAGGAAGGTGGAATGTTTTTTGTGATTGTGTTTTGCCATGTGACCTTGGGCAAGTGACTTAACCTGTGTTACTGTTTCTCCTCTGCGAAGTGGGGTTGAAAGTGGGTTGCTGTAGGGCTCATGGCGGGGAGCGTGGGTAAAGTACATCTGGGGACGTTGTACGTGTTCTACACCGGTTTGGTGTTTGCATGAACTTACTTTAGCTGGCAGTTTCCGCTTTCCTGGGAGAGATGATCAGGTCGGATATTTCTGTTTCACCTCTGGTCTCTGTCATTAGCCAGTTTTCTTCAAGAAACAGAACAAGTCTCTCCAGTACATGAACGTAAGTGCTTGTCCTCTTTGGCTGTCTCCGTCTCCTTTTTTTTTTTCCCCTCTTTAGAAGTAATTTCATGGCTCATGCACTTGAGATTCCATCAGGAAAGCAGGGCCTCTCTATCAAGCAGATGATCACCCCTGCTGGGTGTTCATTGGCAAATCACAGTTCTGTTAATTAACACAATGTGGGATTCAGGCTCTCAAGTCCTTTCAAATGCATCCCTTCTCACTTGGGGTTTGAGTTGTGGCCTCTTGCCTCTTCTGAGCCCTGGGGGGACGCATGTGTCCTGGAACCCCTTTCTGTCCTTGCTCTGTCCTGGGCCCAGCAACCAGGAGGACCTGGGCCACCCTCCCGCACATACTCACCTCTCTGAGCATCCTTGTTCTACTGCTTCCTTCTTAACCAGACATCCCCATCACCTTCTTTTTGGAAAACCTCCTCATTGCTCCCCGGGGTTCAAAGGGACATACATTTCCAATTTCAGGCACTTTGCTTTGACTGGCGCGCCTTCCTGGTCTTCAGGCCTGCACCTGGGCCTGCGGCATGAGCCTCTGTGCGGTGCTGCAGCTCGCAGCCCAGAGTAAGCGATGCTCTGCTAATGCAGATGCAACAAATTTTACCAAACCAAAGCCCCTGAACAGATGTGTTCCGGAGTCAGGTCTCCAGCTGTCTTTTTATCACTCTCACTATTTCCTTTGAGACCCTATCGTGGGGTATTTTCTCATTTTAAAGAAAAAAGTCAGGGGTGGCGATGGGGTTGTGATAATCCGCCGCATGATTTGGCCTGGGACCAGTCACTAGAGACCTAGAAATAGCTCAGGAGGTGAGGCGACTCACTAGTCCTCAGCAGGGCCAGGTCCTTAATCTGGACCTCCCCACCGCTGTTGCAATGCTAGCTTTGGAAGAGCTCGGCAAAGTTAGAAGTCTACACACCACAAGCTACCAGGGCTATTATTATAACTGTCATATTAGAAGTGAGCCACCATGGCCACTGGACTGTAGCCTTAAAAATGGTTGAGATGGGGATCCCTGGGTGGCGCAGCGGTTTGGCGCCTGCCTTTGGCCCAGGGCGCGATCCTGGAGACCTGGGATCGAATCCCACGTCAGGCTCCCGGTGCGTGGAGCCTGCTTCTTCCTCTGCCTGTGTCTCTGCCTCTCTCTCTCTCTCTCTCTCTCTATGACTATCATAAATAAATACAAATTTTTTTAAAAAATGGTTGAGATGGTGGGGTTCCTGGGTGGATGAAGCGTCTGCCTTCGGCTCAGATCATGATCTCAGGGTCCTGGGATCCAGCCCCGCATCGGGCTCCCTGCTCAGTGAGGTGTCTGCGTCTCCCTCGCCTCCTACCCTGTGCTCACGCTCTTACTCGCTCTCTCACACACTCTCTCTCTTAAAAAAAAAAAAAAAAAAAAAGGTTGAGATGGTAAAGTACGTCATACATATTTTTAAAAATACGTGTACATAGACATGTTTTTTAAAAGACATGGGATCCTGATGGATGCTACAACATAGACGAATCTTGAAAACATTCTGCTAAGTAAAATAAACCCTACACAAAGGGACAGATATTGTGTGATTCCACTTGACATATCTAGATAGGCACGTTCACAGAGGCAGAAAGTAGAAAGTGGTTGCCAGGGCCTGGAGGGAGGGAAGAGTGTGGAATTCGTGTTTGATGGGTGCAGAGTTTGAGCCGGGGAAGAGGAGAACGTTCCAGAGATGGCAGTGATGCTTGTACAACCATGTGAATATGCTGAACACCATCAAACTTTATACTTAAAAATGGTTCACAGGGCGAATCGTATAAACACAATTTTAAAAGGTGGGGGAGCACCATGAAGACATTTTAAAGCACGAAAGTCTGTATCAGGCTCACTTAAAGCCCATTTGGGGGAAAACAAAAATAATGACTTTTTTGAAAGCCCCATTTATTGATTCAAAGTCATTCTCTTAGCTTTGGGATATAAAAATGTATTTATGGATAACTTGGGTTGTTCATAAAATTATCCTGTTTGGTGTACTCAATTTAAAAGTATAACTCAGACAACTCACCCATTCATTCAGCACATTTATGGAGCCTATGTGGGAGGCGCAGTGCTCAGCGCTGAAGAAGACAATCAGTGCAGACTCACTAATTGAATTTAATTTTAAATGGTCGACATTTTTCTTACAAATAGCTCGACAAGCTGCTGAACTTAAGGAATCTAGCATCTCTTGGCTCTCGTGGGTTTTATTGGTGAGTCTCTTCCAGGTTGCTAGGAGGAGGCAGGCCCAGATTGTCTTTAGTGACAGCCTCTGCTGTAAAAATGCAAAGGAATAAAGTATGCAGGGAATGAGGTATGGAGGGAAGCCATGCCCTTCGCTACACAGCTTCCTGGGGTCCCAGAGCGAAGAGCCTGAACGCTATGGAAAAAGGAAGTTGGGCCCCTGGGTATCTCAGTGGTTTGAGCATCTGCCTTTGGCTCAGGTTGTGATTCTGGGGTCCTGGGATCGAGTCCCGCATCGGGCTCCCTGCAGGGAGCCTGCTTCTCCCTCTGCCTATGTCTCTCTCTCTCTCTGTGTCTCTCATGAATAAATAAATGAAATCTTAAAAAAACCAAAAACAAGAAGTCAGCAGTACTATTTCAGCCTGAGCTTGAGTGACATGTCCTTTCTGTATGCCCCTCGCAATCCTGAAACACCAAAGCGGGTCTGGTTTAGTCAGCCTGTCATTTGCAGTATGGAGTGACCCCGTGGGGCCAGGTGTCCCTCTGAGTCATCTCTGAAGCTTAGCATCGTTAGAACAATTAAGTGACTTAGTAGGTGGAAAGTCCTTAGAGCAGTGCTTTGTTGGGCACATGCTAAGTGCCAAATAAATGCTGTCATTATTATGAAGCGAGGTGCAGGGTCAGACTCTTAAGGAGGTGGGTGGGGGAGGGCAGGGATGAGATGTGACATCTGACCGAGGTTTGGATGCTGTGTATCAGGCTCACTTAATATAAATTGCCCAACAACCTGCTATTAACGTGCCCTGGGGTTGAATCAAGGCAAGGGCAGAAACAACCGGATCATCTCTTAGGTGTTTGCTTTGGAAGCATGGGCCCCAGAGATTTGCAGCAGCAGGAGTTAGTTGACAACAAAATTCATGCTGTTTATTGACAAAACAAAGGAAAAAACCGCTTTCACTTATGTATTTAGATTCTGGAAAATTTGGGGTTTTAGTTTATCTAAGCTCTTCCCTCATGAGTATTTGGACAGATTTAGAGGAGCCAATGGAAAAAAAAAATCGCTCTGCCAGTGACCTGGAGTTTGGTGGGACTCCTGGGGAGTCCAGCTCACCCAGAGCCTGGTTCCCCGAAGAGCTGCCCCTGTCGAGGAACCTGATGGAGGTCACTCATGGCCCCCTCTTTCCTCCCCTTCCGAGGGTGGCACTGTTATTAACTCCATGTTACAGATGGGGACACTGGAGGGGACCAGAGTCACACAGCTAACGAGCCATTGCTCAAACCCAGGCCGTCTGACTCTGGACTCTGCTGGTTCTCAAAAGTCCAAACTTTTAGTTTTATCTGAAAAGCACCGCTGTTATTGGTGAATGCTTGCTCTTCCTTAGCTCTCAGGAAGAATGCTCAGCTTCGTAATGTCACAGAGGAGCGGAGGTGACAGCCTCTACTGCCATGTCATCGCGATCTTTCATGTTCTAAAAATTGTCAGTCAAGCAAGAATGTCTCTTGAGTGCTTTCCATGTGCCGAGCACAGTGTCAGATTCAAAGCCACTTTTGCTGCCACCACCCTCCGTCTGACACTCCAGATTCTCCGCTGATACGCCCTTCGGGGTACACGTGCATTGCTTATTTCTACTTGTCTCCAGAAAACGGACTTCATGTCACGGCATGTGCGCCATCCCAATGTGTGTCCATAAATTTGTAATTGTTTTGAGTCACACTGATGCTTTCAGAGATTCCTGTGTATGTTCTGCTTTTTGAGAGAGGCCTACAGGAAGATTGCCTAGAGCTCAAGTGGCATGATAGTCTTAAGAATTTGAAGAACTAGGGACACCTGGGTGGCTCAGTGGTTGAGCATCTGCCTTCAGCTCAGGTCGTGATCCTGGGGACCCGGGATCGAGTCCCACGTCAGCTGCCTGCATGGAGCCTGCTTCTCCCTCTGCCTATGTCTCTGCCCCGCCCCCACCCGTGTGTGTGTGTGTGTGTGTGTGTGTGTGTGTGTGTGTGTGTGTGTGTCTGTCATGAAAAACTAAACAAAATCTTAATAAAAAAAAAAAAGAATTTTAAGAACTAAACAAATAAAATTAAGACTTCTCCCAGTATGCATTGGCAGTCACCGACAGGGATGTTACAGGAGAAACAAATCCTCTGTTCTTCTGCAAGACTCTGGTTCCTTTTCCCTGACATTCTGGGTCATCTTGCTTAGAAGTAAAATCCCTGAGGGTATAGCGCATGCAGCTGCTCACAGTGTTTGGTTGAGGCTGATGAGGAGGAAGCCTTCTTGTGTGATCGGGCTGTGGAAGCCAGATCCTCCATGAACAACAACCTCTGGCTAGAGAAGGCTCAAACAAGCCATTTGAACTTCCTCTACCCGGCATGCCTCAGCCAAGCTCAAGGACAATGGTTTGTTGCTGTGTTTGTTTTCAAACCATGCTTTGACTGTGTTCCTCTTTGATTATAAAAGCAAGACATGCTTATTGTGGAGAATTTGGAAACCACAGAAAAGATAAGATGGAAATTACCCATAATCTTCTTCCCCCATTAACCTTTTCCTTCTTTCCTTCTTTCCTTCCTTCTTTCCTTCCTTCCTTCCTTTCTCCCTCCCTCCCTCTTTTCTTTCTCTTCTCTTCTCTTCTCTTCTCTTCTCTTCTCTTCTCTTCTCTTCTCTTCCCAACTGTTTATTCATCACATATATGCACACATAGTCCAGGGGAGGAGGACGCAGCAGGCCCACAGGCGTTGTGCCACATGTGGGTTGTACTCGGGAACTGAGGGGACCCCCAAGGGCTGTGGGTGGCTGGCCTTGTAGGAACCAGGGGTGGGTGCTCTCTGACTGCCACAGGAGAATGTGAAGTGTCTTTTCTTTAGGTTTCCTTTTTTTTTCCTGCTTATTATCATTAGGGTTCACAATCATTATTACTATATGGCTGGGAGCAGAGAGAATGTACAATTTCATATCTTGCTTTTTTCAACATCATTTAATTTCTTCAGAAACATCATTTTTATGGCTCCATATTAGCCCATAATGTGAGTATGCAACAATTTATTTAACTATTTCCTAATTATTGGAACAGTTTAGGTTGTTTGCCGTTTTCACAGAGGGGTTTTGAACGTCTGCAATGTACTTCTAACGTAGAAGGATGTGTTTGGTCAACTTTTAACATTTGGAAATTAATACTTCACTAGAGAATATCTGCAAATGGCTTTTATTCCTCAAATTAATTTACCATATAGAAATATGGAGGCTCCAATATAGAAAGCTAGTGCCTCACGTTTAGCTTTGTCTACTCCCACATGCCAACAAATACTTTAAGCTACTGTAAATTTATATCTAAATACTTACAAATGACATCTCCTTAACATACATGTTTATTTAACCATGACAATTAAACAATCTCTGAAGAGTGCTAAAAGTTGGGTAAAAATTATATGTATGTGTTATTTATTTTGTATATTATTTTTTGTATTATTTGTATGTATTTGTCTTGTAGGATTTATTTGTTATTTATTTATCTTTTTTAAAGATTTATTTATTCGTGAGAGACACAGAGAGAGAGGCAGAGACACAGGCAGAGGGAGAAGCAGGCTCCCCATGGGGAGCCCGATGTGGGACTCGATCCCAGGACCCCAGGATCATGACCTGAGCCAAAGGCAGACACTCAACCACTGAGCCCCCCAGGTGCCCCTATTTATTTTGGGTTTTGCCACAAATCAAGTTAAGTGGATCAATTTTGTGTCACAAAAAAGTGAGCGTATCTTCCTGCTGAGGATTGGAGGGACTTTCTGAAGGTTTGAGAATGGAGCAGAAGCTGGGTGAGCAGGCTCCGGACACATAGGTGGGGCAAGTGCCTTCTCTTCAGGATGAGCAGAGACTAGGAAAGTAGAGAGCATCCTTTGGAGAAGGGTAGGCCCTTCAGGTGACCCTGGTACAGAGCACATAGAAGAGGGAAGTGAGGAGAGAGACTATGCTGCTGGCAGCAAAGGTGAGATCTAAAGGGCCTGCCATGTGGCCTTTACTCTGACAGACAGTGGGAAGTGATCAAGGTTTTGGGCATGCAGGGTGAGAAATTTTGCTTTAGAAAAATTAATCTGGCTGATTGGAGAAGAGAAGCCCTAGAAGGAAGGACTCAGGGCAGGAGGAATTTCAGCAAGGATGAAGAGTGCTGGTGCTATTTGGGATCCCACTAAGGGCCAGACACTGCATGGAATTTTAGGTCAATCCCCTCACCTCTACTTAGAGGTGGGGAAGTGAGGCTTGCCAAAGGCCATGTGGGCAGAAAGTTACAGAGCCAGGTGTTAAGCCTAACACAGATGAGCTCAGGCTCTTCTGACTACACCAGGGGCAATGTAAAGAGGACAAGGTGGTGGGGATAGAGGGGAGGGGACGCGTGCATGAATCATCATGGAAGCATAATCTGATACACTTGGCAACTAACTGGTCAGAAGGGAAGAAGGCAAGAAAGGAAGAGGATTCAAAATGGCACTGAGGTTTGGGTCATGAGGACGGTGGTGCCATTGGTGTCAATAGGGGGAGGAGTGCTTTGAGAGTAAAGATGAGGAGTGGAGTTTTGGCGGTTCTGAATTAGAGGCATAAGCAGACCACCCTTGTCAACATATCCGGAAAGTCATGAGGCATATGGAGCCCAGGTGAGAGGTCTGTGCTGCTGAAATAGAGTTAATAGACAGCAGATGAGTAGAAATTTAGCTCTGATATGTGTAAGAATATTTGAATGCAGCCAAAGTAAAATTTAAATTATAAATTCAGATAAATCTAAATACTCATCTTTCAAGAAAAAATTCTTTATTAATTCATCAGGCCCCAGAGCCAGAAGGGACCAGGCTACAACTTTAAGTCTTCTCATCCTGTGTTCTCAGGTTCTTCTGAGCAGGAGAATGAGTTCCTTGTTTGTAACCTGCTCAAGAACATCTAGACGCCTCCCAGTCAGATGAATGTGGTCCAGCCCAGAGTCCAGGAGTGTCCCCCTAACCCTTGAGTCTAAATCCTACAAGCACAGAAGACCCTGACTCTTTTCCCCTTTCCAGTGACTAAGACAGTATTCTCAGAAGGCAGAAAAGAATCTTTAACTTAAGATTTGTTCTGTTGCTGGGGGTGAAGACATGGGAAGTGCAAAGACCTGATGAGCTAGTGTTGGATAAACAACTTGGCTACTTTTCCTACAGTAATCATTTAAGAAGTGGGAAAGCTAGGTGTCAAGAGATAAACATCTTGCCTTAAATATTTTACCCATCATGCTTAAAAAAAAAACAGCCATGATCCATTTATTTATTTTTTTTCTAACTCAGAAATAAATCAAACGCTAACTCCTCTGGGAGAACCAAGACAAAGTTTTTACCCAATGTTTCCCATTTTATTCTGAGTTTTCACATACTGCCAATGATCCTGGCCTCATTAGTGAGCACCTTGCTGGAAGAGGCTCCGAGGGCCTGCTTCAGAACAAAGACAATGTATGAGGTTGGAGGGAGGGAAAGGCACACATGGGGCCAAGGGGTGGGCATGCTTGTCTCTTATCGAAGCAGACACAAAGTACATAACAAGCATTTACTTAACAAAAGACCCACCAGCCAAACACTGGCAAAACTCAAAAGTGACAGACTACACATGAAGCATGAAAAATGTTTCCAGTCACATGAGACGCTTCAAGCCTAGAAAGCAAACCACACAAAATGGAAAACATTTGAAAACATAAAAGTGAAGCCATTAGGCATCACTTTTCAACAAAACCAATAGAAAAGGCTTTCTCATTGACTGGCTCTAAGTGAGTTGTATACTGTCAACAGTGCCTGGCACATAAGTGACGGATAAAGATCGGTGCCTCTCCCTCTTGCTAACTCATCTTCCAGGAGAGACACCGTGGGCTCCTACTCCTATGTGTATTTACCGAATGGAATAGATTCATTCCTTCATTCTGTGGAGCTTTAGAACTCCTCTAAAGAACTCTTCCTATGTATTAGATGTTGTAAGAGACAAAGAGAAGTAATGCTGTCTCGTTTTTCCAAGTGGTTGAATGACTCTATGAGACATGGCAGACAGGGGGAGAAAAAATCCAAGGGTTTATGGGCCAGCAGCCTTCTTGAGGGAGGGGCTGGTGTCTTACCCATCTTTGTAAAACAATTCCTGGATAAAACATGGAGCTGCCCAAGTGAGGGCCAAATAAGTGAGTCGGCGAATGAATAAGCGTCCAGTAAGTGAGAGGTCCTGCCCATAGGTGTGCTACGTGATGGGCCCTTCCTACGGAACAGGTGGTTCTGGATGGAAGTACTCAAGAAGATGGGGTCTGAACTGAGCCCTGAGGGACTGTGGAAAGGGAAGGTGTCTCTCACTGATACTCACCCTCTTTCTAACCCTCCTCCCCTCTACCTTGTTTCTCTGCCCCTTCCATTGCACGTGCATTGTGTAGGTTTAAGTGTATAAGGTGTATCTGTTTCCAGGCCTTACTTTCTGGGCATTTATTGGCATGCACTTTGTGCCAACCTCAAGGTCATATACAAATATAATTCTCAAAACCATCTTTGAGGTTGGTACGCTTCTTATCCCTGCTTATGGAAAAGGAAACTGAGGCACAGGGACAGTAAGGTCATAGGGTTGAAGCCCAGAGAGTCTGACCCCCATATTCAGAGCTTTCAGCACCCGGCTGTGCTGCCCGCATTTGTCCAGTGGGATCAGGGACTTTATCTTGAGTGTGTGTGGCTCTGACTTGGATTTGGAGAAAATGCAGAGTGTGTGAAAGAGTGTTGTCTCCAGGATCTTCAGTCTTATTCCCTCTGCTAATTCATCCTCCTCTGCATAGAAATAGACTCAATCTTGCATATTTCAACAAAAGAAAAGTCCTCACTCTGTGTTCCACCCTGTCACTCCGTCTCCCTCCTCTTCTCTACAGTCAGCGTACTTGAAAGCACAGTAGCTAAGTGACTTTTATTCCTTATCTCCCATTCATTCCTAGTAACTCAGCGAGACTGACATCCGTTAAAGAGCGTTTGCCAAGATCAGGAGAGACCTAGTTATGAATCTGGTAAGCTCCACGTGGGACAGACCATGCCGGTTTTATGATCTACCGTGCTCCCTGTTGCTAGCACAATGCCTGGCACACAGTAGGCGCTCAGCAAATCTTTGCTGAATGTTTTATGACATTATGTCTTATTTGATCTCAACGACATGAGGGTCATTGAAACTCTCTTCCTTTCACTCCGCTGACACCTCTCATGCTGAATTTTGCCTGACTCTGTTAGACCATCCATGCTCCTCCTTCTCTCCCTCTTCTCAGCCCTTAAATATTGGTGTTCAAATTCTATCCTTAGCCTTCCTCTCAGTTTTATACACCTACCCTGAGAGAGCAGGCATTCAGTCCTGCAGCTTCCCACCTCAAGTAGTAATCGCTTTCCCAGGCACGAGAACCATATCTCTGGTGCCATAATGGACATTTCCAGTTACATGTCTTCTAGGTATTTGACAAACTGATCATCACATCCTTCTCTTCCGAGATCTGTCCTCCCCATCCTTCCTCCTGCCCCCCCTCCAAAAAATAAAAAAGGAAATAGAAGTAAGTCCACTCAGAAAAGCAATACTCTATGCCTTTTCCTTTGTTCTTTTTTTCTTTTAAGATTTATTTATTTATTTGAGGGAGAGAGCAGAGGAGGGGCAGAAGGAGAGGGAGAGAATCCCAAGCAGACTCCCCACTGAGCACAGATCCCATCACAGGGCTCGATCTTATGACCCTGAGCTCATGAAAGCAAGGGTTGGATGCTTAACCAAATGAGCCACCCAGGCACCCCACCTTTTCTTTTATTCTGTATCATGGTCAATAGCATCACCATTTCCTATCATCCAAGTCAGGAGCCTGGAAATTGCCAGCAACTCACCCCTCTCTGTGCCTCTCACACTCAACCACTAATTTCTATCAACCAACTCTGCCACTTTTTTTTTTCTAAGTTCTAAGAGAACTTGGTTATAGAGCGTACTTCTTTATTTTCAAGTGGTCACCAAGACTTATCATGGTGGTTCTAAGTCAGTGTGCTGTTATAATTGTGAATAGAAGAATATTAAATAGGCCCTGTATAGAAGATGAGGTCTTATTTTTCCTCAAATGTGGTGAACAGATTCCTGCCTTAGCAGCTTTCCTCCAGCTGTTCCCTCTTCCTGGAATGCCTTTCTTCCAGCTACTCACCTGTCCATTGCTTCGCTTCTTCGAGTGTCTGCTTAAATGTCACATTCTTTGTTTTTTATTTTTTAAGATTTCATTTATTTATTCATGAAAGACACAGAGAGAGGGACAGAGACACAGGCAGAGGGAGAAGCAGGCTCCCTACAGGGAGCCCGACATGGGACTGAATCCCAGGACCCCGAGATCACAACCTGAGCCAAAGACAGATACTCAACCACTGAGCCACCCAGGTGCCCCTAAATGTCACATTCTTAAGAGAGCTCTCCTCATCTCTATGTGTTAAACAAGCCCCACCTGCACCCCACTGCATCTTGTCCCCCTTTATCTGCTTTATTTTTTGTCATAGCATTTATCTTTGTCATGTAGACACATGGGTTTGTGTATAGGTGTCTAGTTTGTCTTGTGACCTGAATATATATGTTCATGTCTATGTTATAAAGCTTGTCTTTCTCCCTGGAAAGAAGATGTCATGAAGCCAGGGACTCAGTTTTGGTGACTCAAATCAGTTTTGTTGTCACTTGTAGCAGCTGCTTGGTAAAAATGCATTGAATGAGGGGCGCCTGGGTGACTCAGTGGCTGAACATCTTGGCTTGGCTCAGGTTGTGATCCTAGGGTCCTGGGATTGAGTCCCACTTTAGGCTCCCCACCAGGAGCCTGCTTCTCCCTCTGCCTGTGTCTCTGTCTCTCTCTGTGTCTCTCATGAATAAATAAAATCTTTAAAAAAATACATTGAATGAATAAATAAATGCATATGGGATGATCCCAAAGAGAGACTTTCCTTTGATGGAATTATTTTCAAGTGGTAGGTAGGATATAACTTTAGTTTTTATTCTCCAGAATACCTTTTCTTGGCAAGGCCTTTATTTGAATGAGCTTTAACCATCCGCCAAAGAAGCCTGGGTCTCAGCCTCCAAAAACAAGTCAGGAGAACCACAGAGGAAGGCGTGAGGGGAAAGGAGAGGTCAACCAAGTCCACTCACTTGTTCCTGGCCACTATCAAGCATCCGCTTAAGGGAAGAGAACCACAGTATGGGGAGGAGGCTCTGCTGTCTTATACACAGTGACTTCCAGCCTGTGGGAGGTGCACAACCCATATCATTGATTTGATTTAAGATTATTCACTCCTCAAAAATGATTTCATGGTTGTGTAGGTAGTATTATATATTATTATTAGGGTTTTTGTGTTTTTTTTAAAATATTATATTTATTTATTCATGAGAGACAGAGAGTGAGACAGAGACATAGGCAGAGGGAGAAGCAGGCTCTCTGCATGGAGCCCAATGTGGGACTTGATCCCAGGACCCTGGGATTATGACCTGAGCCCAAGGCAGACAGTCAACCACTGAGCTACCCAGGTGCCCCTGTTGTTTTTTATTTAAATTAAATTAGCCAACGTATACTACATACTTGGTTTCCTATGCAGTGTTCAATAATTCATCACTTGCGTATTATTATTATTATTGTTTTAATAACACTATTTTTGAGTTGTGCTCTATCTCTTGAGATAAGGGCAGGCTGATATATTGCAAAAAGGAGGCTCAGAAGCACACCTGCTGGAGCAGCGGAATCATCCTACTCCCAGAGCCCCAGGCAGGAAAGGTATTACCACCTCCATTTCAGAAAGCAGACAGGTGAATGCAGAAATAATGTGACTTACCTGAAGTAGTGAACTACTGGACAGGATCAAAGGTCAGCTCCCACTCCCAGGGAAGTACTCACCACTCTTCCTCAGTTCTTGCTACTCCCACCCTGTTTTCTGCCCCACTGCCACCTCCTGCCACCCTGTGCCCCTAGGCTTCGGGAAACCTCTTTGCTTGTATGTGGACGGAGGCAAGCACACATCCCTTGGGCCCCTTTATCATACTTACAAATTAGAAAATAAACTTGCCCAGCATTGCAAATTTAAAGATTTTTTTTTTTTTAAAGATTTTTCAGGGGGTGAGAAAAGTTGCTGGTCTTATATTTCCCATTTTATTTGTCATACCTGGTATGCCCTGAGCCTGCTATGTACACAGTGGATGACACCAGTCATGTCCACTGGGTCTGTTGTGTCTGTTTGTCTGCCTTGTAGCCTGGCAATGAACATAAATGATCACTGGTATTTGTGGTAGCACTTTATGGTTTACAAAAGGCTATGACAGATCTCAGTTGATCAGCGAATCTGGGAGGCTGTAGGGCACAGTGATTTAGAGCCTGAGTTTTGGAATCTCCTACTCCTAAACTGCCAGGCTTAGGGCAAGTTACTTTTATCTGATCAGTGAAAGGAGAATGATAGACTCATCAACTTGTTGGGAATATTAAATGTGGTAATGTATAGGAAGGGCTCAGGACATGCTTGGCATATTAAAAAAATGCTTCTTTTATTATCATGCATGGCGCAGATACGACTTGTATGAAGCCATCTCTAACCATTTTACTGAAAAGGCAGCCCTACAAGTTGATCTTTTTCTTACTGTAAACTTCTTTTCTTTTATTATTATTTATTTATTGAGAAACACAGAGAGAGGCAGAGACACAGGCAGAGGGAGAAGCAGGCTCCATGCAGGGAGGCTGACGTGGGACTCCATCCCGGGACCCAGGATCATGCCCTGGGCCAAAGGTGGTGCTAAATCACTGAGCCACCCGGGTTGCCCTTACTGTAACCTTCTAAGGTCCTCCCATCTGATCTCCCATCCCCATTCTGAGATGACGTCTGTGGGAGACGGCGCAGATTTGGGGGTTAGCTTTCAGGTATTAGTAAACTTTCATTGCAGATGTTCAACTGCAAGTCAGAGCTGAGAGCAGACTTTGAGACTTGTGTCTCACTGAAATCTTCCCCCTTTCCTAGCTTGGGTTTGCCTGGCTCTTGGAAACCTGCAGTGAGCGGAGAGATCTGTCAGTCTTTTATCCTCATTGTCCCACCTGCTGTCCCTGTGCCCTACGAGTTCTGCCTCCTGTAGGGTTGGGAGGCCAGGGAGGCCATGCACAGGGCCCGGCACCTGGTGCGATTGCTCTCTGAGTCGGGTCCCTGCACGCAGCAGGGCTCAGGCTCTGGCTCTATCTTCTGTCAGGTGCTTTGGTGATTCCTTTGGAGGAGTTTTGTGGAGTTGACACCCACCTTTGCTTCCTAATGCAGGCCTGTGCCTTCCAGCTGACCTGGTCCCACTCCATCCTCAGCCCCCATATTTGGTGCCATCCCACCATGGAGCCCCTTCCTGTTGTGGTCATCACACCCCTACAGGCAAAATTCTTAAATGGAGTCTTTTCAAGGACACCTTCGTTCTTCATCAACATTCATGTGGCCCATGAAGAAAGCACAGGATCCTTCCGCAGCCAAACTCTAGGTGCATGGTTTTGTCATCACTCTGGCCAAAGATAGCTCTTAACCAGGTTCTTGCCTCATTTTCTCAGGCCACATGTAGCTACCATCACCCAGTCTCTAGGGTATCCGTGTGCAGCTCTCCCAATATTACTCCCAAGGGGCCTTTCCTCAGCTTAAAGTGGTGCTGGTGGAGGAATGGGAAAGCAGGGAGACACCTCCTGCTATATGCAAACCATAGTTGCCAAATGCACTACAGGTTGCCGAAGTAGCTCGGGGCCCCTTGTATCACATTTAGCATGAGGACTTAACACCTCTTCTTAGAACAGTGCTGTCCCATAGAAATAGGCTGCAAACCACACATCTAATTTTAAATCTTCTTTTAGCCACATTGAATGCCTAATAAGAAACAAATAAAATTAATCTTAATAACATCTTATCTAGCCCATATATCAACATGTAATCAGTAAAAAAAAAATTGTTACTGCAATATTTGGTGAAAATTCACACTGAGTCTTTGACAGCTGGTGTGTACTTTCCACTTACACATGTCTCAGTGCAAGGACTCAGCAGCAATTTCAAGTACCCACGACGTGGCTGGTGGCTACCATACTTTGGAAGATGGAGAGAGGGGGGCTCATCCCGTGTTGTTCTCAGCTGTGAGGCCTCGGAAGCAAGAGTGTATCTGGGACTCATCCAATGCATACAGCCAGCGTAGAGAACAAAGACTCAAATGCAGGTCTTCTAATATAACATTCAGTGTTTGTTTTTTATGCTATCATGCTGTTCAAATAGATCCTGCTACGCTTTGTTAATGGAGATCTCAATGGTTGAAGGGATAGTTTAAGGTAAGGAGATAGCTGTAGACATCTCTGGGAGTTATTGGAGGTTCTGGGGTAGCTCCACTGGGGGCAATGACTGTTTAGAGCCCATTCCTGACAATCAGCTCAGTCTGGTCTGCGCTGGAGCTGCTGGGTAGAGGAGGCTCTGTCCTCCAATGGCAAATGTTTCCATGGTGCGCACTATTAGGCAGGTCTTTGGCTTTCACTGCTAAAAGAGAAACAAGAAATTATTTTGTATGTATGTCTTTGAAAAGGCAGTCAGGAGGAATCTGTGGCCAGGCTGGATGGGTATCACCACCTTTTGTCACAGTTCAGATACTAGGTTGCTAAAAACAGGGATCCCCGGGTGGCTCAGTGGTTTAGTACCACCTTCAGCCCAGGGCCTGATCCTGGAGACCCAGGATCGAGTCCCACATCGGGCTCCCTGCATGGGCCTGCTTCTCCCTCTGCCTGTGTCTCTGCCTCTCTCTCTCTGTGTGTGTCTCTGTGTCTCTCATGAATAAATAAAATCTTAAAAAAAAAAAAAAAGAGAGAGAACTTTAAAAACAGTAAAGCTCAAATCTTCTAAAGAATTCAAAATCTGATTGTTAAAGGACACCTTCCTGTTATAGAAAAGAACAAACAGAATCCAAAATATCACACCCCAGAATGCGTTGGGGAGGTCATTGAGAGGACATGACCCTTGGTTGACCAGTAGGCTGGACTGTGGCCCTCAGAGGCTTCTGATCCATTCCCTGTCCTTGGACTGTGGATTCTGATCCCCTTTCCTGCTCCCAGAGGCTGCCCCAAGGGCACAGCCTTGAGATAATGATATAGTATGGAGACCCTCTGGATGGTATGTGTGACTGAACCCAGTTAAAGCCTCTATGTGAACTTTTAAGACTTGGTGGGCAGGTGTGGAGGTGTGCTCATCCTGTGGTGCCCAAGACAAGCCTTGTAAGTAGGCTCCCTTTGCTTATTAAACCCACCAGCTACCAACATGGAGTGGCCTGCCTCTCCTCTGTCTCTCTCCACCCTCTATACCTGGGGCTCAGTTTCAGATTTCTCCCAGGAAGCTCCCGAAGAGGTTGCAGACTTACAAAAATGCTCCCTGTTAACACCTGGTGTGCCTCTGCCTTGTTCTTCCCACACCAGTGCTCGACACACATATATACACCTGCGCTGTAGGGGTCATCTGGAGTAAGTGGGCCCGTAGTGATAGTCTGTATCATATCTATATCTATATCACAATAGTCTATTATGAGCTTTCCCTTGTCATTGGCCTTCCTCAAAAGAATTACTGCAATAGCCAAATCAAGTTCTTCCATTACATTCTACCAAATGTTAAATTCTCTTCTGGGGTCTGAAGTGGCACCAAGTCTGGAAAGGTCTGAGCAATGGAGAGGGCATGGGTGAGCCGAGGCCCTTTCCCAGACCTGCCTCTTACTATCTGGTGACCTTGGTCCCTAGGTCACTGGCTGAAATTCCCTTGTCTCAATGTCTAAGTCAACAAAAGGAGAAAAATAATGTCTACATTACAGAGCCATTCAGAGGCTTATGGACACATCTGTGGAAATTACCCAACACGATGACAGCCCATAGTAAATAGTCACAATAGTCACAATAAATGTTGGAGCCTATTTATCTTCCCCTTCCCTAGGCTTTTCAGATTCTTTGTCATCAGCCCATTCTCTGACACCCACAGCATTTTTCTGGAAAGAGAGCACCCTGCAAGGTGCCTGTGTGCTTTAAAGCTTGCATCTTGGGGGATCCCTGGGTGGCGCAGCAGTTCGGCGCCTGCCTTTGGCCCAGGGCGCAATCCTGGAGACCCGGGATCGAATCCCACGTCAGGCTCCCGGTGCATGGAGCCTGCTTCTCCCTCTACCTGTGTCTCTGCCTTTCTCTCTCTCTCTCTGTGACTATCATAAATAAATAATAATAAAAAATTTTAAAAAAATAAATAAAGCTTGCATCTTCTGATTGTTTTTTTTGGGGGGGGCTCACCGGGGACACATGCATGCCAAGCCACCCTGATTTCTGTACTGTGCACTCAGAGCAGCTATCAGTGACACATGATACAGAGGAGAAGACCTGGGAGTGTCTCAAGATGGAATGTTGGATTGTACTGGTCTCGTTCCTCTCTCCCAGTAGGAAGACCCTAGGAACAGAGGGCCAGGTGCTGAACAGGGTCTCCCCAGGTGTGTCTGGTTGGCTAAGTTGGGGTTCCTTTTTGTGATTCCCTTCATGGTTTCTGCTGGTGGTATAGCAGTGGGGCTACAGGGAGAAGGGAGTCTTGTGATTTGTTTGGTTGGGAACTCTGCTTCTTACTTCTGGGCTTTTCTTTCCTTCTTCCTTCCTTCCAGGCACTTGGTTTAGCTGCTGACCTAGCTCATCAGGCAAGTACACATTCTGCAATTTGCCTTCCATTGTTTTGACAATGGATGTGATTTGTACGGAGGCATCACATAATATCCCTATTTATGGCAGCTCTCGAATCCGGAGGTAGGGATGAGGACAGAGAAGCTCAAGCAAGCCTGTCTTCTGACCCAGAAACGTTTCACTTCTTGGTTCTACAACATCTATCTTTCCCCCGATGGTCTCTTCCTGACTTAGGAGGGCAGTGCAGAAAGGTCTGTTGGGTTTATAATCTGTGGGACATCATGTTCACGATCTGATGGGCATTATAACATTAAACTTTGTGGTAAGGAGCCCCCAGGCTGCATGGCTTTATGTGATCTGGAACCTGGACCTACACAGATGTTTTGTTTGTACACAATAAACAAGTATATTGGATTGTTAAGTGGTAGTTACTATTGGCTTTCAAAAATAAAATCAGATCAGAGGAGAGAGACATTGGCTACAAGTCACCAGGACAGCTGAGTCACTGCAGGGTGTTGAATGGGGCGGGGACGTCCCCCTCACCCTGCCTTATTCCATGGTGCACACAGTTTTAGTAACTGTTTCAGGATGGGACGGTGAGCTCATTTAGCAAACATTTATCGAGCACCTGCTTATGTCAGGCAATGACATCCCCACCAGAGATGGGAAGGACAAAAGAAAAACCCGGACATGACCACAGCCCTGAACAAGCTTGCATTTACTGCAGGGGGGGAGACCTGAGTGATTACCCTAAGATATGTGAGAAGTGCTGGAGGAGCCTGGGCACTGGACACCAGTGTCTAGTAACATGCCTGGGAAGCCTCCCAGATGTTGACTTGTCAGGCCTTGAAGGATGATGAGAAGCCTGCCCCGTGGAGCGGGTGGGCAGCCATGTCAGCAGGGAGCACAGTGCCCACCAGGAAAGAGGGGGGATCTCAGTCCGCTATGACCGGAGCCTGGGGGGGTGCTTAGAGAAAGATGGAGGTCTGAAGGACCTTTCAGGAATCAAACCCAATCAGGCAGACCTAAGAGCTATTTTGTTTGTTTTCACATAAAAATAACTTTTTAAATATAACTACATTATGCTGAACCAACTTACCCTCTATAAGAAAGCTGTAGGCAACGTCTCCCATTAGCTACTTCTCTGTTTCAATTTTAATTAACTGTCACGGGAGCCCTCACAGCAGAGTTGGGGTCCTGCCTGTGTGTCTTTCTCCCTTCCAGCCAATGCGGTGCTCACTGCAAGAGCCCCGGGTTCTGATAGCCTCCGTGGCCACCAGCCCCTCTGCTGCGAGCTGCTGCAGCCTCCAGCTGGTTGGTCCACGGAGGATAGGAAGCATCGACACTCCGGGCTGGATGCATCTCAGTATTAATGAAGAGAACATAAAGCCTTCATGTTGGCTTCTCTAGGTACCTGAGAGGCATAAGAACAGATTCCAGAAGGCTGTTCCTCTGGGTGCCCAGTCTTTAATTAGGGGCTAACCCCGACTTGTTGCCCAGCCCCTTTTGTGCTTACAGACAGCAAATGAACAAGACAGGGAGCATGAAAAAGAGAGTGACTCTAAGTGACTTCCATTTCTATCCATAATGCTGTGTGTAGCTCCAGCTTTGTGCCAGGGACTGTTGTAAGAAGTTTACACCTATTAACTGACTTAATCCTTTTAATAACCCTTTGAAGCAAGTAGTGTCAGAACCTCTGCTCACAAGGGCAGAGACCCCAGATCCCGAGAGATGGACTCACTTGCTCAAGTTCACGTGGCCAGTATGGGGCAGGACCATAATCCGTGCTTCCATTCTCAACTGTCAAATCTCTGTATGGTTACCCAGAACCAGACCCCCAGTTGGTGTGCCCATAAATGGGCCCTGGAATATTCCTTCTCATTTAAATCCATTTGTCTTGAGTTAATACCATATCCCACGGCTGGCATGTTCATTGCAGACTGACCCCTTGGGGCGAAAGTACTGGAGTTCTGGCCTTGCTATCTTGTTCTATCTTCCAGTTCCTGTGACCTTGAACCCCAAGGGACTGATGAATCCATGAATGAATGTCCAGCTCCAAGGGCAGCCTACAGTCTTCCACCGTCGTGGCAGGGGTGATATGCTCATTTCATGTAGAGGGAGAGCTTGAGTTTAACCCAGACGTGCCCCCATGTGGCCTTGCTGGTCACTCCCCACGTTGGCCCTTGGGCCATTAATAAAGTGTCCTCTCCCCGTCTCCACTGGGTACCATCCCAGAAGGGTCTAACACATACTTACCCTCACCATTTTTTTGTGATTTGGGGGATTTTTTTTTATGAGAAAAAAAAATTACAATCATCATTTTTCTGTGCAAGGTCTTAAAAGAGCAAATAGAAAGATATTCAGAGCCCATATGTATTTTCCTTCTCTAAGTGGTATTTATTTAAATGCAGATATCCTGGTTTCCCGTGTAGAGTTGCAAAGCAATACCTTTCAATTTAAATGTTAATAGGAGTGTAAACTTCAAAATCAAAAGTTTTCTGTGAGGGAGAACTGCCTTTTCTGGTTCTATTCAATGGTTCCCCTTGCCTTTCCTCCTCCACCCTCCCTCATTACCCCCTTTTGCACACTCTTTCCACTGTGCTGAACTACATTCTTTTTCTGAAAAGTTGAGAATGCACCTTTCTCGTCTCAAAACTTAGAATGTTAAGCATCTGGGTCATGGAATACAGACGATGGGCTCCCACCCAACAGGATTCATGAGATTTTTCTCTATCTCAGCTTTGGCCTGCAGAGTTCAGCTCATCATCCCGGGTTCTTTCTAAGGGGATTATTCATAGGCCAATCCTACATAATATTCAAACAGGGCTTCAAATACTTGAGTAAGGCTGGTCCCCTTTTCTTTCTTTTCTAAAAAGGCAGGAAGAAATGGGGAACGAGAGACAAGCTGTGTAAGTCCCTGGGTGCAGAGCACTGGTGTGGGCATTGTGAGCAGTCACAGTGAAACAGGAACCCTCTTACTCTTCAGGAGATAAAATAGGCACACAGGGCACTGCAGATGGGCAGGAAATGGGGCTGTGTGCACCCGGCTCATTCTACGGGCAGAGTGGCCCTTCAGATTCACTCAAGTGCAACCGGGAAACAAAGATTCCATGACAATGGAAATCATGTGTATTGCCTTTCAATTCAGGTACAAGAGTGTCATTTCCTACCTAAGGACCTCCTGCCTGCATGTGAGATCCAGCTGCTTTTTCCCTTTATTTTCTGTTCCCTTCCTTTCCCATTAATTATTTTTATCCTGTTACACCATGTGTGATTTGTAAGCTCCCTTACATCTCTCTTCAGGAACATGATAGCACTGTTAATACATGAATTAGAATCGATTTGATGCTATAAATTTCAGTGACTTTGATTCTGCTATTTTAAGGAGTTGGTTTTATTCTCCAGATGTTTTCAGTAGACTCCTGTTCTTATTTCATGGAGGCAAAATATGTTTTGTGCCCTCTCTGGGAATATTAATAATAATTTTGAATTATTGCCTCCTCTCTCCGTGGCTTGTTTCTTCAGGTTCTTTTGCTCCCAGGTTATAGATACGTGCTGGTACTGGCTTGTCAGGGGGCTGCGCCAAAGCGCTGCCTGGAAGCACTGAGTGGGTGGAGGGCTTGTCAATGGGAAGGTCCATTGTAGAGCGGTCAGAGGGGCTGCTTGTGGGACTCCCCCAATGCTGGGTGTCTAGGTCTTGCCTCTTGTGCTGGTCGTCACTGGAAAGGCTTTGCCTGGTCCCCAGGCTGGACGGCAGGGGCCAGATAGTGTCTGGGGGCCGAGTAGAAGGAGGCTAGGGTTCCAAGGGCAAGCAGCCAACATTCTGTAGGTGAATGGTCACTTAATTGTCTCTGTGGAATTAGCTTGTCAACCGCCAGTGCTAGATATCCCCAGTGTACCCCCCAGGGCGAGGGAGGGGAGTCCCCAAGCATTGTGGAGTTGGGTGAAGGCATCAAGGGATCTAGTTCCATCTCAGACAACTCTACCAAACCTTGGTTATTTATGCTCCTGCCCTCTGGGTAACAACTGCTTGATTCAGAGGAACCTGTGGGTGCCTGTTCATGAGCCTCTGGGGGATGCGGTGGGTTGGTTTGCACCTTTGCCACTGCTGCCTCTAGTTTGGCTCTAGCCAAGTGCACCATCCACCAGCTTTGCTGCTCCCAGTCCTGGGTTGTCTCTTGTCCTATTTGCCCATCCTCGTGGATGCCTATATTTGAAAAAAAAAAAAAAATCACGGAACTATAGTTCTCAGTTTATTTGGAAGGAAGAAATGCCCAATACATCTGTTCAATCACCATGACAACCCAGTAGGTCTTTAGCTGCATTATTAATTTTATTTTCCCACCCAACTCACTCTTCTTTTATGTCACTGGTTTGTCAATAAATTATTTGACTTCTCTGGATCTTGCAAATTGGACTCACGGGGTGGTGGTAAAAATACCCTCAGTCAGTGAAAATACTCAGGCCTGACCTCTGGTCTTCATCCTGCTTTCCAGATCAACAACTCAGCTTTTGCTGACAAAGTGCCCCTAATCTGTGCTCGAGGGCCACAGCCCCTCTCGGACCTGGGACACCTGGTCCCCTGTCTCAGAACTTCTGCAAGAGAAGTTATCTTCTTCGTGTCCCTGCTTCCTCCAATTGCATTTCCTTCTCCTATTTGTCCATTCCTGGCCCACGGGGACACACCTTATAGGACACGTGGTCCACTTAATCCCCCAGGCAGTACCTTTGCTCCCGTGGATCTGCAGAGCCTGAGGACCAGGAAGGCCCACCCATGAGCAAGGCCAAGTGCAGGGGAGGGGCTCTGTGATCTTAACTGCATTGTCCCTCTCTCCTGCTGCCAAAGAGGCCGAGATTTTAGAAGCCCCTCCTGCCCTGTAAAGGGAGCCAGAGGTCTCACAGGGGCATAGAGCAAAATTTCCTGATCTGTTTAAGGGGATATAAACCTACGTTACTCCAAAAATACCCTGACCTCTCCTTCCCCGCTGCCTCCTTGCCCTTGACTACACTTCCAGGGGTCAAATGGACTCACACATCAAAAGGGCGGGCTCTTCACCAACCAGGGGGGGCTGGGGCCTGGCTCACTCCAAGGACTGTGGGTGGTGGCAAAGGAAGAAGGGCTAAGACAGGTGGCAGCAGAAAAAGCAGTGTGGGGAGATGAGGGCCAGGACGACCAGGCAGTTAGGTCCCAGGATGAGAAGTGCCTCTGCACCTGGCGAGGCTGTGCCTCTTTGTTTCAAGCTGGCTGGGTTGCCCGAGCACGGACGCAGGGAGCCGGCTCAGGGGGCGCGTGCACATGTGAGCGCTGTGCTGTGATGGAGCGAGCGGCGCCCCTCCGGGAAGCTTCCTGGGACACATTGGTGATAGGCGCCATCTGTGGAGTGTGGCGCGATAATTAGCTCCCTGGCAGCTCCCATAAGTGACTCTAATGGGTATCACTCCTACCTGGCTGGGGCAGGCCTCCCAGATCGGGTAGGGGAGGACAGAGGAGAACAGATCGAGCAGGAACCTCTCTCTGGATGGCTTTCGGCCTCCACCACAGGGGCCTGTCCTGCCTCCTGTCCCGGCCGCTGTCCTCTGCCTCTGTCTCCCCACACCCCAGCCAGCTCCCCCTGGGTGGAGGGCTGCCAGCATCTCATCCCCCATGTCAGGCCAAGGAGGGTGGACCGAGTCCCTCTTCCGAGGGGAGAGGGCTGAGAGTTCTCTAGCCTAACCGTGCCAGGATCCGCCGTCACTCCCAACGGTGGTGACTGGGGTGGGAGAGGAACAGAGGGGATGGGACACCCTCGTGGTGGGCAGAAACCTGCTGCGTATTAGTGGGGGATGAGCGGAGATTTTTCCTTTGCTTGCATGGAATGTGGATAGAGTTTGCTGTCAGGTATCCTCACTGTCTGTCTCTCCCTTTGAGAGCAGGGAGTGCCCATGGGGTCCTCCAGGCTGCCCTGGCAACCCCCTGGGTGCAGAGGCTGGGCAGGTGGCTTGCTCCTGTTTGGAGTCCCATTGGCGGGACTGGGACTGGAGCTGGCAGATGGGCTCCGCACAGACCACGGAGGTGGACAGGGAACTTCAGGCTGGTGGGTGCTGGGGCAGGGTGGAGGGAATCAAGGGCAAGTGACCAGGGTGTTGCCCAGCAGGAGGTTAGATGGCTGGACGCCAGGGAGGGAGCATGAGGCTGGTGGGGCACACACTAGAGGGCGCTGGAGAGAGCCTAGGGCAGGATGTTGCGTGAGGGTGGCTGAGATGTGAGAGCAGCTCTGCTCTCTCCCTTCCACTAAAAATATTGCTTTTTTCAGCCCTTCTCATGCCTGGACCCACATCAGCTTTGTATGGCGGGGTCAGCGAACCCAGGAGTGGAGAAAGGCCAGGCCCAGAAGGCTGGGCTGATTTGGGTCTTAGGGGCTGAAGAGGCCTGCGCAGGGGTGCAGTGTAAGGGCAGGAAGTGTGGTTCCCCGCCCTGCAACCCCACATGCAGGGGAAGTTGAGCCCCTGGGAGCTGGCTTGGAGGGGGAGGAAGGAGACACCGCAGCAGCCTCCTCCTCACACTGGACCTCCTGGGGAGCCCAGTCAACCCTGGAGGGAAGGGAGGGAGCTCTTGGGAGGTGCAGCCAGGAGGCCAAGAGCCCGCCCTCCTCTAAAGGCCCACTTCTCCCTGAGAAGTGAACGATGCTGTGGTTGGCGCCCAGGAGCCGTGCAGATCTGGGCTTGATGCCCTGTTCTGCTGCTTGTTCGCTGTACGGCTTTCAGCAGTTCACTCCATTTTTCAAATCGGGATAAAGATGGGACCCGTCTCGGACAGCTGAGCCAGATGCTTGGGAAGGACAGGGCTGCACCTGGCACAAAGGAAGTGCGTAAGAAATGACACCAATTACGGTGATGATCTCTCCTTATGCTTACAAACCAAGCCGTGCTGGCTGCTTTTTGCACCTGAGGATAGCTACCATCGGGGGCTCTCCTGTACAAAGGGAGCTCAGTTGTGCAGATCTGTCTGGAAAGGGGAGGTTGCCTTCCCGCTCCTGCAGTGTCCCATCCTCTCCCCTCTGCCCAGGGCCAGGACGTACCTTGACCCTGAGTTCTAGGTTCTGATGCTAACTGTCGCCCCATGCTTCCCCCACAGACCTGCGCAGGATGACAGCCGGCTTCATGGGCATGGCGGTGGCCATCATCCTCTTCGGCTGGATCATCGGCGTGCTGGGCTGCTGCTGGGACCGAGGCCTTATGCAGTATGTGGCAGGGCTTCTCTTCCTCATGGGAGGTAAGGCCGTGGGCTCAGGGGGGCCTATTCGAGGGCAAAGGTCCTGGTTTCTGGGATTCCGGGAGAATGGCTAGGGAATACTCATTCATTCATTCATCAAACATTTTTTTTTGAGTTCCTCTAAAGCTCTCTGCCACTGCGCCAGCTTCTGGGGTTAAAGGCTAATAAGATCTGGCCCTTCACTCTCGGGGGTCTGATTGCCTGGTATGGGAAAGACTGTGTGGCAATGACACGGAGAGAGGCATCAGACTCCTAGAAAGCACAAACTCAGAAAATGCTCTGGCGTTTTATGTACATATTGGACTTTGGGGTGGGAAACAGGTGCTACCTGGGCAGTTTCCTTTTCAAAAGCCTATCCTTACCCTTGATTTATGAATCCTAAATGCTCTTTTCCAAATAAGGCACTCCCAGGGTGGTAGGACAGGGCTAGACCTTCTCTCATATCCATCTGCTGTAACTCTCTGCTGGTGTCATGGCCACTAAACTGCTCCCGTGTCCCTGTAAGGGATTGTAGATACGGAGAATTGTATGGCTAGGCAGGAATAGGTTCCAGTGTATGGAAAGTCAATTCGATCCACACTCTGCATGCACCTCCCTCCCCTGATGTCTCGGCCCAGAGCTGAAGCTCACCATCGGGTCTGCCCCTCACGGTCTCCTCTGCAAGAAGTGGATTGGTGCCCTGTGTGGAGCTCGGTGGAGGTGGAGCGGGGCTTAGACAGCAGGAATTAGATGTATGTATGGGAAGAAGGGAAAGCGAGTCCTCTACGGGGAAACCATGTCCCTTAGACTTGAGGCGCCACATGCTTCTGGCCAGCCAGGTCCCCCCTGGGAAGTGCCTAAGATGGGAGGGGTGGACTAGCCTTGGGAACGGTGGCTGCTGTCCCTCTGGGTGCATGGAAGGGATGTCTGGGGGCTAGTGAGCTATCAGTTAGGAGAGGGGGAGAATTGTAGGATCCTTCCAGGGGCCCAACAGAAGGCCCAGTCATACCCCTGAAGCATAGCCATTCTGTGCCAGAGATAAGACCAGGTTCCCAGGGAGCCCCAAGCTTACCCAACCCTGTGCCCCCAGAATCAGATGTCCCACACCTGTGGTCATGGGGTATCTAGGGGGGTTCTCTAACGGTCCCTACACCCCTCCTACTGGTCTTCCTCAGAGACAGGCCCACAAGACCTGCCCTGTCCTTGGTCTGTGCCCCGTGTCCTCAGTGAAGCAAGGCTCAGCCTCGGCCCCTGACCTCCGCACTGTGTTTTAGCCAACAGTGGAGACCTTTTGTGTCCACCTTCCAGTCAAGATCTCCCCTGGACCCTGAGATGTAAAGAGATAAAAGCAGAGTGGCTCTGTTTGTAGTGATCATTCTCTCTAAGACGCTTTTGGTGATACAGAGAAAGGCTCCAGTGAATGGGCTTTTCTAAGGCTCTGGAAAGGTCTCCCAGGAATCTGGGGGAAAGGCTGAGCAAACAGGCCTCAGGCAGAGTAGGAATCCTTGAGCTCTGGGAGCTGACACTCTTTCATTCCTGCCCTTTCAGGGTGTTTGCAGCTCCCTGCAGGCACTCCCCTCTCTCCAGGCCCCAAGCAAGGCTCACAGCCTGCCCAGGTGCTAAGTCTGCAGAACCTTTCAGCTTCCTTCTGGGTGGCTTATGCCAGGTTCCAGAGAGATAGAGAAAGAATGTGATTGGCCCATTTATCCTCTCCAGCAGATCACACACCTTTGGTCAGGCGATAAGCCAGCCAGACCTGAGTGACCATGGCTGGGCTGACAGCTGTGACCAGGGTAGGGACAGGGTCACTTTCTGCTCACCTGAGACCATGGGTGGAAACTCTGTGGGAAGGAGATGAGGGTGGCTGGAGGGGGCCTGGGGCCCTGCGCACAGCCAAGTATGCCTGGGGCTTTGGGGTTGACAGTCTGAAAGCTTTGATTGATTGGGGATCAGAGGCCCTGCCCGACAGGGTGCCTGAGTGAGGGCATGGCTCACCTTTTGCTTCATCCACGCTTCTGTCACTGCACGCTCTAATCACCTGAAGAGCTCTTAAAAATACTGATGCTGGGTGCTCACCCCAGAGCAATCCCAGCAGAACTTCTGGGGGGGTGATCCTCACATGCAGGCAGAGGTGAGAGCCTGTGGGATAGCTGAACTTTAAAGTTGTCTCTGGTGGCAAAATGTTATGCTTCTAGGGATGAGCCAGTTGGCCACGACCTCTCGTGATTGGCTTTCTTCCTTCCCTCCCCTCCCCCACCTCTTATGACTCTTTCTCAAAGCCTTGTGCAGCAGGAGAAAGCCAAATGCCACAACAGGACTTCAGTTATTACTGCGCAGACCTATCCAAGCCCTGGTTACTGAGGGGCTCAGCAAAACCTGCTTTCTAGGACATGTACTGTATTTTTTTTTTTTAACATCAAAATCATAGTTGACAATAAAATGTTAGCATCAAGAAGAGCTTTGGAGAAGTTGCTGTTCTAAGAGCTATTTCTTGGTGACTGGGGCACTGTCCTGGTTGGGGTTAACCCATTCCATCTCCCCTGGAGCTTGGTTACTTGTGTCCACAAGTAGGGCTGTACCATCCCAGAAGGGGCTAGGGAGAGAAAGGATGGCTACACACCTCATGTCACCATCAGGCCAGGCTCTAACAGGAACAAAGACAAGACAAAGCCACTAAGGGCTGATCTCTTGGACAGTGGCTGTTTTGGGAAGCTGAAGCTCCAGAGGGTGTGAGAACACTCTCATCCTCCTCAAGTTAGTATCCTTTCCAACGAGGCCAGACACAGCCATGGGAGTCCAGATGCCTGGAGCAGCTGCCATCTGCTGACCCCATGAATTTAGCTTAGTTCAGGCCTGGAGAGGGAGCCCACCCAGGAACAGGAGCTGTCCTAACCCCCATCCCTGCCCAGCAGAGGGAGTGACTCAGAGGCCCAGGTGTCAACCCTGAAAGGATGCTTTGACCTATAGAATGCCCTTTGTCAGCACCGAATCCCCCCAGAACCCGACTGGTCTTTGTCCTCTACAAGCTAACCTTCTCAGGTTGGCCTGTTAAGTGCTTAGAGGGTCTGCTCCAGTGACGGCCACCTCAGGAACAAGGTGGTCCCCCAGACTACAGGTCTTTATGGCCAAGTGGGACCTGAAAAGGTCTCCGAGCCCTAGCTTTCACCCAGAGTGGCGTGCCAGGCACCTGTGTCTGAGCCCAGAGCGGCGCCCAGAGGATTAGGTGAAGCTCCAGGCACAGGGGGTAGGTACCAACAGCAGCAGGGGGAACGGGGCTGGAGCTGGCCCGGCAGGGGTGTGGGGAGCGGATGGAAGAAGGAGGAGCTGCAAGGACAAGAAAAGGTAAGCCTGGAGTCAAGAGTCCAAGGCTGGAATTGCACTTGACAAAAAAACCCAAAATGAAAACCAAGCAGCAGGTGCTATTACCAACCTGTTCTCTGCCCCAGCCTGAGGGAGGCTGCTGATCCTGTGTACTACTCTGTTCCAGATTTATCCAGTTCCCGGGTTACATAGAGGGTACCCCGTACCTTGTGAAGTAACCAGCGACAAACTGTTTAATTAACCCTCAACCCCGAGGAGGCAATCAATGAAGCAGGGCAGCTTTGTGGGGCCACGAGGCTGGGGGGCGGTGGGTGGGAGCCCCTTTCCCCTTTGGTGATGCCTCCAGGAGACAAGCTAGCCCAGACTGGCACAGCACCAGTTGGGTGCAAGCAACTGCCAGAGACGAGAGTCTTGATGAATCACCCGTGGTATTCAGAAGCTCGGGAACAGCATGACACGGGGGACGGACGGTGCGGTGGGGGAGCATGGGGCCGCTGCAGTTACTTATAATTCCCTTGCTGGGGAGCCTCGGAGCCCCCGCACGGATGCAGATCCACAAAGCGAGTGGGAGCATCCAGCCCCGCCGCACCCCCGGCCACACGCTCCTGGAGGACCCCCGTCATCTCCGCCACCGCCTGGGCCTAAGCCTTGGTCTCGGCTGCTCCTGGGCGCCCCGACTCCACCCGGCACCAGCCAGCAGTCCTTCACAGAGTCAACATCATTTTTTTTGAAATCTGCAAGTCAGCTATGTCACTCGTCTGCTACCAGGACTCCCGAGGCTTCTAGTCAAAATGAAAATAAGATCCAAATTCTTCAGCCTTTTTTAGAAGCTGTCCTCGCCAGCTTGGGCTCCTATGACTAAAGGCCAGAGATGGGATGGCTGATAAACAACAGAAATTTGCGTCTTCCGGTCCTGGAGGCTGGCGCATCTAAGAGCAGTACACTGGAATGTTCTGCAACTGGTGGCAACCACTTTCTGGTTCACAGACAGGCCCCCTCGTGCTGTGTCCTCATGTGGTGGAAGGGGCCAGGGAGCCCTGCGGGGCCTCTTATGAGGCTGAGGACACCATCCTCGGGACCTCATCACCTCCCAAAGGCCCCTCCTCCTAGTACCATCACCTGGAGAGTTAGAATCTCAACAGAAGAATCCTGGGGATACCCAAACACTCCGTCCGTAGTGGAAGCTCAGTGTAGTCTGGCTCATAGTACCCCCCGGGCAGCCCCCTTGCTCTCTCCTCTCCCCGACTCTCACGTCACTCCAACCACACCAGCTGCCTTTCTGTCCTGGAGCACCCGAAGCTTCACTCCCAGGCCCTGGACCTGGTTGGTGCCTTTGCTCGTAGTACTCTCCACTCCCCCGGGCCTCCTGGCTGGCTCCTTCCCCAGACTCAGATCCCAAATAGAAGTCACCCTGAGAGAGGGCTTCCCTGGCCACCCAAATTCATGAAGCCCACCCTGTCACTGTCTACATTGTAATTAATTCATCTTTATATGGCACACTCACCACTTTCTGAAATGTTTGTTGTATTTTGGTTTAGGTTGATTTTTTTTTTTTTTTTTAGCAGCTTAAAGCAACAAAACTGCTGTCGAGGTGTCTGCTGGGGCCGGGGTCCCATCTGAGCCTGGGGTCCTCTTTGGTGGGATTCAGTTCCCTGTGGCTGCCAAACTCCGGGAAGCTTGTGTATTCAGGGCCAGCAGGAGAGTCTCTGACTTCTTCCATCTCTCACCTTCAGATCTCCTTTTTTTTTTTTTTTTTTAATAGATCTACTTGTTAGATTTATAATTTTAGATTTACAGAAAAAAAATGGAGCAGGGAGCACAGAGTTCCCATCTTGCCCTCTGCCCCTGCATATCAGTTCCCCGCTTATCAACATCCTCCATTAGCAGAATCTGTTAATGAATTATTAATGAATAAATAGTGTTAGATTATTTTTTAAAAGATTTTGTTTATTTATTCATGAGAGACACAGAGAGAGAGGCAGAGGCATAGGCAGAGGAGAAGCAGGCTCCATGCAGGGAGCCCGACATGGGACTCGATCCCGGGACCCTGGGATCATGACCTGAGCCCAAGGCAGACACTCAACCACTGAGCTACCCAGGCATCCCGTGATAGATTATTATTAACAAATGTCCATTGTTTATTCAGTTTCTCTTAGTTTTTACCTGATCTCCATTATCTTTCCGTTCCATGCTCTCATCCGGGACCCCACAGTACAACTAGTTGTCGCGTCTCCTTAGGCTCCTCAGGGCTGTGGCCACTTCTCAGACTGTCCTTGTTTTTCATGACCTCAGTGGTTTTGAGGAGCACTGCTCATCCATACTGCTGGAACTTGCCTGATTTTTTTTTTTTTCTCATGATTAGGCTGGATAGCGGGTTGGGGAGGAAAATCACATGGGTCAAGTGTCATTTGTCACATCATGTTAAGGCTACATCCTGTCCGCATGACTTGTGAAGTTGCCCGGGATGACCTGGCTGAAGTCGTGGTGGGTGGAGGGGGGAGGGTATCCTCTACTGTAGAGTTACTCTGTTTTCCCTGTTTCCATCCTGTTCTCTTTGGAAGGATGTCACCAGGTGCGGTGCACACCTGGGGACAGGGAACATAGGCTCCCTCTCCTTTAGGGTGGAGTATCTATGTAAGTTATTTGGAATACTTCTGCAAGGGTGATTTGTCTCTCTCCTCCATTTATCAACTTACCCCAACTTTTATTTATATCAGCGTGGACTCACGGATATTTATTTTTTACTCTGGGTTATAATCCAATACTAGATTTGTTTTACTGTTCCTGGCCCTGTGCTGCTTTGACATATTCTTATCAATGTGGGGTTTTGGTTTTGGTGGTTGGTGTTTATTTATTTATTTATTTAAGCTCTTACTACTTTCTGGCACCACAAGGGGCTCCAGACTTCTTAGATATTTCCTGCCCAGACCTGGAATGAGCTATTTCTCCAAGGAGCGCCGGTTCCTTTAATTGGAGAAGGGTGTTAGACACCAAGATCCGGGCACTAGATGTCTGCAGAGTTGTTAACAGTCCGTATTTGTTCATTGCCTCTTTACGCCCACCCCCCTTAGATAGAAGCTCCATGAGCTCCAGAACCTTGTCTCTCTTGTTTTCCAAAGCATCCCACATGTTGGGAACAATGTCTGCACCCTAAATATCTGTTGAATGCATGCGTTGCAGAAGTGAATTACGTGGAATGAAGAGAAAGTATTTTGTTTTGTCTCAATGGAAGAGCTATCCTTCAAGAAAATAACCTGGCCTGATCCTCTCCCCTTCTGTGGGATTCCTTATCCTCCTTCTCTCTTTATTTGAACAGTCCCAGGGTCTGTGTACTTCTGGCATAGGATGTCTCAAATTTCCTTTGGAAGTAGGGTATAGATTACACATGAATTCATAAGGACTTCTATCTTAAATGGGAGCTTGAGAGTATTAGAACTGGCAGGAACCTTGGAGGCCATCCAGTGTGATGTCCCCGTGTCTCTAGATCAGAGTAGTTGTGTCAGTTGTCCCAGGCCCCCCAGCTGGTGAGTGGCAGCACTGGAACCAGAGCTGGCCTGTGACAGCAGCTCATCCTGCTGCCTGGGCTTTCAGCTCCCCATGTTGAAGGTCCCCATGACCCCCAGGCCACACACCCATCTTTCCACATTCTCATGCCTCCAGTCTGCTTCTGAGCAGGTGCCAGTCCCAGGGCTGTACCATCACTCAATTCCCTTTCCGTTTATCTCTTCTCAAAATACAAAAGGACACATGGAAGAGATCATGGCCAGAATTGAGGGCACAGGTGGTAATGGGAAAAGGAAATCATTAGAGGTCCTTCCCCAACCACCTGTGACCAGTGTGGCCTTTTCTAGCTTCCCAGTCAGTCAAGAGGAGCCAAGAGAATGTCCTAAAGGGCCTTAGGCTATCAAGTTTGAGTGATGGCAGTGATTTGCAGAGCAGTGATGCCAGATGTTCTCCCCTTCTACCAGGCTCACCGGAGAGCAGTTCAGCTGTGCTGTGAATCCCCAGATACCCCACTTCTGAGAGATAGAGGCCTTGATAAAGGTCCAGCAATTCTGAGAACACACAATCTTAAAATGAAAGTCTGAGGCAATAGGCGTTTTACCTGGAGGACTCTTTCCTTTAGGCAGTGAAGTGATTTTAGGGATGCCCACATAGTAGAATAAGGTCTAGGGTTGCCATCAGCCTCTCCCCACTGTCACTCCTAACTCCAGCACTACTTAGAAACCTGGCTAGAACAGCATTTCTCTAAGTCCTGGAGGCACAGTGCTCCAACTTAATGACTGTGGGTCATTACTTCAAGACTCATGGGAAAGAAGAGGAAGACCATGGAAATTAGATATTCTGAATTGGAGGAAAGGATAAATCCAGTAACTCTATTACTTTCCATGGTGCAAAGCTTATAAAACCCTCAATAAATGGTAGCCATTACTGTTATATGTATTCCCTAAGTGAAGTCCATTTTTTTTTTAAGATTTTATTTATTTATTCATGGGAGACAGAGAGAGAGAGAGAGAGGCAGAGACACAGGCAGAGGGAGAACCAGGCCCCATGCAAGGAGCCCGACGTGGGACTCGATCCTGGGTCTCCAGGATCAGGCCCTAGGCTGAAGGCAGCACTAAACTGCTGAGCCACCTGGGCTGCCCGAAGTCCATTCTGATAGGCAGAGAAGTATCTATAGTCTACCATGACCAAACAAGGACATAAAACCCATTTACTTACCCTGCTAAACTGCTTTTATAGGTTCATGTGGGATTTCACTGGAACATCACAACTCCCCTCTTGGCTTTTTGTCTTACAACCTTTCTTGCAAAATCCTAAGCAGAGATTGACAAAGTACTTCATGTCCTGGAATATATATGTCTTGCCTTTCGGAAGGTGCATATTTGAATATTTATTAACATTTGATAATTACATTCAAAACAAAGACATTTAGGGGAGGAGACACATTGCCAGGAGAATTAAGAAACAACATGCACCCTTACCTAATGTAGAATGAGGGGCCAGGATCAATCCTTCCAGCAACCCAGGCAGCAGGAGGACTTCATTTTCACCTGAAGAGCTGGACCACATTGAAAAGAATTGCACCCTTGCCACACTTTGGGACCTGCCCCCATTATAGATTTGTACTTAAAAAAAAAAAAAAAAAGATTTGTACTTCAGAGGGCAATAGCAAGCAGCCTTGGTCCTGTAAATCCAAATCTCATCAGTGAAGGCCATGTCAGAATGCCTATAACCTGCCCACCAAACACTCAACAAACCACAGTGCTACATATTCTTAATGCTTTGTCATTAAATCCCCAGAAGGAAATGCCAAGACAGAAAGCAGACTCTAGAAGGAGGTGGTAAGGAGGGTGGGTGGTGAAGGTATCCAAGAGAGCTCATGGGATGAGCAACCCTCATCTCTTGGATGCCCCTGCCCACACATGCCCAGTGAGCTGCCTTCCATTCCCTGCCACCCAACTGGAGGTTGAAGTCCTTGTTCAGGACTTTTTTAGATGGATAGAATCATCCATCTAAAAGGGAGAATTACGTTTTTATCATGAAGAACTAGTGCAGAACCAAAGGAGCTGTGTGACTTAAGAAAGTTACTTAATTACCTTTCATGTACTCCTTCAATTTTCTCATCTGCAAAGAGAACTAATAATAGTACCTGCTGGAAGCACAGTTGTGAGAATTATAGAGTTAACTTATGTGAGAGGCTTAGGACAATGGTTAGCATTATTCTCCAGAAAGCTTTAGATATTATTTTAGCTATCTTTGTTTTGAAGATTTTATTTATTTATTCATGAGAGACACAGAGAGAGAGAGAGAGGCGGAGACATAGGCAGAGGGAGAAGCAGGTTCCTTGTGGGGAGCCCAATGCAGGACTCGATCCCTGAACCCCAGGATCACGCCCTGAGCCAAAGGCAGACCTCAACCACTGAGCCCCCCAGGTGCCCCTACTTTAGCTACTTTTTGAAAACAACCACCTTTAGTGACAGTCCGCTCTCAGCAGCCCCATACCATCACTAGCAACACCGTGCACAGACACATGCCAGGGCATGGTAAAGATAAAATCGCTCGAACAGATGATGTCTCTCTAGCTAATCGCCACCCTACTTATTCTTTCATTCAATAAATACTGATTGCCTATCATGTGCTGGACACCGTTTAAGCATTTGGGCTAGAGTGGGGAATAGGACAAAGTCCTCAGGAAGCTTACAGTCTTGTTGGAGAGACAGATAAGAAGTACCGTAAGTATGTGATACGCGACCAGGTGACAGGAGCTGTGGAGAGAAAGAAACCTGGCCGGGGGGTAGAGAGTGATGGGGCATTACCATAGATGAGGGGGCAGTGGGTGGGCAGGAGGCTCTCGGATGGTAGCAGTTGGCTTGAATGGAAGCCTTCAGTGGGAATCTTCCATTGAAAGGAAGTCTTCCTGGAGAGACTTGGCAGGATCAGTCCTTGTAAAAGGAGCGGTAGGTGAGGAAGATGAGTAAGAGGACAGTTGTGACAGGAATAGAGCAAGATGGAGGCGTTTCCCAAAAGAGAGCAGATGTAGGCCCTTGGAGGCCATGCTGTGGGTTTGATTGAGAGGGCATCATCCTTCATTTTGGCCTGCCTTCTCTCCCTTTCACGGATTGCCCTGGGGCTCTTGCCTGGGTGATCGCTTGATATTATGTGGCACGTATCAGTGATCTGGCTTCCTTCTGGGGTGCCAATACCTGGGGCTTCATCTACTACCCATGGCAGTTTCTATGAGTGGGGGCATGGATACCTATGCCCCAAGGTGGCCAGGTCAGGTAGAGAGACTGTCACGTGCCCCTGAAAGTGTTGCTATACACCTAGGAGCATCCCTCCCCACCAGCTAGGACCAGCTGCATAATTTATGGGGCCCAGTGCAAAATGAGAACCTGGAACCCCTTATTTAAACATTTAAGAATTTCAGGGTGGTGACAGCAGAACACTAAAGCAAGCACACATGCCCATGACGCCAGCTCTGCCTCCATCTCTGTCCCACACTCACACTCCCTGGTCCCAGGGCACAGCAGCCTTTTGCTGCAGGGACTCTAGAAGGTCTTGAGAAACCAGGTCTGTCTTCTATTCTATTTACAGTTCCTCTTTTCTGTAACTTAGTCCAAGGCTGCTTGCTTAAGATCACCCCTTGTCTGTGATGGCCAAATAATCACATCGGCATGTGTTCCCCTTTCCTGAGATCAAAAGCTGGCTCCCCCGACATTGCCCACACAACCTGCTAATCAGAAGAAGCTGAGTTGGTTGCTTACTGCAATTGGGGAGAACAGCACCTGTCAAAACTGGCAGGGTCTCAGGGCAGGGAGGTAAGGTCAGGGTTTATGGAGAATTAGAAGTTTGCGTTAAGGCCTTTATTTTAATGCAGGTGTTTGATTGAGATTGGTTGCAAATACCGATAATGTCTAGGATTGATGGACACAGCAGGATTGGCGAAATCTTAGAGCACACACTGTCGATGTTTTCACTGGAAATTGATGGATCTTTTGTGACGTTCCTGTGGCAAACAATCAAAACCAGTTATGTGGGCAGGACAGACCTGGAAGTACAGAGGAGACAAGGGAATAGCAAAGTTAGATTTCTCTAGATGGTAAGGCGTGGTTTTGGTTCAGTCTCTAGGCTGAGTGCGGGGTGCATGATTTGGGGTCTCACTCAGGATGACTGATCTCTCCACAGCCTGGTGCCTTCATGGCTGGCCTGCCTCTGCCAACACGGGCAGTAGAATGTCTGAATCATCCAGTGAATATAGTCCAGAGTCAGGCCAGGACTCTGACACCCTAAGGCCCCCTCCTATCATGGTAACAAGACCCTGTCTTTCCTGGGGTCGAAATAACAATGTCACTGCACTGAATTGGGGTCCTTGCTTGCAGATCATGGATTATTGGCAAGAGTGGGAAGGGTAGGCAGGGGAAGAAAGAAAGGGCAGGGTAGCTGGAATCCAAGCTCCATTCCTGGGAGTGGGGGGGATTGCTGAGAAAGAACAGATTTCTCCAACAGCCTTTTCAGTGGAAACAGAAAGACCCAGAATGTGGTGGTGACTTCAGAGTGCTTGATTGCCATGGAAACTTAGGTAATTTCTAAAGCAGCTTCAAAAGCTTCTATCCCTATGGCTCTTCTAGGATGTTCTTACAGAGGTGTGCAAGCTTCAGAGAAAGGGAACTTGTCAGGCGAGCCTCTGGCTCTTGAAATGAGTCATAAATCAAAGAAAAATGCTCATTCCTGAAATAACTGGAGAGACCCCTACTAGTGGGCTTAAAAGAGGCTCCTAGGGAAACAAAAGGGAGGAGCAGGTATAAATGAGGGGGAATTTCCTCTGTCCTGCCCTGAGGGGTTAAGGACAGGTGAGAAGCAGCATCAAAAATAGCCAAACCCAAGGAAGGAGGGAGGGTTGGAGCTTGGTCCCCCAAGCATCTTGTCACCCCCACTTCTTGGGTGGCTGAGATGCGCTACAGGAACACAGGAGTTAGGGCCCCATTCCCTAACTGGGCCTGAGTCTGGGCACCTGGGAGCTGGCTTGAACTGGCCTGGATCATTGAGCTGGGGAGCAGGGCCAGGCAGCCCCTACAGCATACAGGCTGGCTCACCTCTGAACCCAGGGCGGCACACCTGCACCTCACTGTGATGATGCCCCCTATGGTTGGGGGTGGGGAGGAGCTTGGCAATCCTGGACTGTTCAGTTCTCCACTTGAATGGGGAGCTGGTGATGGCTTTGAAGGCCTGGGGGGTACCAGTGGGAGAATGATTCTGGGAAGGCCCTAAAGCATTTCTCTGGAGAAGGTTTATAAAGATAGACCCAGAGAGGTAAAGGAATTGTACTCTGGCGGACATACCTTTTCATTCCAACAGACCCTGGGCTTTGATGACAGGTGGGTAATGGCGTGCATTTTCTCCCCAAGTATAAAATAATTGGGGAGCAAAGGCCTGTGTGAAGCTGTTCCATGTCCCTAACATTCTGGAAGTCTGATTTTAAATACACTTTCCTGTTATCAGATCACATCTCATACCATGTGTCTGGATTTGGGCTTTGGAAAAAACCCTCTCCCTGTCTGGAGAAGCCATCGGAAGATCAAAGATATCCAAGATGTGGCTGTGAAGGAGGCCAACCCATATCCCCACTTTAGTCAACCATTAGAACCCACTCGTTCATTAAATAAACAACCAGTTGTTAAATACCCACTAAGCAATAGATACTGCAGAAGATAAACCCCAGAGCCTTGGAGTTGCTCACAATCTTGGAGAACAGACACCTAAACCAATTAGTGTGATAAAAGAGCAGTTTTCCTTTTCATGATGGCCACCTTTAAAATGCAAAACTGAGGTGGACACTTGACGAGATGAGCACTGGGTGTTATTCTGTATGTTGACAAATTGAACACCAATAAAAAATAAATTTATTAATAAAAAAATAATTAAAAAATAAAAATGCAAAAGAGTGAAAACCAAAGAATTCTGGGTCTGAAGTTTCAGCTGGAGAGCCGTTGAGGACAGCTTCAAGCCACTGGTCCAGCATTCTTAGTGGGGGAGGTACTGGCCACACAGAAAGGCCAGAAAGGGGATCAGTTATGGATTTGGGTGACCACTGGCAGTTCTGGGAGCTCCAAAGGGAGGGGAAGGCCTCAGGGGATCTTCAAACCCCCAGAAGAGGCAGGTGGAAAAGGCAGAGCGGGAGAGAAGAGCTCACATTTTGGAGCATCTGTGCTGTATCAGTGGTAGATGTTGTTCAAATATTAATGCTTTCATCTTCCCATCAGCCCTAATTTTGTAGAACACGAACCAGGCCCCCGAGAGCCACAAAACAAGCAATTACCTAAATGGGGGAGCCTGAAACTAAGGCCTGCAGGTTAATACGCACTCCTCCCTCCCTGTTGGCGGGACATGTGGAAGAAAAGGAAAGGCTCCTGGGTGAGCCCACCCGGGACAGAGAAGCAGCCTGAGGAATTAACCAGCCAGGCAGACAGGCTTGCTCACGACCCTTCATTTCCACCTGAGCCAGAGGGTCCTCCTTCACCCCCCTGGGGGGAGGCAGGGGGGTAGAGAAGCCAAGTAGGGAGTCGCTTCTACTACCAGAGCTTTCACAGTAGCATGGAGTCCCGGTGTGATGAAGGTCAACCTCAGTGTCACCATCTGTAAGATAGTAGCCTGCCCCCTGGGGCTGTGGTGAGAAGTCACTAAGAAGGTGGACCTGTCTGGCACGTAATGGGCACTTCCTACGTTTTTATTCACGTGCTCAGTGTATCACTGGCGCCTACCTTTGTAGCTCCTAGCAGTTGCTTCGAGAGTTGAAGGTCACATGGTGCCCAGACCAAGGATTCCAACTCACATCTCTTAGACTCTGAAACCTGCAGCTTGTACTTATCATGCGGGGCTATCTCTCAAACAAAAATGAAGTTGTCAACGTATTTATGACCCTCAAGTCGCTCATGTCCTGCTAGGGTGAGAGACGACTCCACACAGAGCTCTCATCGCGGTGGATGAAGGCTGTTGTTCTTGGGGTGGCAGAAAAGATGAGGCTGGGCAGCCCGGGGGGGCTCAGCGGTATAGGGCCGCCTTCAGCCCACTATGATCCTGGAGACCCGGGATCGAGTCCCATGTCAGGCTCCCTGCATGGAGCCTGCTTCTCCCTCTGCCTGTCTCTCTGCCCCTCTCTCTCTGCGTCTCTCATGAATAAATAAATAAAATCTTTAAAAAAAGAGAGAGAAAGAGAAGATGAGACTGATTCTGTTGAAGGGATGTTTCCCAGAGAAATAGGGAAATGAGCCCCTTTGGCTGAGAGCCTCATCTTTTCCTATGCTCTAGACAGAAAAAGCTTGGGGTTCATGGAGCAAAAAAGATTAATCTCAAAAAAAAAAAAAGATTAATCTCATCACTTCTCTAGCTCTGCCCCCAACCCCCCTCATCTCTTGAAGTCTGGTTTCTGTTCCCACCATGTCACAGAAGCTGCTGCTTGGAGACCTGCTTCCTCCTGGCTGTCCCGCCTGTCACCTGTCCCTGATCCTCCTCTTTCTGACCTCACGCGGGTTTACCTGTCGCTGTTTTTCAGGCTCTCATCTCTCCTCTTCCATGACAACACACTCGTGACTTTTCCTGCCTTCTGTGCCTTTCTTGTTTTTGTTGCTTTTTGTTCTACCTGTAAATGTGGCCTCTGGTGCTCTTTCTTCCCTACAAATGTGTGTCCTCATCACCAATATCTGCTGTCATGGTGATAGTGACCTCTGCATCAGATGCGTCTGGAACTGCTATGGAATGGCGTTTTCTGAGCTCCGGCCTCATGTTTTTAACTGTTCTCTGGACATCTCCAGCCTTCTGGAACCTCAAACGTGCTTTCAACTAGACTTGTGCTTTCTCTGGTACGTGTGTGTTTTACATTTATGGCACACGTGCTAAACGCTTGGCATACTGTGGGTGCCCGACAAATGTCAGCTTCTGTCCTTCCCCTTCTCCCAATGAAACGTGCTGCTTTTCTTGCCTTCCTCAGCCCAGAAGTCTTCCAGTCACCACTGAGTCATTGTTCACTTTTCTAGTGTCACCCGGACCTTAGCATCAACTGTCCGCATCTGCCAGTATTTCCTTTGACATGGCTTTGTGGCTCTGTCACTCCTGTCACTCCCCGAGTGCCACTGGAGCCCTTGGTATGATGGCAGTGTTGGCCAGTCACTTAGCCCTTGGTGGACATCTGTGTTCCCAAGCTTTGAGTCTCCATCTTCTCATCGGTAAAACTGAGGGGTGCCACCTACCTGGTCTGGTTTTTGTGTAGATGAGATGAAATAATAGATAGGAAAAGCATCTAGCAGAAGATAAGTAAAGCATAAATGTTCACCTCTTGACTTTCCACTTAATTCAACCTTTTACACCATTCTGTCTTTCTAAGATATACCTCTTGCCATGTCATTTCTCTGATGAAAACACTTGGGGATTCCATGTTGCTTAGATCACTCAGGTCAGCATCGCCAGGCTAGAGTTGATCATTGCTCGCAGTCTCGCCCCAGGCTCACATTCAGCCACACGTCCTGTGGTCCCTACAGACCACTTGCCATTGCCATTGCCTGCCACTGTGCTACCCTGCTTGGCCTGATAAAGGCCTCAGCTTCCTGAAGGCTCAGGGCATGCTCAGCATCTTCTAGAAACCTTTTAGATCAGCTTCACTGAAGCCAGACTCTGCCTCTGAACTCAGACATCACTCTGTACCATTTTGATGGCATTTGCTTCATTGTGAATATCTCCAGGAGCAGAAATTGAGATAATGTCCTATCTCCCCTCTGGGTCAAAGCCTCCATGGTAGCAGGGGACCTCTTCCTTGTTGGCTCCTCCAGTGGTCATTTTGCTCCTCTTTATTTTAAACCTTAATGTGGTTTCTGCTAACTTCGACTTATTGGACTTGGATCCTTTCTGCTATAGCAACATAAAGTCAGGACCATCTTCCTCCAACAGTCTTTTAAATATTTGAAGACTCCTCTATAGCTCTTCTTAATTATCTGTGTTACAAACTAAGTTCACCTCGCTAAACATTGATTGAGTACATACTGCGTGCTAGCACTCAGGACACACAAATAAGAACACAGAGATGGTCCCTGTCCTCAAGGGCCACCCAGGCAGTGGTGGAGGCAGGGTGGTGGTGCCAAAACAGAGGGACTGCGGATACACAGAGAAAGAGGACCTTTCTGTGCCAAGGGCTCCGGAGTAGCCTCAAGGAGGGCTAGAGATGAAGGCTGAAGGAAGAATCAAGTCAACTTGGTCTTACTGTTGCCCTCAAAGGGCTTTTACCCATCAGCCAACTGAACGTGCACCAAAACTAGGAGTTGGCCACTTTCTAGAAGCAGTATGCCAAGCTTGCTTTCTTTCTTTCTTTCTTTCATTCATTCATTCATTCATTCATTCATTCAGATTTTATTTATTTATTTGAGAGAGAGTGAGGGCATGAGCATGGGGGGAGGGGCAGAGGGATAGAAGGACAGAGCGATAGGCAGCTTCCCCGCTGAGCAGAGAGCCCGACGTGGGGCTCCATCCCAGGACCCTGAGATTAGGACCTGAGCCGAAGTCAGATGCTTAACTGACTGAGCCACCCGGGTGCCCCACCAAGTCTTTCTTTCTTCGTTCTCATTTAGGATTTCACGTGACATTAATACATTTCCATTTTTATATATCTCTGTGTAACTAAACTCTCATGAATGAAGCAAAAAAAAAAAAAGAATCCCTTTTATATAAAAAAGAAAAATGCTTAAGCAGCTTTATGTGAAGGTAAAATGTCAATCTGGCGTGATGTTTGACCTCCTCCTTTTGGCCCTGGGTAGGAAGGAATGCCAGTAGCTGTGTCCTTCCCACTACTCACCCTAACAAAACCTAGGAACTTCTTAAAGATTCCACCACCATTCCAGGCTACAATTTGTTTAATGAAAGTATCCCCTGTGGCTCAGCTCTTAACATTTTCAGACAAGTCCCACTGCAATTACAATTCCCAGAAGCTTCTGGGTCCAGCTCTTTATGGTGCCTGAGTTAGGGTGGCCAAAGGGAAGTTGGACAGTTCTCTCCTGATCTCAGCATTCCCATCAGGGGCCCATAAAGTAGGAAACCTCTCTTTTCAGGACCACATGCCACCTTTTAAGACTCTAGTTCCCAAGGGAGAAGAGGGGACTGACTTCTCTGGTGAGGTTTGTCAAGAGGCTGAGCTCGTGGAGCCTAGCACCATCTGGGTCCTCTGCCCCTGCTTGTTCTCCACATGGGCAGCATTCCCAGGTCAAGGACCCAGGGCCAGGCTGGCATCAGGAGGCCTATTTATCTTTCTTTACTTGGCCCACCAGTGAGTCAGCACTTCAGGGTGAGTGTATCTGCTTTGCAACCCTGAATGTTCCCTTTGGCAAATCATCCTAAAATGTCAGCCAGGGGGACTGTATAGGAACCCTCAAATGTGGCCAGGGGTCAAGCCACAGTTGCCATGCTAGCCTTACCAGTAATAAAGCTGACATGTTTTTGGTCCTGTTGGCTTCCTTTCTGTGACTCTCTTCTCATGAAAGTATGAGTTCAGAAAGCAAAGATGAGTAATTATCATCCTCCAGGTCTCCAAGAGAAAAGAGGAGTTAAAAGAGGTGCCTAGACTGAGACCCACTGAAGAGCCAGGAGGAGCTGGTGGGAGGGTAGGATGCCTTCCGTGGGCCCCAGGGGTCCACACTGAGCTCCCATGGGGTCCTTTTCTGATGACCAGCTTTGTCCACTGGGTTTAGCTTCTGGCCAACTGGGAAACTACAAAGAGGCTTACTGAAAAAAAAAAAATATGCTGTGATCTTGATTCATTTCCTTTCTCAACCTCCCCACCCTACACCTGCTAGGAAGCTCCTGTTTCTCTACAGGAGCTCCCCCCTCTATGGTGGCACAAGTAAGGAGTGAAACTATATACAGGTTTTGAAAGGTCTTCTAAGTTCTCTGAAGAATTCAACAATAGAATTCAGAGCTTTATTACCTGAGCCATGAGTTTGAGTGGTTCCCAGAACCTCCCTGGAGCCCCTTTGGTCATGACAGGTCATCATCTAGTTGATAGGTCTTACTGAAGCACCACTGCATACAAGGCCGTGCTGGGGAAGAAGATGGCTTCTCTGCTTGTATTGCTTACAGTCCAGCTCCAGAGACAACCCACATGCACGAGAAATGAAAGCCAACATAATAAGCAGCAAAAGCGTGAGGTATGGGATCCTGTGTGACCTTGAGCAATCTCCCTAACCTCTCTGTGCCTCACCTTCCTTATCCGAAACTCATAAGGTGGCTCGGAGGAATAAAAGAGCTAGCATTTGTAAAGCACCTGCAGCAATGCCTGACACCTTATAAATATTACATATGAGTGTTCGATCCACATAAAACTATGTGTTCAGTGACCCAGCAGTGAGGTGACATCATCTCAAGAAAGGCCAGACCAAGCTAACAAATGTGCCAGGCACATGAAAACATAAACCAAACCAGGTGGCAGGCTCGCCTGATCTTCTGGCTCCCACCCCAAGTCTCTTCCTCTCCTAATTAACATGGCGTTGGCTTGGATCTGATAGGGTGGAAGCCTGAGAGATTTCTTTCAGGAGCCAATTTCTTCCAGACACTTAAACAGCTGGGCCCCAATCCTTCCACATTTAAAATCAAGGCAATTTAGAGCAGAGCCTCATATGCACATTGATGTCGAGTAATGGCATCTGATGGTCTCATCCACCAGCCCTTCTGTGCATGTCAGGAGGTGAGAAGCGATGTCTTCTCTCCAGGTGGCTCACGTTTGACAGAATAACTGGCAGCCTGTCCTAGAGCAGTTCAGAGAGAAGGGAACTGTCATACCCCAATGTGGAGAGTCAGGGAATCACTTACCTGGACCAGATCCCGTCCTTCCCTCCACTTAACTGGTCCCTTCTACTTAACTGGAAGGAGCGGATCTGGTCCTTCTCTCCATATTGTATGGTTGAGGGATCAAGGCCAGAGAGATGAGGTGGTTTGCCCACTTCATGGGCAGGAATGGGACCAGAACTCAAGATTTTCTGATTCTTGGTGGAGTTCTCTTCCCACTCTGCACATCCCCATTGGCCGCAGTTCTACCAGGTAGCTGGTGCAGGCTGCCTTAGTGTACCTCTGGGCCAGAGAGCCTTAAACTACCAAGACGGGAATTTGTAGGTAATGATGACACTACTTGTGCTGGGCTTCATGCTGGCCCTGGGGGGTGATGTGGCTTGTCTATTACTTAGGAAGATCAGTGACCAGAGCATTCAGGAAGCTGTAGTGTCAGACATGGTCTGCAGGAGGTTTTGAATGACTGCAAGCATTGCCTCAAGCAAGAAACTCGGGACAAGATTGCCCTCCACCCTAGAGATTCTCCACATTTGCTCTACAGACCATTGTCATCCACCAGAAAGGGTTGGCCTAGAAAAGGAAGTAGAGAAAAAGAGAAACAGTGGCAGGAAGATGGCATGCGCTAAGTGGCTTTACTCTTGGAAGCTCACTGTTCACAGCTTGAGAATGTTCCTTTCTGCACAGCTGTAGATGCCACTCTCGGTTTAGTTAAGAAGCCAGTTGGATCCCACCAACTCTCAGCTCTGAACCAAGACCCAGATGGGTAGGAAGCTCCAGAGATTCACATTGAGAAAGATGTGATGCTGTACTCTTGTTTCATTGTCTTTCTAGGACTCTCTCACCCATACATATATGCCCACCATAGAGAAAGCTCATGGCTCACACCAGACCACCCTCCTCCCCTCTTCCCAACTTTTTGCTCCATGAAACATTAAATACCCCAGGGCATGTGGGTAGAAGTGGAGTGGGCCAGTGGTGGCTTTTTCTGGGGGGATTTTTTTTAATGGGGACAGTGGGAGCAAATATAATGGATAGTTCTCAGATGTTTCTGCAATCAAAACAGTTTGAGGTGTTAAGGCAAAATCAGATGTTTGCTCTGTCACATATGCTTTGGGACCTCTTTTTTTTTTTTTAAATAATCTAAAATGTATTCTGGTCCTGTTATTAAAAAATAGTCTAAAAGTATTTAACCAGAGATTACTATGTGCATTATATAATGTGTGTTCTGTACTGCACATATATGCACGCGTATGTAATCACAGCCTCAAGAGGTACAGAAGTTAAAACACCTGAGACTTGGCTTGAATCAGGTGCATATGTCTGAATTAATCATTGGGGTCTCAGAATGACTTCCCTATGGGAAAGAATTGTGGTAGTGTTTTTACAAAAAAAAAAAAAAAGAAACTGTGTCGATTAAAAATGATCATTAAAAATGATAAAAAGATAACTCTCACAGTCCACTATATGATAGGTGTTTAATAAATGAGTTTGGGAGAACTCTAGATGCCATCCCTGTATGCCAGAGGAACCAACCAGAAGCTTTATAGCACCTACAAAAAGTCCCCAACTTCTATTACATAGCAATTCCCAACACTGCTATTAGGGCTACTTCCTTTTACCCATCCTGGTTGAACCATAGGTTTACAAGCTTCTTCACAAACCCACCAGTGACATCATCTAACCCCTCCTGGAGGCTGTAACCTCTCTGAGCCCAAAGATAAGCTCCGTTACTGAGGAGAACTGTCTTGGAAATGTATTCTGACATCTGAGATCTTCCAAATCCTGTGGTTCTGATTCAACAAAGTCCACAGAATGAAGAGTTCTGAGGGACCCCGGGGCGGGGCTGGGGGGATGTGGAGTGGGTGATGGAGAGGTAACAGCAACCGCATTTTCTCCTTGTCCTCCAGAACAGTTGTTCTTCACCCTCACTTAAAGCCTTCCATTTCTAATATTATACTTTACATATAGAAAGCAATTTTAACTTCTATAAGCCTTTTCACATTTATTACTGCTTTTCAGAATAATCCTGCAGAGAGCGTATTATTCCAATGCGGAATTTCTGTGAATGTAAAAATGCTTCCTGAAACCCAGGGTGCCCAATGAAACATGGGTAGGTGCGTACCTGCGTGGGCACACGTGCGCACATGGGCACACACGTGTGCAGGTGCACAAACCCTCAGCAATCACAGAACCATTGAGGAGGAAGAAAAGAATGGGACGACCAGATATGGTGTCGGCTTGGTTCCCCTCCAGGTTTCAAAGCCCATATTTTCACTTGAAAGCCATTTAGCCTGGAAGTCCATTTCTTCTAGTGGCGTGGAGTTCATGCTCAGTGCTGTGTGTGCTGCAGGAGACATCACTGCCATGCCAGTTCTGGATAATGTGACAGTCTAGCTGAACACAAACTAAAACAGAGAGCGAGAGAGGGTCCCTATCATTGTCAGGTGACCTGTTCCCCATCATGAAAGTTTTATGAATTCAGAAAAATTGTGAATAATCTTAAGCTGGGCATATTCAGGGAAGGCTTCTTGGGAGACAGGACTTGGCTTAGACCATCAAGGCTCTGTGTAGATAGGTAGAGAACAGAAAAGTCCAACTCCAGTCAAGGACACAGGACAAAAAGGTCCTTTGACCTTAGTAAATTCCCATCACGAGAAGCACTTGAACACCACCAATGCCCTCTTCCATTTGCTTAGCCCTTGAGATGTTTGCACAAGTTTCCAAAGGCTCTGTCTTTGGTGAAGATGCCACAAGACCCATTGAGGTTGTAATCAAATTTAAGTCTATACCCCCCAAAATAAATGGATTGATGGATATTGAGTGGGAATAAACATAGATACATAGGTGAGGAGGACTAACTGGGTTAAAAAAAAAAAAAACAGGAAATGCCCAGCAGCCATTGTTTTATATGGCTATGTTGAGATGCCTCTTCTAGCTACAGGGTGGCCATAAAGTCTGGAAACATAGATGGTCTTATTTTATCGTGGATTATAATATTACGGTAATAAGCCATTTATTACGTATTCACCTGTTGCATTACATTGCTAGGACTGCCAAAACAAAATCCCACAGACTGGGTGCTTAAACAAGAGAAATGTATTTTCACAAAGTTCCAGAGGCTGGAAGTCCAAGATCAAGGCGTCAACGGGGTTGTCTCCTCTGAGGCCTCTTTGTCGGCTTGCAGACGGCCACCCTCTTGCTGTCTCTTCACATGGTCTTCCCTCTATGTGTGCAGCTGTCTGGTGTCTCTTTGTATGTCTTTGGGTTAGGGACTTCCCCCCTAACAGCCTCCTTTTAACTTTAGCAGCTCTGTGACAGCCTTGTCTGAAACACAGTCGCATTCTGAGGCATGGGGTGGGGTAGGGTTTCACTATAGGAATTTTGCAAGGACACGATTCGGTCCGTGACACCAGTGCTTTCAGATTTGGTGGCCACCCTGTAGATATTTGAAAACGAAAGCATAAGGCTCCAGGTTCTAGGTTAGGAATCTGGAAGCATTGTCTTTAGGACCGATGCCAACCTGTATGCATGGGCCAGTCCCTTTCAGTGCTTGAGTTGGGGATGTTGCATAACTGGGGCCCAGACATAGAGCAGCCTTGTAGCACGTCGACACAACCTTGGGAACACACGCACGCTTGCCGGGGAGGGAGGGGGGTGTTGCGTGGCAGCACTCCTGCAGTGTGTCTGCCTAGAGCGTTTGCAGAGTTTGCAGAGTGATGGATGGTTTTGTCCGAACTCAGGGCACCATGCCTTGTGGTGTGTTCTCCGGAGCCTGTCACCACCGCTCCATGCCTCATCCCAACGAACCCCTCAGGCACCTCGAATGTAAAACCCCACGTGGCCTGCCTGTTGGCTGCTGCTGATGCAATGGTGTATAATTCAACAGTAATTTATATTCCACACAGGTCTGAGCAAAGCTATAAAGTGCTCTTGAGAGCTAAATGCTGCCGAGGTATTTAATCTCAGCAAAGGAAGGGTTTAGTATACATCAGCTTCCCAGGATGCAGTTGCCATTGGAGGAGGAGGGATCCTTTTTCTGTTTGTCGATTTGCTTCTTTATGGTTTTAAAGATGAGAGAGGGGCTAACAGGGGAGTGTCTGAGGGAGGACTTGAGCTGCTCCTCAGACATCCCTGACGTGCACACCCCCAAGAGCAGGTCTGCAGTCACCACTTTGCAGCACGCGGGGTGGGCTGGGGTCAGAACAGAGGCCCTTTCTCCCCGGAGCGACTAGGGAACGAAGGTGTGAGAGCCCAGGGGTACCAAGACGTCAGTCCTCATTCCCAGGAACAGAAAATGTCATGCAGATGGATTTCATGCCCTAGAAAGCTGCAGAAATTATACTCCAGCGGAGTTTTGGGCACCACTTGGTCACATAAGGAATAGATATTTGGGAGAGTGCCTGTGCACACAATATGTAACTGCCCTGGATTCCTGTGAGAATCTTCTCGCGGGCCTCGGTTTCCTGGCTGGCAGCTTCTTGAATTAGGAAGAGCATTTCTGCTGCCTCATCTGAGGCCTCAGTTTTTTTTTTTTTTTTTTTTTTTTAAATTTTATTTATTTATGATAGTCACAGAGAGAGAGAGAGAGAGAGAGAGAGAGAGAGAGAGGCAGAGACACAGGCGGAGGGAGAAGCAGGCTCCATGCACCGGGAGCCCGATGTGGGATTCGATCCCGGGTCTCCAGGATCGCGCCCTGGGCCAAAGGCAGGCGCCAAACTGCTGCGCCACCCAGGGATCCCGAGGCCTCAGTTTTGATGCTGTCTTTCTCCCCAGGGCCCATTGCTGGGGCGTTACTGCCAATGGCTTCTCTGATCATCCTTAAAGGGGGTGGAGACACACGTCCTCCCCTCCCCTCCTGTGTGTGCTAATATAGCAGCAGCCACGCAGGAGGCCCTGCTCACACCTTACACACCTGCAGCCTGTGCTCCGGGAGTGTGCTGAGCTGAGCAGGGATGGGGTTGACCCCAGAACTCTGAATATCGGCTTAAAACTCATGGAGTTTTAAGGTGGCACTGGTGTAGGACCACTGCGGGCCTGCCGATTAAGTGTTCCTTGGTGACATCTCAGGGTGACACAAGAGTTAGCTGCCCCCAAAACAGTGCAACCCCAGCGTGGCCTTTCTCAGCATGAGCAAAGCATTCCCGACATTGAGGTCTCCATCCTCACCGGGTGAGGGCATGATGGTTAAATGGATTTACAAGCAAGAGTAAGTTGGTCACGGTCACAGTACCATCGCTTGGCACCAGAGTGGGGAGGAGGACAGTGAAGGAACCTGTAAGGGTGCCTGGTAGTCCCACATAGCCCAGGACTTCCCAGTTTGGGGATGAAAATCCCACCTTCCAGGGCCCCACCCCCATGCCCAACTGCCAGGCAAACTAGGATGGATGACCCCCCCCCCCACTAGGGAGGCAGGATTTGGGAAGACTAAAGAAGTCAGGAGCTTAAGGGAAGTGGGGTTTATGGGGAAAGCGCTGGAAACCTGCGGGTAGCGGGGGAATACCCTGACCAGCTGTGTCCCTGGGGGCTGGGGACACATAATGGTAATGACGTAGTATAGGATATCACGGGTCCTAGGAATCAATCAAGTAGCGGTGGTAGCTCAAGTCGGAGAAGAGGGTGAGGCCGCCCGCAGGGGGGTGTTAGTGGGGCGAGAGCTTGGGAACGTCGGGTCCGCAGAGACAAAAGGCGGATGAGAAGCCCCTCGCTGGAGACGGAGGGAAGGGATCCCAAGCAGGGGGACGAGGACCAGCAGCCGGAAGCTGAAACTCGGGGCGTGGGGCGGGAGTCTAATATCTGGCAACCCGGGAAGCGCTAGTTAGGGACAGCGCAATGTGGAGGAGTGGATGGGGAGCTGGTGGGCCAGGTGGGCCGTGTCCTCTCCGGGCCCACGGGACACACGCCGGGTGACGTCGTGCTTGTGAGTCCTAAAAGGGCTGCAGTGGGGAGGGCCCTCGAGGGAAGCAGGTGGCGGGTTTGAGCAACCAGAAGGAAGCATCATGTTGACGTTTTCCCTCTCCCTGCCATCCTTCCCACTCCCGGGTGGGGTTCGCCAGCGGGGACCCTACCGGGGTCTGGACCCTAAGGCCTCTGTCCAGCGGGCCTTACAGCACAGGCTCTCTCAGTCTGCAGCTCCATGGGGTGGCGCTGTCTCTTTGAGCTGGACTTCCTGAGCTCTGAGTCCACACGATTGAGGGTCCTGGCATAGGGAGGGGTCACAGGGTGGAGGGTCCTGGCACAGGGAGGGCTCACAGGACGGAGGGTCCTGGCACAGGGAAAGGTCACAGGATGGAGGGTCCTGGCACAGGGAGGGCTCATGGGGTGAAGGGTCCTGGTACAGGGAGGGCTCACAGGACGGAGGGTCCTGGCACAGGGAAGGGTCACGGGATGGAGGGTCCTGGCACAGGGAAGGGCAGTCAGATGTCACTTCTCCTTCCAACCAGCCAGCTGCCTGGAGGGCGGGGCTGACTAGGAGTCCGAGGCCCCTTCTAGCACCAGCAGCAATGAGAATTGAGACTGATTAGCTTTATTTTATTTTATTTATTTATTTATTCATGAGAGATACAGGCAGAGGGAGAAGCAAGCTCCCTGGGAGGAGCCAGATGTGGGACTCTATCCTGGGAGCCCAGGATCACACCCTGAGCCAAAGGCAGATGGTCAACCGCTGAGCCACCCGGGTGCCCCAAGACGGATTAGTGTTTCCTGCCAAAGGTGTAGACCTGCAACTGTGGGAGCAGCCATTGGACTTCGCTGTCCACAGCTCAGTCCCTATAAATGGCACACCTTGAGGTCCCCCTGCAAATGGACAAGCCCGGTGCTTTTCAGAAATGTTGACATCACTGGACTCCTTTCTTCAAATGAAATTTCGTGGGGACACAGATGAAAGCGGGGCTATTCTGGCCAAAGAGAGGAGAGAGGGCGGGAGCCTCTTCTACTCCCTCTCCCAGGGGCAGAGCGGAGACAACAGCCAGAAAACCACCGGGGAGGCACTATTTTAGAAGGAGGCCGGGGAGGATCTCTCTGGGAGGATGACATTTGAGGGGGTCAAGGTGAGAAATGAGGCCAGATAGGGAGGCAGGGTCCAGTCGGGTCAGGAGTGTGGGTTTCATCCTGAGTGTGATGGGACACTGTTGGAGGGTTTTGAGCTGGGGAGAGAATTACGATCTGATGAAATTTTAAAAATAGCCCTGGCTACTCTCTGGGGGCAAGGACAGAGGCAAGGCTGGCAGTTACCTGTTAGAGCAGCTCAGGTGGGAAATGACAGACGCTGGACTAGGCTAGAGCAGGGAACATTTTGGAGGTGAGAGGCACAGGACAGTGGTACGTAGGCATGCCTTGCCGTCTCTGCATTGAGCTCTGGGACAAGGGGGGGCGCTGAAGGTGGAGGAGGGACACTCTCCAGACCAGGGGAGGACCCCCTTCTGTGTGCGACCTGGGGGAAATCCTGTTCATCCTTCAGAATCCTTGGGATTCCTTGGGAAACCTTCCCTGGCCCAGCTTGATTGTCTCAGGCAGAGAGTTGACCCTTACCACCTACCACTGGGTGTTCCTCCTCCTTCTCCCCATGACTGCTAGATGTGGGAGGGACCCTACAGCCCTCTGCTCCACCTCTGATCTTCCAGCCAAAGGGGCCAGGGTTCAGGGTTGACATTAAACCCCAGCCTCTTGGTCCTCAGTCTGGTGCTCTTTCTACTTTATCCTCAACTCTTCATTTATGGATGTCTCATATCCCCAACTAGATGATAAGCTTTTTCAAAACATCTTTTTATTTTAGATTTTATTAAAGGTCCTTAAGAGCAGGGACCATATCTTACTCTCTTTTTATCTTCCTAGCATCTACCGTAAACATAAACACCAACAGATACTTGCGGATGAGCTGTTCTGTGTCCTGGAGCTACTGCCACAGGGATGCTCCCCCCCACCCCCAACACACACACCAGACCCGACGTCACTTAGATGTGACAGCTATATGGGAGCCATCCCTGCCTCCCACATCTGCATTACACCTGCCACTTCTTACAGCCGGGTCTGGGGCACACAGCAGAGCCTTGCTCCAGGGGGAGAGCTTGGGCTAGAGTTCTTTTCACTTAACTCCCAGGTTGTGACTACAGTTAGTCCTGGAGTCTGGTTGGAATTAGGCCCAACCCCCAAGCCATGGAGGGAATTATTAAGATGTGACTGTGCATGATTCCTTGGATCCTCACCTAGGTCTCAGTAAGTACTCACGGGAAATAAAAATGACAAGATTCCAAAGACCCAGCCTCAGAGACTCCTATCTACCGCTTGGGGGGAGTGGAGAACCTCACATTGTACTTGGGGTGAAGGAAGAGGAGGCCACCATCCTTCAGCTCAGATACAGTTTCCACAGAGGCTTTCAGAATCTGTGTTAGTTCCCCCAGAGAACCCCAGAGAGTTGTGGTGGCAGCAAGGGATGGGGGGTGTTCTGTACCCCACATCCCCCAGTCAGTTGCCACTTTACAGATCTGAGTGTTGAGTTCATTACCTGAGAAAACTGGGTCGGGCAGGGTCCTCGCCCACCTTTGCCTCCGTCTCCTCCACGCCCTGGGACTCTCGTCAAAGCCCCTTGTGAGGTGGGTTGTCCAAGGATGCTGCTCAGGAGCAATGGCAACACATTATTCATTCATTCATCCATTTATCAAGGATCCACCAGATACCTGCATACATCCATTTCTCTTTATTTTTTTTAAGATTTATTTATTTGAGAGAGAGATTGAGCACGAACAGGGGCAGAGGCAGAGGGAGAGAGAGAATCCCAAGCAGACTCCATGCTGAGTGTGGAGCCCAGTGTGGGGCTCGATCCCAGGACCCTGAGATCAGGAGCTGGCTGCTTAACCTACTGAGCCACCCAGGCCCCCTGCATATTTTCATTGCCAAGTACTAATACACATTTTGAATTTACAAGTGCAGAAGTACGTAAAACCTAAATCCTGGGTCATAGCAGAGAACAGTAGTGTTATGTGGAAACTACCAGCACCTGTTCCAACTCTTCCCTCTTAGTCACACGGCATTTCCGAATAAGTTGCTCAGATGACTGGCTCACAGGGCCAGCTTTCATGGGGGCCCTAGAAGTTTTCCTCCCTCCAAGGGATTATTGACAAGAGTTAACAAATTTTAACAGGTTCCGAAGTCACAGGACAACTGACGGGAAGTTAAGGCAGGAAGAGCCCCAATTAGCCCCATTAACGTAACACAACAAGATGTATGCTGTCAGCCAGCTGGGCCATTTGCAATTGGTAATTAGGTCCACACGGACCTAATCTCTTTACTCTCAATTTATCAACCACATCTTTTCCGTCCTGTCCACTCTGCTTGCAGAACACGCCATTAAAGCCCTATATAGCAAGCTTTTGCAACCACTGGCAACTTGGGAAAATCAACAGTTCCGCAGGTTGACCTCCTCCCCGAGAACAAATCACTGGATTTAACCAGGAGGATAGCACACCTTTTGATCCGAAGAAATATCACCATTTTTTTTAAAAAAGCATCCTAGGTAGATACGATTTATATAAAGTCCTTGGGTGACCTCCTCATACACAGAGCTTCAGTGTGTAAGATGTGTATAAGTGTATATAAGTGTATAAGATGATTATTTAGTCCACAGCTCTAGCTCAGAACTTTTTAAAAGATTTTTATTCATTTATTTGAGAGAGAGAGCAGAGCAGGGGCAGGGAGACGGAGGGAGAGAATCTCAAGCAGACTCCATGCTGAGCACAGAGCCCAGTGCAGAGCTCATTCCCAGGACCCTGAGATCATGGCTTGAGCCAAAACCAAGAATCCGAAGCTTAACCCACTGAGCCACTCTGGTGCCCCTCTAGCTCAGAACTTCTATGAGGCTCCACTTCGTGGTTTGGAGGGCCTTACCATCCCAAGGGCAGCTCAGAGTTGAACTCCGCATGCACGCACACACTCGCACACTTCCTGTCCTAAATCTAAATTCTAGTAAATTATATCTGCACACTCAGATTCCCAAATCAGGTAGTGAAAGTAGCATATTGGAGGCACAGCAGGCCAGCTCTGGTTTGTCTGAATTTGGATTATTTGCAACTAGGGCCAGCACTTCCAGGCTGTCACCTCCTCTTTGGCCATGCCCCCTAGGCTGCTCCCTTCCTCCTGGACCACCTCTGCCCCTCCCCTCCCCTGGCTCTGTCTCAAGGTTACACACAGGCCCTCTGCCCTAACCCAAGGGTCTCACCAGCCTGATGAATAGGAACCATCTGAGCAAATTTTAAATAAACCAAAAGCTTTCCGGGATGCCTGGGTGGCTCCATGGTTGAGCGTCTGCCTTTGGCTTGGTCATGATCCCGGAGTACTGGGATCCAGTTCCGCATCAGGTTCCCTGCAGGGAGCCTGCTTCTCCCTCTGCCTATGTCCCTCCCTCTCCCTCTGTGTCTCTCATGAACAAGTAAATAAAATATTTTATAAATTCATACATATATACATACCGAAAGATTTCTATCCTCTCCCCCAAGAGATTCTGACTCCGCAGGGCCAAGGTGGGACCTCCCCCACTGTGGATACTGTTGTTGATTCCGTCTGAACCCCAGTGAGCAGCAAGAGGGACTAGGTTGCTTTGTAACTCCCCAAAGTTTGGGACCCCTGTTCTACAAGGCAACGATGGTACCGTATGTATTTGTGCATAATGGTGGTCACTACACACACACACGTTTGTACACGCACGCATATGCATGCGTGCATACATAGGCACACACACCTGTGCGTGCACACATACACACACATATGTTACTTCTGGGACACCTGAGCCCAGGTCATCCCTGACACATGGCTTTCGGTTGCCTCTACAAGGAACGTTCACCGAACAGTCACTCCCTGCTCCCTCCACGCCAGCCCCCAGCTCCCTTCTCCTGGTCCTTGCAGCGGGCTCCTTAGTGGTCTCTGGGGATGCAGAGCAGAGTCATGAGTTCTCAACACCCTCAGTCACTCCGTCGAAAGCTCAGACCTCTCAGCTCGAGGAGCCGTGTTCACCAGGTATCAGGCTCCCCCTCCAACAGCCACGTCACAGAGGCACCCTTCACCACGCACACATCTTGATGCGAACTCTTTGTTCCCGGGTGGAGTTCCTTTCTTTCTTTCTTTCTTTCTTTCTTTCTTTCTTTCTTTCTTTCTTTCTTTCTTTCTTTCTTTCTTTCTTTCTTTCTTTATGATAGTTACACACACATAGAGAGAGAGAGAGGCAGAGACACAGGCAGAGGGAGAAGCAGGCTCCATGCACCGGGAGCCCGATGTGGGACTCGATCTCGGGTCTCCAGGATCGCGCCCTGGGCCAAAGGCAGGCGCCAAACCGCTGCGCCACCCAGGGATCCCTGGAGTTCCTTTCTTAATCTAAAAGGAAGTCACTAAATTTCAGGTACGAATGTTTTGAGGATCACTTTTCCTGGAAGGAAACACCAGCTTACACGTGCTCTGGAGTCCGTGGGATGGTCCCTTTTACTGCTCCTTCACTAGTTTTGGAAATAATCATCAAAAAACAAAACAAAAAACAAAAACTCAGCTGATTTGATTATGTTGTCTTACTATGTTTTTATTTTTCAAGTCTTTGGATACTGGCAAAATTGAGCATTTTTCGCATGTATTGCTCGTGTGAATTTTTTCCTCTGTCATCTGAACTTTCGAATATTAAGTTTCACCTTTCTCTAATAAAACCTTTTTCCTGACTTAGTGGTCCCAAAGTGTGGTCCCTGGACCAGTGGCATCAGCATCACCCAAGACCTTGTTCAAAATCCAAATTCTTAGGGAGCTGGGGTGGCTCGGTCAGTTAAGTACTTGCCTTCAGCTCCAGTCATGATCTCAGGGTCCTGGGATCGAGCCCTGCCTTGGGCTCTCTGCTCAATGGCGTGTCTGCTTCTCCCTCTCCCTCTGCCTCTGTGATCTCTCCTGCTCTCTCCTGCTCTTTTTCTCTCTCTAAAATAAATAAAATCTTAAAAAAGAAAAATCTAAATTTACAGGCCGGACCCAGACCTATGAACCAAAAACTATGGCAGTAGGCCCAGCACTCTGCTCTAACAAGCCATCCAGACTCCAAACTACCCTACCCTAGACTGAGTGGTGGAGAATCATCTTGAACCCAGGTGCAAAACAGGAGGGACCCCCCCCCCCACCCTTGCATGACACCAGTCTTAGCACAGAGAAGAAGATTGCACACTCTGACACTATCGTGCCTGAGGTTGTAGCCTGGCTCTACCAGTTACTTCCTGTGTAATTTCCGACAGATGGGTTAATCTCTCTGGGCCTCAGTTTCTTCAACTAAATAGGGATAGGGACAAAATAGGGCTAATCATATAACCTACTAAAAAAAAATCATATAACCTACTGCATAGATTTATTTAAAGGATTGCAGTTTCAATACATGTTAAGCACTTAACTGTTCCTAGCACACAACACTTAATAAATGTTAGGTACGACTGCTACCACTGTGGCCATTAAAACTGTCACATGCTCATGGGCCTGAGGCCTGGAAGAGATAAGGTCTGATCTTAAAGAAACTTGGCCCTCAGGAAGCCAAGGAGGTCTTATAATACATATAAACACAATGCCCCTCCTCTTGTTCCCACCCCCTTAAAAAAAATATATGCTTCTCCCTCCTCTGCCGAGCCAACCCAGCCTTCTCAGACTCACGGGCCCTCCCTCCCCTTTCGGTGCTGATAGAAGGAACAGGAGACTCTGCTCTTGAACTCTTGAATTTGGGTATACTGCATATCTCTAATGGTTACAAATGGGTTTGTAAGTCTATGCATTTTTATAACATTCTTTCTCTTAAAGCAACCTCCTTCTCACTGAAGGTCACTAGGAGTCTTTTTTTGTTTGTTTGGTTTTTTTTAGTGGAGGTCCCATCATTCAGTGTGTTTTGGAAATACTCATAAGACTAGGTTAGATGGGACGCCTGGGTGGCTCAGTGGTTGAGCATCTGCCTTCGGCTCAGGGTGTGATCCTGGGATCTGGGATTGAGTCCCAATCCCATGGGATTGAGTCCATGAGTCCCTGCGTGGAGCCTGCTTCTCCCTCTGTCTGGGTCTCTGCCACACCGCCCCCTCTGTGTCTCTCATGAATAAATAATCTTAAAAAAAAAAAAAAAGACTAGGTTAGACACATGAGCTCATGCTACTGTGGGTGATGAATCTTCATGGGCAAGAAATCGCATATAGAGTTTCCTGGAGATTTTGACTCCACTGCCCCTTAGTAAAGGAATATCTCCCAGGGTCAGTGTTCCGTGGAGAACACTTTGCGGAATGTTGTCTTGCAGCAAAAGGAAAAGGAATCCCAAGATCGGGATGACTTGCTGATGGATGGGTTAAAGACAAACCTGGTGTTGTATAAGAACATTTTATATAGGAAAGTATAGAGTTTTTCTCTTTAAATAAGTAGCAAACTACTTTAGGGGCAGGGGTGTTTTCTGTGTTTCCCAAGAAAGACAGTGAATCTTCCTTGCTTTAGAAAAATGAATTGATCCTCTTCTGCCCCACTACACCCCACGTGAGACTCTACTGTGATACTCATTTGGTATTTTCCCACAGGAGAGACTTGCCAAGTTTTCCCAAGACTGGGCAATTATTGGAGAACGAGGAAGCCGTGATCTCTTCACGCTACTCTCCTCTCTGTGAATATTTCCAGATATTGATCTCGTTCACAGATGACTCGTACCTGGGTCATACCTGGGTCGTCTCATCTTTCCTACTCGAGAGAATTGAAAAATGCTGTCAACCTCACTTCTTTCTCTCTCTCTCTCTCTTTCTCTCTTTCTCTCTCCCTCTCCCTCACCCTACCCCCCTGTTCCTTCCCTCGCCCTCCAGGAACCTTCTGCATCATTTCACTGTGCACCTGTGTGGCCGGAATCAACTTCGAGCTGTCACGCTACCCACGCTACCTGTATGGACTCCCCGATGACATCAGCCACGGCTATGGATGGTCCATGTTCTGTGCATGGGGGGGCCTGGGCCTCACGCTAATCTCGGGATTCTTCTGTACCTTGGCCCCTTCTGTCCAACCTGTCCCGAGGACCAACTGCCCTAAATCCAGACCCGAGAATGGGACAGTGTGCTAAAAAACAAACCCATACATATATATATATAAATATATATATAATATACATATATAAAACAAAACTAACTCAAGATGATGCCAGTGCCAAGGTAGAGTTGAGTTGGCTCAGGCACCCGCATCTCGTTGGACTTTGTGTTGCCTCATCACCGAGATGGGGAAAGCATTCCCATCATGTGGCTCTTCCATCACTTCTTAACTTTTGGCTCCATGGTGTCTTGAAGACAGAACGAACATCGCCACCCGTGATAGCGTCCTGATTCCTGTCACTCATGAGGATGGGGTGACGGGCAGGGAAGGGACAGTGCCAGTGTTCTGAAGCGGCACGGAAACAGAGAGGAGGTGCCGTCCGTGGGGCCAGCAGTGAGGACACCACCCCAACACCGATCATACCGCAGAGAAACGAAGCCCTTAGTTCGTAGAATGTAACCAGATCTTTGAGGTCATTTGCAGAACCACTTCTCCTGATCTTCCTGTTCTGATTCCCTCCCTGACCCACCAGCGACACGCAAGACGTGGAGGAGAAAACGACCGACAAGAAAGTTTTCTCTTTGTTGCCAAACTTTTGGACAAAGTGGTAGAGGTGGGAAGGGGGAGAGAACAAATGTGCTGAGAGGCAAGATCCACGTCAATAAAAGGACACTTCAGTGGATGCTCAGAAAACCCAGTCTTACCTTCCAGCTGCCTTACACTCAGTTAAACAAGAGGCCGCCCTGCCCCTGACCCCACCTGCACTCCTGCGAGGGCAGATCGGAGCCTCGGAGTAACGCTGTGATGTGCGCGTGTGCGCGTGCATGCGTGTGTGCGTGTGTGCGAGACTACTCCCGGTGGATTCCTTTACCCCTTTTCACCTTTTCAAATGGAAATACTGCATCATGACTGTTGTCTCCATCATTTGTGGTCATTTCGTGGCCCAGGCCGGAGGCCCGAGACCAAGGAAGAATAACGAGGGCCAAGCCAGTGCGGGTGCCCGTTCCGTAGCTTCAGATCCCTGGAGTGTGTGTGTGTGTGTGTGTGTGTGTGTGTGTGTGTGTGGTGGATGTTCCCTGAGTGTGGGGTTTTATTGTTTGTGTTGCATTTTTCTATTATTTGTATGTGCAGCTGAAATTCCCAGAGAGCAGAACCGAGAACAAAACCACTGGGCCGAGGGCCCCATGGTCCGTCACGTCACAGTTCTGGGATGCCACAGGATTTAGTCCTCTAAATCTGGAAGTTCAAGACAAAGCTGGGCACAAAAGCCATGAGAGAAGAGGGGGAACACGGTTCAGGAGGGAGAAGGGACGTTGCCTCTGTTGCTGTTGTACAAGTACGTATACCAAACCAGACCTTCACTCCCCATCATGGAAGCTGTCCTTTGTCACTGGACATCTACCCCTTTCCTAGGGGCAACCTCTGTACAGATGAAAGAAAATGGGTCCCATGCAGAGAAAGCACCTCCATGTCCCATGGGCTCGAGTTTGTATGATATTGTGTAAATTAATGGAGAACTCTTGACTCTTTCCATCTTCTTCCTTTTCCTCTTGATATTCAAGGCCATGCATCCCAAAATAGCCGTCTTAGTGGCTAGCACCCAAACAGAGGTGGCACAAATCCAGCCCAGTGTCTCAAGCTCACTTGAGCAAATTGGCCCTGCAGGTGTTGGCAAACCACGAAGTCAGCCAGAGTCGTGGAAGCTGTAGGGATGAGAGTCTGCTGGGAAGAGTGGGCAGGAGCAGCTGACCATCACCTCGGTGACCCTGCTGCAGCTGAGCAGCCTTGGGGAGGCAAAAAGTGAATCCCTAGGCTGTACAGTCATGGGTCAAGCATGTAGCTGAGAGTTCAGTTGCTTCATAAATAAATGTGCTTTGGGCACTTTGCCAACAGCTCAATAGCCTTCCTTCCCGTCCAAGCACCTGTTCCATCTCCCTGTCTTCTGATCTGTCTTCCTACCAGTCCTCACCTTTCCTCACCCACTAACCACCTCTCCCTCCTCCACCCACAAGGCTACAAGTCCTGCCTGCCTCCTCATCTGCTCTTTTGGACAGTGTGTGTGTGTGTGTGTATGTGTGTGTGTGTGTGTGTGTGTCTGTGTGTAATGCACATCCACATAGGACATCCCATGTGCATGAATGGCCTGAATGAGGGTCTCTGTAAAAGTGTAGCTCTCTGGTGCATTTTCTGTGTGTTTGTGTCAATATAACCTGGATGCAGCTGTGGGTATACCACTCAAGGCTTCCTTCCCAGTGACATTGGTCAGCTTCTGCAAAAGATCTCGTGTGTGTGCCTCTTGTATGGGTGTGCTGAGAGATGAGGGGTAAGGTGTGGAGCAGGAAATGCTAGTACCTTCCAATTGGGCTTCTAAGGATTTTTAAAATAAAGGGTTTATTCTATAGGAAGAGAACTCATTTTCAAGAAAACCCAATTTTTCTATTGTATACAGAATTTTTAAAATTTTTTCCTTGACGAGTTGCGTTTCCCCCTTCTAGGCATACTAGGGCTTGAGCAAGAGTGAGAAGCAGCTCAGATTGAGAGGCCTTGTGTCTTCCTGCCAAGTATCTTGAGTGGGCTCTGCCCAGCAGGGAGAGGCAGGGGCCCACGAGCATCTCTTTGAGGCCAGAGGACTTGTCTGTGGCCAGACCCAAACTCCAGCTGTTTTCCAGCAGGAAAATGGGGGAAAAAAATTCTAAAGGGGGCAACTTGCTATCACTTAAACTTTTCTTAAGTAGCCATGTTTGAAGATACTGCTTCACCGGCCTGTGACTATTTATACCTTCTTTTTTTAAATCCCATGCTTGCCAGAAATGGATCAGCCACTCTTTCCAGCTACTCATCTTTATGATCGATCCTTAATACCGCTTACTGTGTCCCTTCAATACTTTCCTGAAGTGTTAAGAGATTCCTAAGAAAGAAGTCAACCACCTGGGCTTAACTCACCATCAGGAAAACAGGAGCTTTGAGCTGCTGCTTTGGTAGTGGGGCTGGGTAGGAACAGATACATGCTGAGGTCTGATCCTGCTTGGGACCAATTCAAAGCGTAAGCCACATGACCAGGATGGAAGCCCCATACACACGGCAAGTCCTTTCCCCAGTGACCTTGACCCCTCCAACATAGGGATCCAGGTTAAGACCTGCTGCCCCACACTATCACTGGTGCAGTGGTTTGGCTGATGGAGAAGGAGGGGGCAGAGAAGGAGAAGGAGGCTGGAGCCCCTGCCAATTTCAAGTCAAAGTAGAACCCAACCTTCTGATGGGATTTAGGGTTAGCAGCCTCATTAAAGCCCCAGCCCCGACCCCAGGTCAAGTTTAATTTCTTACAGATTGTGCATGCAAGGTCTCTGACCATGTATGTGTTCTGAGCTCTGTGCGAGGCGGCTTTCATTTCCCTCCTTACCCTATGAGATTGAGGATTCAGGCAAGTGGAGTGTCTGCCTGGGAAGAGGTCCTATCTCTTTTTCTCCCTACTTTGAGAGCTTTGGTTTCTTCGTGTTTCCTTTTCCTCTCTCTCTCCACTCACTTCCACTTTCTTTCTGCATCAATTTAAAGTAGTTGATCAATTAGAATAGTTTAGGAATCTGTTTCTGGAGACGCTCATACTCTTCAAGTAGCCCCCTTCCTCATTTGTTGTGGCTGTGGGCTTCCAGAGGAGATCAGTGGCTTCCTGGCATAAAAATATAAAACAGAATTTTTTTTAATGTGCCTATTCCAGCCTCAATCCTTCTGAAAGCCTTTCAATAACTATATCCTTTCAGCTTCAGGGATCATAAAGTTAGGAAGACTCAACATCTCCACCAAATAAAGACAAAGCCTTCCTTGATCACATGTCCATATGCAGCACCCTGAGCCCATTCTGGCATCTTCTCTTGTTGGGAGGGGGGTGGTATCCCCTAACAGTGTTTTCCCTTCCTTTTGTAAGGGGAGACAATATCCTGGAACTCTTGAGTATGGATGGGCCCTACCTCATAACAGTCATCCACAGTCATGAGAAGAGATCTCAAATGAACCATGTGTAGTTCTGATTTAATGGGGGATGTGCTGCTTAGATCCCTAATGCTGCCCACCTGAGTCAGACTCAGAATAATGAAATCAAGTACAATACCCAGAGCCATTGACTCTGTCTTCACCTGACATATTCTGGGAGCATTAATTAACTGGTTTTCAAGTATCTGAGGGGAGAGAGCGGGAAGAAATACACTCTGGTCATCTTTGGGGTAGTTTGTGTGGGTTGCTTGGCTGATTCTTACAGCTAAAGGGAAGCTGCCTTTTCTGAGAATTTTCCTTCCACTCCAGGGGCTGACCATCCCAGTGGACAAATCCAGCCCCTTCCAGGGAAATATGATGAGTCATAGTGAGAGGGGTTTCACTGTGTTTAGAAATCATGGGTGCATACCAGGCAGGTTGGCTTCCATGCCATCCTCTAGCTGGTATCCAATAAAGTAAGGGGACAGGTTTTTAAACAAGCCCACCTGAGTTGATAGACACAAAAGATTCTGGTGTCTCTCAAAGCAGTCAACTCGGTGGGCTTTGTTTGCACTCTTTCCATTGATGCCTCCATGGTGCAAAATGTCTCCTAAAACATTATTGTTAGTTCATAGATTACATTGTTATTGGCTGTTGGATTACTTTTTCTGAACAATAGGAAACTGTAGAAAATTAGAAAAATAAAGTACAAAAAAAAAAAAAAAGACTAAAGGATTGTTTATAATTCCATCACTCAGGGGCATCATGATGGTCACAGCCCCAGCACTTCCACGGTCAGTGGTTGTCTTGGGTTGGCAACTGGGGCTAGGAATGTAGTCCCAGCCCGCAGAACCGCACTGGTCTGCATGGACTTGACCCTGTGTTCATAACAGAAGGAGCACAGGGCTCTGAGCCCCGAAAGACCACAGAGAGACTTTTTGAAAAAGTCAGTGCCAGAGCTTAGAGATGAGCAGAACAGAGTAAAAAGATTCCTGCTTTGGTATTTTCTTTCTTTCTTTCATTCTTTCTTTCTTTCTTTCTTTCTTTCTTTCTTTCTTTCTTTTTCTTTCTTTCTTTCTTCTTTCTTTCTTTCTTCTTTCTTTCTCTCTTTCTTTCTTTTTCTTTCTTTCTTTCTTTTTCTTTCTTTCTTTCTTCTTTCTTTCTTTCTTCTTTCTTTCTCTCTTTCTTTCTTTTTCTTTCTTTCTTTCTTTCTTTCTTTCTTTCTTTCTTTCTTTCTTTCGAGTGCTTTCTCAACCTAATTATAGGTGTAAGAGCACTGAAGCCAGAGTAACTCACTAATTAAGCTGCACATCTATAGTGCAGTTACTGTAAAGTTCATTTCAGCTCTGCACTAAATGATTTGTGACTCTGGGCACTGTGTCTTCTCCATACTTGAACTTCCTCATCCACAAAATGAGGATAGTGATAACACTTTACCTCATGGTATATTAAGGGTGACAAGGAAATTGCAAAGTGATTTGCAAACATGACGTGTCACATAAATTACGCATTGTTCAAATGATCCTGCAGCAGCAGAGCCCCCATCATGTGGAATTCTTCTGTGTGATGTCTGGTCCTCACTGCTGGAAGGACAATTGGGAGTGAGCGGTCATCTTGGCCACCAGATAGGGCCGTTCAATACAGCTTCAGCATGTGGGATTGTTTTATCATTCGAGTCCCTCACAGAGGTTGGCTCCTTAATTTACCCATTCTCAGGCTTCCTTCCTTTTGTCCAAAGCCAATTTTGCAAAGGGCACTCTTAATCCCTCTCGATTATTCCCAGAGGTCACGGAATGAGTAAACCATCTGAAGCAAGTAGCATATATGAGCTAACACAGTTAACTATTAAGCAAGGCATGGGGTCAATGCCTTTTTTTTTTCTCTTTTCTTCAAACATGATTTGTGGCTGTACATGCCCTAGCAGTGGGAACAGATCAGGGTCTGAAACATTTTTTAATGGTCTTTTAAGTTTAAGATGGGAACCAGTTTCAAAGAACTGGAATCTTCTTTCTCTTGTCAGTTGGTAAAGCAGATGGCTTCATCAAAAGCATATGGGTGCTCATAGGAAGTCCTTTGGATGGTGCATGCACTAGGAGATGTTCTGGGTGTGATCCTATTTGGGAAAAACTGAATCCTAGATTCTAGACAAGAATGCACTTCCAAAAGGGTCTGCATACTTTGTGCTTTGCAGGGGATCTGGTTTCAATGTTACAGTGAGACCTTCTCTAAGAGAAGTCCAAGTCCTTGCTCACTATAAGGATAGGGCCCAACCAAGAATGGGGGGGACTACCCAACCACAGGGGGTGTTTGTTCACTCTTGAGAAGCAGAAAATTGGGTGTAAGCATGGAGGGGTGCACAGTGGTAGCTCAAACCTGGCCTCACTTTGACAGATGCAAACTTTGGCAACTGTAATCCTATTCTTCATTTCCAAGGACTGAGTGTTGCTCCTTGGGGAACTCTTGTGTCTCTCTCTCCTGTCTCCCCTGACTCCCTCCGGCCAAACCTCTCCCTTCTTTCCTCATCGCCTGGAGACCCTCTCAAGCCTGAATGTTTTGGTGTGTCTGTGTCGTTGTGGATGTGATGATGCCTTTCACATAGGGAGCTTTCACTAACTCATTCTCAAACTACTTTCCCACTCCCACCCATGGTGTGACTGTTTTAGATCTAAGACTATTTGTAAAAATGTACAAATAAAAGTGGAAACTGAAAATAAGGGGGAGGGTATTGAGACTAGACACACGCATTGACGTAGCCCTCAGTTTTTGGAGGACTTACGTAGACTGCCCTAGAATCCTGACTCCAGGTGGGATTTGAAGGGAAGGAAGCCGTTGGCACAGGAGTTGTTTTTTTTGTTTTTTGTTTTTTTCTTTTCTGGTTGCTTCTCTTGACAGTCACTAGTGTCTGCTTGGGACCCTCTGTTCTAAAGCTTTTTGCCTTTAAAGTAAAATATATTTTCCAGAAAGTCAAAGCAAGTCATCCAAGTCTGAAGGGCAAAGGTCATCGCAAAGGTCACCACAAAGACCTGATCCTGAGTTCGCATTCGTAGCTTTGTCACTGGCTCACGGGGGGCCTCAGGCGAGTCTTGTTACCTCACTGTCTCTGTGTCCTCTCAGCCAAATGGGGAGCAGGGGGCTCCTGGGGCCCCTGGGGCACCACGTCTCCTTGGCCATTCTGCTGCTATCCTTAGAGGCTTCGGCCCACGCAGGTGCGTGTGCTTCCCCCCTGGAGGTCCGTTTGGAGAGTTTTATTCCCTGCTCCTCTTGCCCCTCTCACTCCGCAGAAAGTAACCTCAAGCTAACAGCCAGTTTGTGCTCCAGTCCAAAGCCTTTGATCTACCTTTTTGTTCTCAGATGCCTTTTCCCACCCACTTTGCCATTCTCATTTTACTATCCTGACGGAGTTTTGCCAGCTGGGGTAGGAGAGTATCAAAGGAGATGGTGCCTGTGAATTGCTTTGTAATCTGTGACTCACTGTACAAACATGGCTTGTGATGTCAGAAGCAGGGAGGCTGGCTAAGGGATGCCGCCAAGCAGAAGGGAGACAGCCCTGGTGGGTGGTGGGGTACGGGCCATGGGCAGCAGACGTGAGTTGCCTATGGAGGTAAGATAAAGAAAGCTTTGGGAAGGGGTAATGGGAGAATCACCAGAGCATCCTCAGCATGGCAGGGATGAAACAGGAAGCCCTGAGAGGCAGGGAAGTAGCAGGAAGTAGGAAAGAAGGACGGGGAATCCTACAGCACAAGGAGGTGCCTCCCCTCGGACTGAGAAGATGAGGTGCCCTGAGGTGGGGCCTGTAATCCAAGCCTTCCTCCTTTCTGATGGTCCGCAGTGATCATCACTCCGGGACCGGTGTCAGGAAGGCAATTTAGACCAGTGCTGTCCAACAGAGATAGAATGTAAGCCGCATATGCAATTTTAAATATCCTAGTGGCCCCAGTTTTAAAAGTCCAAATAAACAGTTGAAAGTAATTTTACCACATGTTTCCACCCAACATGCCAAAACTATTATTTTAACGTGGAATCAATATAAAACATTACTGAGATATCTTACATCCGTTTTCTTTTAATGAAGTCTTTGAAATCCAATGGGCACTTTATTTTTAGAAAGCATTGCAGTTTGGACCAGGCACATCTCCAGTGTTCAACAGCCACACATGGCACCTGGCTACCATATAGGACAGCAAAGATTGAGACTCTTTGTTAAGATGTCTAATCGGACCCCCTCCCCCATGAGTCACTCGGGTCTCCCAGGTGATAGAGGCCAGAGGTTGGCGTTGGCCCAGAGTAGAGCACAGCAGGGGCAGCCAGTCTGCTATCCTAACCCCTGAAATTCTGCTTCACCTGCTTAGTCAGAGAGGACTATTGCTTGTCAAATACAAGTCACCTGTGCCCCACAGGGTGTCAGCACTGCCCCTGGGCATGGCGCCAATGACTCCTCGAAGTTCTAGAGGCTAGAGCAGGTCACTTTCTTCAGCTATGAGAGCACCAACTTATCCCTATGCACATGCCCTTTATCGTACAGTGGTGAGGGGGGCTAGACAGGCCTCCTCTTGGTCAAGAATAATGAACACACCATTTTGTCATCTAGTCCAATCACCTGCTAAGAACATCTCACCAATATTCGGAGCTGTTCCTTTCAGCCCCTTAATTTCCTTACATTTGTATCTTTAAGTCAAGTGCTAAAAGGGGATCCGCTGGAGAGAGCAGTGACCACAGGCAAGACTGGGTTTTCTAGGAGGTGGTGGTGATGACAGATTCTGTCCTTTGCACTGGGACTCAGGCCACCACTGCTTATCTGTCCTCCCTGACTAGAGACCTTCCTCAGATGCGAAGAAACCTCTTTTGTGTGGGGTGGGGGTGGGTGGGGAAGAAGACAGTTTTCCAAGATCTTAGCACAGAGAACAGGATAAAATGCAAGCAAGCCACCCCTGGGCGTACTCAAAGCATTTCAAAGAGCCAGTATGACAAGATTTAACTCATTTAAAATAGAACATTCTGAGTCCTGTGTTACCAAGCGAAAGAAAATGAGCCCCTTTGGTGAGTATGTTTTCTATATGGTCATTAGACAGGGATCATAGCTGACAAAACTCTCGAACACCTGGAGTGTTTATGGTCCACCAGATTATTGCTTGGTCAATATAGATTTCTACAAATTTACCCTTCATTTGCCTAGTGCTTTCCGACTGGTTAGACAAGGAGTGGTGTGTACTGCAGGATTCCAACACCGCCTCTGCCCTGGGAGGTAGCAAATTCCTGTGGTTATTGGTGCTAAAATAAGATTAAATATTCTGTTAATTCATTCTGATACGATGTGAATAAATGTGTTGTTTCATCTTAACAAGAATGCTACATCTTATCAGCTCTATTGTGCTGTCTGTTACTTCTCATAATTAATTAATTACAGGAAAGGTGATCCAAACCAGATCTCGAAACGATTGTACTCTTCGGAGAGGTGAATGTAACAGGGAAGTGGGAAGGGGGGGGGGGGGGGGGATGAAAAGGGAAATTACCAGGTTCCCGTGATTTTTGCAAGGACTGAGGAAGCAGAGAGCATTTGGGGGACTTCACTGACACTCCATCTTGCAATTTTCTTTTTCAAATTGGCAGAAATATCGTCTTTCCATCGATCGAAGAAAAAAAAAGTGTCTGGTAATTAATTCAATGACTTGTTCATGGAAAAAAATAAAATAAATAATCTGTCAGTTGTGGAATGTAAACTGATTAAACAATTAAATAAAGAAGATCATGTTGTGTGTTTTAAGTAATTGTGTCTGCTTGGGGGAGAGGGGGCGATGCTGCAGTGTTTGGTGGAGAGCCATAATTTCCCCTCAGGGTAGGTATAGAAAAAAAAATAGAACAGCTCTCTATAGATAGCAGATTGAAGACTAATCCTGGAGGAAATAGACCATAAACATTTCAAGAAATGTGTAAGCCAAAGGTACGTGCTTTTAGAGTTTGCTGAGAGCAGGATTTGGAGAGTAATACAGAAGAGAATAAGAAGGAAACTATGGTTCTTTTTCTCCTTTGTTGGTATTAGTAACTTTTTGAAGAAAGCTTTGTAAGATGCTGGAATGGCTGGTTATGTTCTAAGCCCTAAGCCTCTTTCCCAGCCGTCAGCGAGGAGAGAGACTTCTCTCTCAGCCTTCATCATCTCTGCCCCTCGCTTAGAATCACAGTTCCCATCCACCCATGTGCCTTTTAAAAGTTTCTGGCTCCTTCCCCGGGGAGGACAGCTCGGAAAGAAGACAGTGGGAGGCACATGCGTGTTAAAGGGCATTATGTGTCAGTCGACATTGCGAAGTTTTAAGCAAAAGAAACTGGCTCCATCTGGTGCAAGTGGAAAAGTAATTTACTGAAAAGCATGAAGCCCATAGCAGAGGCAGGAGGAAGCAGCTAGAGAGCCAGAGTCACACCCCAGGCTAACCCGGACTCCTGCCAATGCTGCTGTGGGACTCCCCGAGACCCTCCGGGGCTGCCTCTGCCACCACCTTCGCCTCGATGGGCTCCCGGGTCCCTCCACCCTTCAGGGGGTAGCCCCAGAGTCAGAATCTTAGGTGAGTGCACCAGCCCAGGGGGTGCAGGAAACAGGCCCAGAGCCTCTTATTTCTGTCTCTGGTGGTAAGCTCTGCCTCCCACCAGATCAGATAGTTCTCCAGACACAGGAGGACCCATATGATGCTGGGCAGACCAAAAGGGGGAGGATCCCGCATTGAGAGTGTCCCTGCATCTTTGTGGTGCATCCGAGTAGTGGTCGAGCAGGCAAGTGTCTAATCTTCATGATCGTCGCTGGTGCCATGGCTCAGAGCCTCTGGCAAAAGATGTGCATAGTGCTGGACATTGTCCTGGAAGACCTGCATAGATGTAACCTGAAAAAGGAACACTCATGTAGGCAGTGGAATTTAAAAAGAAAAAGATCAAGAATTATCATCATCACCTTGGAGGCAATGGAAATGAGCAGTAAACCATTTCAAAGGTAAGTAAGTGCCTTACAGAATGGGTGGGGAAGGGTCATAAGTAGAGAAAGACTCGGAGCAACGGGAGGCCAGAATCCTAAGCCCCCCTCCCCTCTTGGTTGTCCTGTCCTTTGGAAGAAAGAGAGCATGGACATGAAGAAAGGACCGAGGCCTTTCAACCCTTGTGCCTTCCAGGGAAAGCAGGGGGACTTCATGGGCTTCCCTTCCAGCCCAGGGTGGGGGTGGGAGTGGGGAGGGGGATGATGTGCCCATCAGGTGCTATGAATCTGTGCTGCAGCATCCTGGCCTGAGGGGTGAGCGGAATGCCGGGATGCCCCGTAGACAGCCCGGGGTAAGCCGCAGAGACGCAGTCTGCTTCTCCTTTTTCCAATGAAGCACAACTTTGATTTCTGTGTCCCGATGAATTACGTGGTCCCCTGGGTTTGTGGGAAATGCATCTACTCCCTCTCACCCCAGCACATGTGCCTCGAGGCACAGAAGTCCCCCCAGTGAGAGCTGTTACAGAATTGGAGAAAGGCAGCTCTGGGAACCGTGACCAAGTCCCCCAAATATCTGGGGGGGGGGGGGTTGCATGGAGGGCTGCTGTCCTCCAGAAAGCCTTCCGTTCCTGAATGTCCATCCTGCTAGGTGCCCACCGCCTGAACCCCATGGCACCATGCCACGTCTCTCTCATGGCACTTAGTGCTTCCAGATGAAATTGGTGTTTTCCTTGGGATCTCCTTAGGAACTGGATTTTCTTAAAGAGCAGGGATTCTGACTTAACTCCTCTTCATATCCCAGTGACCGACAGGGCCTGGTGGGTAGTCAAGGGCTCAGTAAATATTGATCTTAACCAACTGAAGTCTTCCCCCATCCACCCACTCAAGTTGGCCCTCATACTGGTGTGGGGTTCTTCCTTAAGTGTTATTGGTATCCTCATGCCCACCCTCAGATTCCATGATTTGTTAGACGGGCTAACAGAACTCCGAAGACCTGTGACACTCAGGGTTATAGTCTGTAACACTGACAGGATACAGATTAAGATTAGCAAAGCTTCCAGTTGTCCTCTCCCAGTGGATTTATACAGATGCCACTGAATTCTCCCAGCAGTGCTGTGTGACAAAAGGAGTCTTGCCAACCAGGGAAGCTCACCCTAGCCTCTGTGTCCCAGGATCTGGGGGAGGTCGGGTGTGTAGGCATCGAATGCTCATACAGCTGACCTTAGCTGCTCAGCTTCCAACCCCTGCTGGGGTCAAACTGACACCCTGTGGACGAGGTCCCCACCATAAATCCCAGTGATAGCATAAACTAGCTGCCATGGCCCAAGGGAAACCAGGTAAACCAAGACCAACTCATCAAGCAAGATATCCCAAGGGCTTGGAGGTGATCTCCCAGGGACTAGTCAAGGGTGTTACCTTCTTTGGGATGTGCAGGCTTTGGGCAACCCAGATGTGTAGCGTCAACCCTTCAGTGTACACACAGTAAGTCATGTGATAAGTTAAATCACACCAAACATAGCCCCTCTCCACGTTAACCGAGTTCCTTTCTAGGTTTTCTAGATTCCTTCCTTATCCCCCTTGACCCCTTAGAGAGAGGCCCGACCCTGCCCTTTGCAGGTCACGTGCTGAAGCTCTTTGTCTTTGGTCTCTTCCCCATCCCAGCTCCTCAAAAGGTCCCATGCACCCTTCACAAGGTGCTGGGGTGAGGATGGGGACTGGGGGAGGGGGCGCAGGTGCGTGAGTCTTTAAGCAGATGTGGATTCAAATCTTCCTATATATAAGTTGTGTCACTTGGCCTCCTCAGCCTTTATCCTTGCATGTACGTAATGGGGCACCCCAACACCCACCCAGACCACTTCAGAAAGTCAAAGAGTGAACTGCAGGAGATGCCTGGCCCAGAACCGTTAACTCGGTGTCTCTCAGCTGCCCTGCACCCCTGCAGTTTGGTTTCTCGTTCTTAAGCCAGCCTCACCTCTTACCTCCTTGGGAAGGCTTTCTGAACTGAGATTTGCACAATTGCTAGAGTCCTACAGGTGCCCCACTCGGTCACCATTGGCCAAAAGCCAATGGACAGTGAACACATTGATCAATTAGATGCAAACTCACATTGATTGTAGTCAACCACTGTTTGGTCAATACAACTCTAGTACATAGATACACAACTATGTGCAATAAAACCATCCTTTGAAATATTTTTGACACAGGAGAGGGAAAAAATCTGGGACTGAAAGTATTCTATCCCTTTGCAAAGGACTTCCTTTTCCAGGAGTGAGAGAAATGCTCTAGAACCTTGCCACTCTATCGGTGTCACCTGGGATCTTGCTAGAAATGCATCTTCAATTCCACTTCAATTCCATCTTCAATTCCAGATCCACTGAATCAGAATCTGCATTTTAACATGATCTCCAGGCGATGTGGATGCCCTGGTCTGGAACATTCACTTACCTAGCTACGTGATGTGAAAGTCGTGTTTTCAATGCTTCTGTTAATATCTTTTATCTAGGGTAAAGATCACAGGAGGATTTCAAAGGACAATGAAAAAAAATTAGTCCCAGTCTGAGATTTCAAGCCACATTGGAACAGGTATTGTTTTAAACTAATGTCCCCCCAAAAGATCCTTTCTGCTGGGTTTAACCCTGGTTTTAGCGTAAGCACCTGGGGAACAAGGCCACATAATTAGGTTTTGTTTCTCCGGATGAGCAGGTGTCAGGCAACGTTAACACCATAGCAGCTGTGTCCAAGCAGGTGTGCATAAGACCACATGGTTTCCAGCCACCGTGGGAGAGGAGGCTCGGGGTGGCCTGAGCGCGGGGGACTTTGCTCTTCACTCTTCCAAAGAAAGCCTGGACCATGAGACCAAATAGATCCAAAGAATGGGGGGACTCGAAGTCCATCACCCCGATGTCCCTTCCTGTTTGTTCTCTGTGAGCTAGATGGCAAAGATTTAGTCCATGACAGTGTGACTTACTGGAGTTGGACCGCTTGTGCTCAAACTTCTTAGCACCTACTAATACAATAACCTCAGGCGAGATTCTCAACCTCTGCATGCCTCAATCTTTCCCTCAACAAATGAGGGTAATAACTTACCTTGTACGGTTGTTGTGAGGATAAAATGGGTTAATATTTGCTGCGTTGCTTAAACCAGCGCTTGACATATAGTAGGTACTATATATGGATTTATTATTACATCATTCAAATTTTATTTATTTTTTTAATATTTATTTATTCATGAGAGACAGAGAAGCAGAGACATAGGCAGAGGGAGAAACAGGCTCCATGCAGGGAGCCTGACGCGGGACTCGATCCCTGAATTTGGATCACGCCCTGAGTCAAAGGCAGATGCTCAACTGCTGAGCCTCTCAGGGGTCCCATCATCATTCAAATTTTATTTTTTATTTATTTATTTTTTTTTTAGACAGAGGGCTGTAGTTCTCTGCCTTTTTTTTTTTTTTTTTTTTTTTTATGATAGTCACAGAGAGAGAGAGAGAGAGGCAGAGACACAGGCGGAAGGAGAAGCAGGCTCCATGCACCGGGAGCCCGACGTGGGACTCGATCCCAGGTCCCCAGGATCGCGCCCTGGGCCAAAGGCAGGCGCCAAACCGCTGCGCCACCCAGGGATCCCATCATTCAAATTTTAAATGGCCCATGTGAAGTCCCCCTGGCTAATGAGACCTGAGCAGAAGATGTGACTGTGAGGCTAAGTGTGAGGACAGAGCTGTGGGAAAGAGTGGTGGTGGCCAGAGTTTTCTGCAGGTGATGGGGGCTGCAGGTGTGTGGAGGGAACGGGAAGGGCAGCTGGCGGCATCACTGGCTGTGGTCCAGCCTCTTGCAAGCCGGGGTGACGCTGCTGACCGGGCTGTGGCCTCCAGAGCAGTGATGTCCACTGTCATATGTCCTGTCCAGTGGCTGGCACTGTAGGGACCCCTGTGGGGTTTCTCTGCACAGGGATAAGGAGCCCTGCCTCGGAACCCCCATCCCCTACTTTGAGGGTTGGTGATGGTAGAAAGAGTTTTTGGTGAATGTCTTCAGAGCCCTTCTTATCACTGAAGTTTGGAACAAGGGTATTTTTTTTAAATTGTTTCTTTTCCCTAAACAGATAATGTTCTTCTAATGACCAAGTTGGCAGCTCCAGGCCCATGCGACCCATTCGTAAGGCAGGGAAGGCAGAGGCAGTGTAACCTCTGCGCCTCTCTTGGAACCAGATAATCGTTCCATTTACCAAGAATTTACTTTCTGCCAGCCACTTTCCTGTGTTCTCTCATTTCATCTTTGATTCTATTAGACTGGTACAGTTTCCCCCACTTTATAGCCGATCAGAGTAGCCCATCCATGCTTGGCCATGCCCTGAGATCATGACTCCCCTGGTGTTCTAGGCAGAGAAAAGGCAGCAATTGTCCTTCCAGGATCTAAGGGACCCACCTGTAGGATGTGAAGAACCCAAATGACTGGCCTATCCCTGGCCCTGGGCTTCTCCCCAGGCAGAGACAGGGTGCAGAAGGGTTGAGTCATAAGCTAAGCTGCGGACAGAGCTAGGGCCAGGGCTCCTGCCTCTTGACACTGTTCCTATCTTTGTTTTCTGGGTCTGCCTGGAACAAGGGGTTTGGCCTTGCGGGGTGGGGAGGCATCACCTTAGCTTTTCCTCCCTTATTTCCCTACGTTACTCTTTTTTTTTTTTTTTAAAGATTTTATTTATTTATTCATGAGACACACAGAGAGAGAACCAGAGACACAGGCAGAGGGAGAAGCAGGCTCCCTGCAGGGAGCCCAATGTGGGACTCGATCCCAGGACCCTGGGATCACGATCTGAGCCGAAGGCAGATGCTCAACCGCTGAGCCACCCAGGTGCCCCCCCCCGCCCCCCACACACACTACTTTCTCGATTTTGGCAATGTGCCATATAGGACAGAAGAACTAATTTTCCCCTGGCCTCTGATCTACAGGAGAAACAAAAACAAAAAACAAAACAACAAGAACAAGAACAAAACAACCAAACAAACAAAAACACTGCTACTATGTCACACCAATTAATCTTATTGTTCTCAGTATATATTCCACTCACCTAACTCTTATAATTAAACGGGTGAAAGCCCGTGAATAAATACAGTAAATAAACATGAAAAATTACTGCAGATTCACAGCAGGTCAGCTCCGAATGAGGCGGGGAGCATTTTCCTCAAATCTGAAAGGGCAGCAGAATAATTGAGGGGGTTTGTCTGCAAGCACGAAGCTTGTGTCAGGCACTGTCTGGGGTCGTGGCGACTGAGCAGTGACCGGCACAGACATTGTTGCCCTCCTGGAGCGAGCTCCCGGGATAGCGAGAGCAGGAGGGGGGGGATGGGTGGTGAAATACAGCAAATAGTAATATCAATGATAAGCTAAGGAGAGTAATCGTCAATGGGGGGGAGGGGTTCTCTGGGGAAAAATCAGGGAAGGGGGATGGACATGCTGGGCGTGTGATTTTTTTTGGGGGGGGGGTGCATGTGATTTTATACAGTGCGAGGAGATAACGATGTGAAGCGGGCTGCTTACAGGGACACATGCCCAGCTGTCCCCGGGTCAGATTTCGGAAACACACAGCAGAGGGAACGGTGGAGGGGGAGCAGCAGGATCTGAGTCAAGCTGAAGAGCCCACGCGGCTCTATTCCACCACCCCGGGCCCATCACCCAGTCGTGGGACTCAAATACCATCTTCCGCAAGCTGTGATATTGATGAGCTGCTAGTCATAGTCCATCTCCCAAGGGCCCAACCTCTTAGGAGTTGGACCTACCAAGTAAAACGGAGATTCCTTTTGCTCCCTTCAGTCCTGAGAATAAACCACCAAGGCGAGCATCCAAAGATATTTTTGACCAGGGCTAGCCTATCTGGCGCTGAGGATCCCAGGCCAGCAAAGGTCTTCACCATCTGTCCCAGACCACACGGATCTCCACTGAACACATGTGGTTCCAGGGTTGGGTACTCAGAGGTCACAGATCCTTTTAAGGGTTTAAAAACACTTGGGGACATCACGACCAGTCTCAAGTGTTGTATGTAGTCATCAGCCACCTTTCTCAGGATCTCATTCACAAGAAGGATCCTCTCTGAGAAGAAAAAAGAAACATTTCAAGAGCTGTCATAATACCAGGGTTCAAGGAGGACACAGAGCTTTTCATGTGCTGGTATCCCTTCCCTCCAGAGGAATCCCCGAAGTTGGTTTTCTTTTCTTTTCTTTTTTAAAGATTGATTGGGAAAAAAAAAAGATTGATTGATTAATTGATTCATTCATTCATGAGAGACAGAGACACAGGCAGAGGGAGAAGCAGGCTCCATGCAGGGAGCCCGACATGGGACTTGATCCCGGGACTCCAGGATCATGCTCTGGGCCAAAGGCAGGCACCAAACCGCTGAGCCACCCAGGGATCCCAATGAAGTTGGTTTTCTTAATTTCGCCAACAGTCTCCAAATTCCTTGGGTGTTTACCACCATAATTGGTGGTTTTAATAACCTGATAAATGTTCTAAAATTGTAGGCCTGAAAAGATAATCATCTCTGAGGTTCCTAGACTAGAACACGAATGTGCTGGGAACAACAACAACAAAAAAATCAACTTTCATAATCTATGTCTACAAGGTGAGTGGGAAAATCCCCAAAAGGTACTGCTTTAGAATATAAAGTGATGTCTATGCAAAGTAGTTCTCATTAATTCTGAACCAAATGGTCATAAAAACAAAATGGCCTTCAGAAAATATCCCAGCCATCCAAGCTTGAGAATTTGGTTTCTGGCCCCTAGAGGTCTGCCTTTTAATATAACTTTTAAATGTTGAAGGCTTGAGCTTCATCTGCACTAAAATTAGGACTAAGCAAAAATAAAATCTATCCTTAGCTATTTTGAAGGCCAAGTGTGGATTCATCTCGTTGAATATTGCATATCCTGGCATACGCATTTTCTTCTAGAATAACGCAGTTCCTCTGATACTGAAGAGTATTCTGAAACGAAAATATACAGTGGCTTTTTGCCATGTTAGAGGAAAAAATTTGATATGCCGTGTTAGCCACACTAAACCTTCAATTAAAAGAAGCGAAGGATTCTTACCTTAAAAAAATATCTTCGTTGGGGAAAATAAGAAAGATGTGGACACACTCACACACACAAAGTAGGCGGAGGTGGAGGAGGCAGGAAGTAGGAGGGGACCCACCGCTTCCCACCACCCCAAGAAGATAATCACCAATAACATTTTGGCGTATTTTCCTTCTAGCTGTTATTTTTTAAATCATAGCAAGCATGCGGGTTATGCAGCACAGACAATATACCAGCTCATAAAAATCAGAAGCATGCTCCTCCTTGCACTACAGCTTCGACCTTCAATCCTTCATCATATCGTCTTCCTCCTGCAACATCAAAATGCTTTGGCTTGAAATGAGGCCAGACTCTGAGCACCAGCCCCAGACTCGATCTGGAAATCTGTTTTCACGCCTTCAGATGTGTGCCAGTGAAACTCTGCTTTCAATTTTGCCCCCTTTTATCCCTTAGTAATTAGCACCGTGGTTCTGTCCATCGCTCTGCTGCTGGTTGGCTTCTCCTCCACAATTTAATGGGTTTTCTTATTAGAACAATCAGAATTTAAAGCCTTGCCTTTCCTGTTGGTAGCCTTTTGAAGGACTATCTACAGAATATTCTATTTTGGCCTGTTGTGTCCCTCATTTCTCTTCCCTTCCTCCCCCAATACCTCACTCTCCCTCCCTCTCCTTCCCCCTCTTTCTGTCTCTCTCCACACGCACACATATCACTGAGTCCCACCAGTAGACCAGAAGTAAGCAGGCATACATAGCTAGGAGATGGGAAGAAGCAGTTGAGAAGAACAACTAGGATGTAGGGGGTTGGATGTGGATTCAGGGTTTCTGCATATTTTTGTACAAGCTAGGCTATAATGCAAATAGCATCCTCCAGAGTTGTGCAGTGCGTAACCTGGACAACCATTTACAGTGGCCGACTGGTACAAAACCAAGGCTTCAGATCTTGGCCTAAGTGCCAGAAAAGGCCTCTTCCCTGAGCACCTAATCAAAAAAGAGTCCTTTCTTCTCAGCCCTGCTTTGGGTGTGACCATAAGTTGTAGCATCTGCACCCCCATATTCATTGCAGCACTCTTCACAACCGCCAAGATATGGGAACAACGCAAGTGTCCATTGGTGGATGAATGATTTAAAGAATGTGGGCTGTACATACAAAGGAATATTATTCAGTCTTAAAAAGAAGGAAAACCTTTTGAAGGATTTGCATCAACGTGGGTGAGTCAGGAGGACGTTCTGCTGAGTGAAATAAGCCAGGCACCAGGCAGATACCCCATGATTCCACTTATGTGATATTTCTGAAGGGACAACCTCATAGAAGCAGAGAATACGATCGTGGCTGCAAGGGCTGGAGGGGGGGCGGATCGGGGTTGCTAGCCAGTGGGTGCGAAGTTACAGTTCTGCAAGATGAGTGAGTTCTCAAGACCTGCTGCCCCACGAAGTGCCTGGAGTCAACAGGATGGAATTGTTCACTTCCAAATCCACGTGCTAAGAGGGTAGATCTCATAGTAAGTGTGCTTGCCCCCCTACCCCCCGACACACACACACACACGAAAGATGCAAGGAGACTCTGGGAAGTACAGGATGTGTCCCTTCACTGTGCTAATGGTATCACAGGTGTTTGCCTGTGTCCAAATCCATCGAACTGTGAGTTAAGGGGCCCCTGGGTGACTCAGTGGCTGAGCATCTGCCTTAGACTCAGGGCATGATCCTGGAGTCCCGGGATCGAGTCCCGCATCGGGCTCCCTGCGTGGAGCCTGCTTCTCCCTCTGCCTGTGTCTCTGCCCCTCTCACTGTGTCTTTCATGAATAAATAAAGAAAATCTTTAAGAACAAACAAAATAAAACCAAACCGTGAGTTAAATGTGTGTAGCTCTTCCTCAGCAAAATTGGGAAGAGCATTAGGGGAAGCTTGGTGAAGTGTAGGCGGGAGCTCCGCTCTCCTGCCTAAAAACACTCCCAAATGGAAAGTTGAAGCACTACGGGCAAGTCAGCACGAGGTGGGTCCCGGCCTGTTCGTCCGGAGCTCCGGCCTGCGCTTCGTGCCCATCCTGGGTGGCACCGCTACACTCTTGTTCTCACCTGTTCAGGTACTTTGCTCGGCCTCCCCCTGCGGGTCCGGGGAGCAGAGGCCCGTGTGTCCGAGCCTGACTGCAGCAGCCCCGGCCGGCGTGTGCAAGGTGGCCGGTAGGAGGCCAGCAGCCACCAGGCAGCACCCAGGTGGGCACGGGCCCCCGAAGGCAGGATCCTGCAACAGGACCTCGGGAAAGAGGGCAGGAGGGACAGAAGGGAACACGGGAGCGAATACATGCTGCTGATCCCCTCTGCTTTTGTTCCATTTTCGTGGCTTCTGGAAACAATGAGCAGACGCACCACCTGCTGTTCTAGCTTTGCTGCTCACCACCCCTTCTCTCTGACTCTGTCCCCCATCTGTCTGTCTCCTGTCACCAGTGGGAGGGGGTCATTGACACCATGACCCCCCTCCCACGTGGGTTGAGAAAAGGCTCGGTGTCTTGGAGCTGGTCCCCCTTGAGCCCCCCCCCCCCCCCCCCCCCCGTCCCCTCATTTCCTCGCACACGGTCTCGTGATCTCTGAGTTGCAGTAAAGGGGGAACGTGTTGTCTGGGCCGCGGGTGGGGAGACAGTGGGTGCGGGGGGAGGGGGTGGACAGTCTCTGCAAATTGCCAAGTAACAGTTTTGCCTGCTAGCTGGTTGCCAAGGTAATTGTGAATTATCATCTCGCTTCTCTGACCGGTCACTGCCAGTGGGGACGGGAGCTCTGCTCCTACCCCTAGGAGCCAGCTGGGTGCTCCGGGTCGTGCCTGCGAGGACCCCTGCCCCAGCTCCTCCTGTGCAGCCTCTCTCCCTCCCTGATGGGTCACGAGGCAGCAGACTGTCACCTTTGCTCTTCAGACAGAGGGGCAGCTTGTTAGAGTCTTCTGGATGTTTCCTGGGAGGGGGAGAGGGAACGTATCACATCTGCATCACATCTGCATGTGTGAGCACTTGTGTTCTGATTAAGGACAGGGACTGTGAACCTGCAGATGTTCAAGCCGCGGAAATCCAGCCTCCTCGGACCCCTGAGCACTGTCAGTCTTCAAAAGAGAGAAAAGGTGTCTACCCTCATCCTTCCCTAGCTGCTTTTCTGCGAAAGGATCCCACTCACTGAGAAGATAGAGACGCACGCCGTTCCTGGCGGCTGTATCCCCCCTTCTCCGGGGAGGGGTTCTCCATTCTGTGTCCACCAAACGACCATGAGAAATGAAGATCCTTCTTTTGTTCCTTTTCTCCTCCCTCCCTTTACACAGCTCGCTCATCATCTCCTGTGCTCACCCACACACGGAGCAAGGGGAAGGTATTTGCAATGGTCTTTTAAAGAAGTCTTTCAAGAGTTTCTGGCAGTTTTTTCAATTTCCTGCCAATATATCTTCATTTGACTAGCTCCCCTTCCTTCCGGTCTTCTAGACTTTATAGGGAATAGGTTTTTTTTTTTTTCTTTCGAAGACAAATCTGATTGCTGCTAATAGAAATGCAATGAGGGAAACGCTAGGCATGATTTAGGGCCACCTGGGGATCTTCTTTTTCCTAATAACAATTTTATGCCACTTTCTAATTTATATATGCATACATTATCTCATGTGGTAATAGAGCTACCAATGGCACTGCCTGACTTCCAGGATCATTGACAAATCTTTCTGTGCTCTTCCTTTCTCCCAGCCCTATTTCCAGTCTCTTAACTAACATGAGGATATGCTAAAGGAGTATCTGTGGGTTTTAAACAAATACTATATTAAGATTTTGTGCTTTAGAATGAAAGCAGCTTCTAGTATATCTACTACGAAGTATAACTACTTCATTTTGAAAAGCACTTATCTGCCAGGAGGAGAAGATAAGGATCCCCTGACCCTAACATCTCTCTTTCACAGGGATAAGAGTAGACAGATTTTGTAACATTTATTGAGTTTAGAAGACATTTATTGATCCGGTCACCATTATATAGAAATTAGAACTTGACTCTAGTTTCAATTATTGCAGTGGGTTTTTTTCCCCCCGCTCTTTTCCTATCTTCATCAGCATTGTCTAGGAGTATTTAGATTCATGGTTTTTTTTTTTTTTTTTTTTTTTTCCCAATCCCAAATGCTAAGAAACAGAGGCAAAGTTGACTTTGGAATTAATGAAAATCACCAAGGAGAGAGGGATAAATCTGACACTGGAATTCAGTCCTCCTGGCCCTGGATATTGCTTTTCTACCACTTAAAAATCATATTTAAATCATTTAGGAGACAGTTTGAAAAAATGTGAACACTGACTGGATTATTCATGTATGTTCAAAAATCACTGCCACCTATTTTATGTGTGTTAATGGTAATATGAGTATGTCTTCCTAAAAAGACCTTAAATTTGTAGGTAGATCCTGAAACAGTTACGGTTGAAATGATAAGAAGGTTGGAATTTGCTTCAAAATAATATAGGAGGAAGAAAAAATTAAACTATATTAAGAGAAAAAAATTAAACTATCTTAAGAGAAAAAAATTAAACTATATTAAGAGAGAAAAAACAAAATAATATAGGAGGTGGGGAAATGGTAGGTGTACAGATAAACAAGATGGGTCATGAGTTGATCATTGAAGCTAGGTGCTGGATATTTAGGGATTCATCACACTGTTTTTTCTACTTTTACATATTCCTGCAATTTCCCACAATAAAAAGTTTAAATTAAGTAACTCAAATTAAAAGCTTCTTTTGCCCAGGTACTACCTTCCCCGGACAAATAACAGAGTGAAAGATTCTAATTTGGGGGTTTGCATCCAGCTTCTGCTGGGAGCCAACCTATCAAATCTCAAAACAGTTTGCAGAACAGACATCAGGATTGAGAGAACAGCTAAATATTCAGCCACAAATGGGTCATTGTTGAGGGAAGCCAAGAATCCCCTGGAAACGCAGGGAGCATGTCACTGAGTTGCCAATAATAAGCCCGGCTTCTGACAGATGTCCCCTCGGAGAAAAGCACAACTGTGCTCTCTTCGTCTGTGGAGTCAGCACCCAGGACCCCCAAAATAGCACCAACAATGCTTTGTTGGAGGGCCAAAGAATAACAAAAGACGTTTTTATTGCTTCCTTCCTCCACAGGCTTGTTGGCCTTCCTTCATAGAGCTTCGCAGAAAGGAGCCTTCTTGGGCACCATTAGTGGGTGGAAGGTCTTTGGAGGATGATTTAACAGAATCAGAATGTTGAAGGCATTTGCAGCAATTCATTCTTGAGGTTTTCCTATGGCTATACTCGTGTGCAGATACTTATCCAAGGGCACTCACTGCAGCATTGTTTGCTATCGCAAACGCCACAAATGAGTGACAAAGGTCGATAGTATGACCACGTGATGGAATACCATGCAGCCATGGAAACCATCAGGGTCAATCTCCATGTGCTGATATACATGGAGATATCTCCACATGGAGATGTACAGGATAGCGCGCCAAGTGAAAACACTGGGTATGTGGTTTGGTCCTGTTAGGAGACTAGCACTTTCTGGAAAGTGTGGGGGAGTATCTTTGGATGCAGTTGAGGCTCACCCTGGGCTGAGGGAGGAGAACTGACGGAGCTGATGTTCAGTCCCAGGTCAGTCTCATCACAAAGCTTGTGCCTCCAACCTTTCATGGGCTCTTTATGTTGACAGTTGACCTTCTGGAATTCTGGTGGCAATGCTTGAGGATTCAGCCGCTCTCTGCTATGTTCCCCACTTTGTTGGTCCTGGGTACCCCAGAACTCTTATTGAAGGAGCCCCTAAATTCTGGGACCAGAAAGAACATGCAGAGCTCATGCTCCTATGGAGAAGCAAGGACTGTCTGACCACTGTCAGCTGCTTGGACTTGGCTTCTTGACTTCTCCCACTGCAGAAGGGATGCAGTCTCCTCTCACTATATATTTTTTCCAGGGATTTCTTTGGAGGCAAGATGGGAAAAGCCTACAGTAGGACTTTTCCACTTACAGTCCTTGCTCTGCAAGAACCTGGTAGGTGACCCCCTCTGGGCTCTTTCTCCTTTGTGTGTTTGTCTTCTTTTCTTTCCTTCTTTTTTTCAGGAGACAGTCAATGAAGCTTAAAACCTCTGTGGAAGGTCAAAGAAGACACAACAGAGAAGAACTGTCTTAAAGTCATCATTGCCTTTCTCCAAAATAGGGAGTTATATCATCAGATTTGTCTCAAATCAGAAGAATCCTATGTGTTTAACTTCTTTTTTTTTATGTTTTTAACTTCTTGAAGTCAGCATTGAGTCTCTGAGGCTGAACTAGATCATCATCCTCAGCATATCATTATGTAAGCCATACAAGTATAGAAGTAAGAGCCATGTGGACTCCCACAGGGATCTGCTGAAGACCAGGGGAGAAAACCTTTCACACACATGGGCTGAAAACAAGTTCAGAAATCAGGTGGAGGCCACAGGCTGCTGTGGCCAGCGTGGGGGTCCAGCCACAAGCCCGAGTCTGCTCAGCTGCTTTGCTCTGGAAGCCCCTGTAACCAGCATGTGGCTGGAGGTGGTACCTTACTCAGTAAGAGCCCAGCACAGGTAGAGAAGCCGTCTTTAGTCAATAAGAATTGATTATGCTGGGCTTTCAAGTCCTTGCAGAAAGAGACCTCTGGCAGGGGTGTAACCTTGACTGGAAGGAGAGGAGAGAGATGGGGCTTCTAAAATTCTATGTTGAGAGGACAGTAGGGGGAAGGAGGTCTAGCTGGAATTCCCTCCCTGTTTGCCCCTTCTTCCCTCTTAGCCACTCCAGCAATTGGAAAATGGGTGGAATCAGTGAAAAGGCTGCCTTCAGCTCTCCAGATTCCTTAACTTTTACTCTAAGTAACGATTTCCTGTCACTCTGTTCCCTGCTCTGGGCTCATGCATTTCAAAGTGTGGCGAACTGGGCATCATTTTCAACAGAGAGCTGACTAATGTAGATCGTAGCCTGATGATTGCTTCCTGGGCTTTTCATGTCATCCTTCTATAAATACAGCCTGGGATCATTTTGGCTTTTCAGCAGGAGCCCTCCCATGCTGCATCCCTCCCTCTGTGGTCAACCAAGACCTCTCCAGTCTCTTTGTGTTGCACCTGTGCCTGCCTAATTTGTCCTCTTCACCCCACTTTCCCATTACTGGCTTCTCTGTGTCTCTAAATTTACCACCTTCCATATTCCCACTCTTGGACCATACAGTGTGAGATTAGCAGAAGCCAGAACTATTCAGATTCTGTTCTCTTTTACTATTGTTTAGGAAGAAAAACCATCTTCAAATTGGAAAGAGTAGAAGTAAATAAAGGGTGGTGGAAAAACAACCACCATGTACAAAGGGGGTAGCACATGTTACAGTGAAGGGGGCCCATGCTACAGAGCCCTGGGGTCAGGGGCCAGCTCCACTTTTTGGTAACCAAGGGACCTTGGACAAGTCACTGAACCTCTTTAAAACTGTTTCCCTATCAATAAAAGGACACAGTTGGACTCCTTCATCTCTAAGCTACCTTTTTTGTAAAAAAACAAACAAACAAACAAACAAAGATTTTATTTATTTATTCATGAGACGCAGAGACAGAGGCAAAGGGAGACGCAGGCTCTGTGCAAGGAGCCCAATGTGGGACTCCATCCTGGATCCTGGCCTGAGCCGAGGGCAGACGCTCAACCCCTGAGCCACCCAGGCATCCCTCTAAGCTACCTTTTAAAGAAGACTCAAACTTCAATACTCTGCCATAAAATGAGCTTGGTACTTGGTCTCTTTTGAAAACATATGGCTTTTTGAAGTTCCAGAGTTAGGTGGAAAGACAAAGCTTGGCTTCATGCTCTAAACCTTAGGATATATTGTTGATCTCATTATGTATGACACATGGGAACAAGAGTATGGATGTATTTCACGTACTTCCAAAGCTTACCTTCTGAAGAAAGATCATAGGAATAAGAGGAAAACTTCTATCGGGACACCTTCGTTATCTCTTGATTCTGGCACTTTCTACTTAGGAGAGTGACCTAGGGGTATTATCAGGGTCTTTAGCTCGAATTCTAACATGGCTGAATGGTAGGTCTTCTTGCTCTTTGGCATCTTATGACAATCGGTCTGAGCCCCTTGGTACTTACTACAGCTATCATGCAGGGCCTTCCTATGTTCAGCATCAAAAGATCAGTAGAATCCCAATATGTATCGATTCTTCATATCAACTCGGGAAAAGATTTAAAACATCTTGAGATGGACGAGCAGCTTCTTATCAGGTGACTGTGTTTAACAGTTGAAGATGTTCAGGGTGACAAAGGCCTGAATTTGGTAAAAGAATTTGGTAAAGGGATCTCTGGGTGGCGCAGAGGTTTGGCGCCTGCCTTTGGCCCAGGGCGTGATCCTGGAGACCCGGGATCGAATCCCACATCGGGCTCCTGGTGCATGGAGCCTGCTTCTCCCTCTGCCTGTGTCTCTGCCCCTCTCTCTCTCTCTCTGTGTGACTATCATAAATAAATAAAAATTTAAAAAAATTAAAAAAATAAAGAATTTGGTAAAAATCTGCCTCATCCTACAGAATTCGATAAATATTTAAAAAAAATAATTGATCTCTTTGCAGACATTTGCCACTTCAGAGTCCAGAATGTCTCCCTTGTGCTTATGAAGAGCACCCTCCACAAAGTTTGTTAAAGTCTAAAAACTTTGTCCTGGGACGTCTCAAGAAGTTGTACTATGATCTCACAGTCACGGTGGGTAATTTTTGAGGACTAATGAAAGATAAATAACACTGGATAAACCATCAGATGGGATCCCAACTATGGAAAACGAGTTCAATGCCAGTGCCAGGCAATATCTAAGAGAGATCTATTTAAAGTGGGAGGGGAACTGTGAGGTCTAGAAGAATGCCAGGGGCACCAGGGCTGGCATGTGCATGCTGAGAAGTTGTACCATACAAGCTGTGTTTTGAAATGTTTTAATGGATTACTTGGCAAATTTTAGGGGCTACTGAGGAGGAAGTGTGTATGTGTACTTCAGAAAATCTTTTTAAAATGTCATCCATAAGAGCTCTGTAGATAAGATGGAAAAATAAGGAATGCAGTATTTTGGAGTGCATTTTCAGCTTGTGGTTGATTACTCATAAATTTTATGAATAGTCCTGGGTCAGCCTGGAAGTGGGTGGCTACTATTAGAGCTTCTGTCATAGTCTCCATTCTCCCAACATCGTTGTCAAAAACTGGATGAGGAACAGAAAAGATGTGCGTGTCAAACTTGTCAGTGACCCAGAGCCAGGAAGGATCGCTAATGTAGTCACTGACAGCATCACGTTCAAAGTGATTTTGATTGGATTTAACCTTGAGCTGAAACAAAAAATATAAAATCCTACATTTTGGGTTCAAGATCAGTGGTACCCATGCAGAATGGGGGAGATGCAGCTTGGGAGAGGTCCACATGAAAACATCTTAGTATTTCAGGGTGCCGGGCTGGCTCAGTCAGAGGAGCGTGCGACTCTTGATCTTGGGGTCATGAATTGAAGCTCCACGTGGTGTCGAAGTTACTTAAATAAACTTTAAAAAAAAAAAAGAAAAGAAAAAAGTAAAAGAAACATCTAGTATTTCAGTTGACGACAAACTTAATGTGATGTAGCTTTAAAACTAAGTCAATACAGTCTTCAGTTTCTCTTACCAGAAGTAAGATATCAAGGCATAAAGTATTTTTCCTCCCTACATGTTATGTTGGTCAAAGATCTGGTGAACCATGTTTAATTGTTGACCTTCATAATTTTAGGAGAGTCACTGGATTGGACTGTGTGTAGAGGAGAGTGTCTGGGGTGAGAAAAATCCTAATACATGAAAAAAACTGGGATTTCTTTTTATCGCTATTTAATCAAAAAGTATTGATCATTAAATATGTGCCAGGCACCATGAGAGTTCTCAGAAAGGCTCCTAAACAGACACACAGCGTGGTCCTTTTGTCAAGGTGCCGATAACCTAGAAGAGAATCAGAGGGAAACAAAGTGAGGCGTATGAAGGAAATGCTGCAGAATAATGAGCATCTGGGGGGAAGGTGTGAGTAATTCTGGTTAGAAGAATCAGGAAGAGGGATACAAAGCTCAGAGGAAGTGAACTTGGAGAACCATAACCTCTTAAAGTTAGAAGAAACCTGATTTTTGTTTTGTTTTTTTTCTTATTTCTTTTTCAGAAAAAGAAATACACAGGGGGATGGCTTCTTCTCAATGGTTGCTTTGGCTCCCACTCGTTGGTGTGGCACAGCGTCCTCTTGTATCTGGGGACTGGCCCCTGTGCGACAAGGTCACACAGCCAGTTGCGGTCTTAGAGTTAGAATTCCAGGGCCACGTAGTCCTACTGAATTTCATCCAATTGTCTTTTCCTGCGGGCCAATTTTTTCCCAATTGCTAAACCGTATTTTGCATGATTTTCTGGGAGAATTCAGCTGGCCCGCCAAATTTAGTATTTGCCTGACAATTTGACAGGCACATACTCAACTCCTTTGTCCAGATCACAAAGCCTAGGACCAGAATAGATCCACCCGCAACCCAGAGCAGGTGGCTCGCCACTAGGTATGTCCCAGGCCACTCTCCAAGGATTCTTGCCAAGGACAGGATGGATGTGAAAAGACCTCAGGCTTGTGGGTGAAGGAAAGATAAGCTGGACTGGAAATTCTGTGACGTTCTGAAAGAGCAGCCTTGGAAATAAAGTAAATAATCATACTGACCTCAGTGAGGTAAGTGCATATGCCTTTTACCCAGTTGAAAATAAAGGAAGGGGAAAGAATGAAAAAGATAAATTCTATAATTTGTTGTCTTGAAAGCGCCTGTGCCCTGCATGGCAGGAGGGTCTTCAGAAGTCATCGTGGGCTTCACGATCATAATTTGCATCTAGAAGTTTCTTCCTTTCTATGCTGAGATGATAACTCTCCTCAAGGTAGGGTACTCTCCATGGGTGGATCGCCCCTGCTGGCTCTTCCCTGCTGTCCTCGTTAGCTCTGGCTCCATTAGAATCCCTGTGATCCAAAGAGCACCTAATTCCAGTTGGAACCTCCCAGAACCCAGTAGATTCTCTCCATATTCTATAGTCTTCTCTTTATCTACATCATCTCATGTTTTTGCAAACGAGATCATTAATACTCCTTACAGTGGTTCGTTGCAGGTGTCAGCTTGGTTTGGCCACGGTACCCAGATATTTGGTCAAACTTCCAGTCTGGATGTTGCCGTGAAGGTGTTTGTTAGATGAGAAGAACATTGAAAGCGGTAGACTTTGAGTAAAGCCGATTACCTGCCATAATGTGAGTGGGCCTCATCCAATCAGTTGAAGGCCCAAATAGAAAACCGAGCGAAGTCTCCAGAAAGAAGATGGCATTCTGCCTTGGAATTGAGCTGCAGCATCAATGCCTCCCGTGGTGTCCTACCCTGCAGGTTTGGGACTTACCAGCCTCCACAACCACATGAGTGAATTCCTTAAAATCTCTCTCTCTCTCAATCACTCATACACTCTTTCAAATAAAGGACCCATCATTCAAGCCCTCAGTTTTTTCCTAGACCCCAGAAATAATTTCAGCCCCTACCTGACAGGAAAATCAGGTACCAGACATGAACTTCCTCACTTTCCACTCCACCAGGCAAGCAGTTACCTGTTATTCTCAAACTAAGAAAAAATGATCCTTGTCCTGTTTTGAGCTCGTCCCTCTCCCTGTGCTTTTGATCCCAATAAGCCTTCACTTCTTCCTCCAAACCAGGACCTGGCTCCATCTATCTTCACCTCTCTCCGGTCCTTACAGACTCATGCCCATCTCCTTCCCCAGTACCCAAACGTGTGCTCAAATATCTCCCATGTTTTATAGAAGGAAACAAAAGAAAATCTCCCCGAGCCCCCAGGGGCATCTTATCTCTCTCCTTCCCTTCACAGCCAAGTGTTTTCTCCCACTCACTCTCCAGCCTCCACGCTGTGCCATGAGATCCCCTCCACCAGCGACGCAGTGGTCCCTGGCTGCCAGGTTCAGGGGGAGCTTTGCGGTCTGGCTGTTCTGCAGCCTCCAACTCTGACCACTGCCCTTCCCGGGCCTCCCCACCCCACATGCCATGACCTCATTCCTCCTGGCATTCCCAAAGTGAAGGATTCAAACCACTGGTGACAGAAGGGGTCTTTTTTTTTTTTGTATTTTTAATTTTTAAAAATTTTATTTATTTATTCACGAGAGACACAAAGAGAGACAGAGACACAAGCAGAGGGAGAAGCAGGCTTCCCACAGGGAGCCTGGTATGGGACTCGATCCCAGGAGCCCAGGGTCACGCGCTGGGCCAAAGGCAGACGCTCAACCACTGAGCCACCCAGGTCCCCAGAAGGGGTCATTTTAGATGCTGGAAGACCACAACCAGGGCTGGGAACACTGTGTAAAATCCTTTCCTCTGCATTTCATCCCTGCCTCGACGCGAAATAAAATGTGAGTTGCATGGTGAGAAAATACATTCTCTCTTTCTCTTCCAGGTCTTCTGGTTGCAACAAAGGAAAAGTCTCTGCGTGGAATTAGTATGTCTTTAACACTTTTCTAACACGTGCTGGTCTTCCTTTGCTAAGATAGAAAAGGGGAGCAGCAGTCTCAGACTTGGAGTCCTCTCTGGCCAACCATCACCAGCTAGAGCGTAGAACTGGGTTTTCTTTATATCCATTTGTAGTTATTTTTAGAAGTACTATCTATGCGTGGCAAGGGATATTACTTTCTCATGTATTATATTGTTAATATGTTTCCTTTTGCATAATCTCATAAAAATGAATCAAAGTTGAGTTCAACTGAAAAAATCTGCAAAAACCATAGTCCAGGTGAGACAGGCCTGGGAAAGGCAAATGCCTCAGGTCTGGGAAACTCTGGCTTCCACACTGCTGTTCCTTAGGACTCTGACTTTGACCCTCATCTCTTGCCCAATGTGTTTGGGATTTCTCATCTAGTTGCGAGGGTTTAATATAATGTTCACGCCGGTGTCTCTCTCTGTAGCTCTCTCCTGAGCTGTTAATGCAGATTAACCACCTAGGGGATAGCCTCACTAGGTAGTCCACAGGCCTGCCCCATTCATCATTTTCTAAACTAGAGCCATCATCATCCTCTCCTTCCCATAGGTACTACCCCCAAAGGATGGCACCAGCTTGTCATCTAAGTGGGAAACTGGGAGCCACCCTTAGGCCCTCTCTCTCCCTCCTCACTGCCCAGCCACTGAGGTGAGTGGTGGAATCCTCTTTTACTCGACCTGAGGAGGCCCCCTCCTTTCCCTCCTCTCTGCCTGCAATCACAGGCCTCATCTCTTGGAAGGGTCTAATTGGCCTCCCTGCCTCTACTGTCATGCCCATCACATGCAGTGCCACTAGGCCTTGAGTCTGATGGTACCATTCCCCTCCCTAGCCTGAGGCTGCTGTTTTCAGCCATGTAAGGAGACAAAGGAGCCATCTGAGGACCATGTCTTAACCTGAGGTCCACAAATGAGCCACGGGGGTGACTTGACCCCCCTGAAATTGATTGCGAACCTTTGTGCATATGCCTGTAAATGCAGTTTTCTAGAGTAAGAGCCCATGACTGTCGTCAGCTCTTCAAGAGGGGTCTTTAAGGCTAAAAGGGGTACCCCCTTCTTGCCAAACTGAACCATCATGAAGATTTTTTTTTGAGATTTTATTTATTTATTCATGAGAGACGCACAGAGAGAGGCAGAGACATAGGCAGAGGGAGAAGCAGGCTCCCCGTGCGGAACCCAATGTGGGACTGGATACCAGGACCCCAGGATCACACCCTGAGCGGAAGGCAGATGCTCAACTGCAGAGCCACCGAGGCGTCCCCCATCATGAAGATTAACAAGTAGATGGAGTGAGACGAGATGGCATTTAAGGTTTCCTCCTTCAGCCCCCCCAGTCTTTCTCTGGGAGCCTCCCCATCATCAGTACCCTGTTCCTCTATAAACATATACCTTTTGAAGGCCTTGGCTTCTACAAAGGCAAACAGCTTAGATAAAAACATTCACTGTTGGGGGTACCTCCATCTTATATGCGCAAAGAAGATAATGTGGAGAGATATGTGCCCCAGGAAGGAAAAATGCAGAGCTACAATGCCATGGAACCTTCAAATAATATTCTTCAAAACTCCAGGTAGCAGGCAGCCCCGGTGGCTCAGTGGTTTAGCACCGCCTTCAGCCCAGGGTGTGATCCTAGAGACCCAGGATCGAGTCCCACGTCAGGGTCCCTGCACGGCGCCTGCTTCTCCCTCTGCCTGGGTCTCTGCTTCTCTCTCTCTCTCTCTCTCTCTCTCTCTCTGCGTCTCTCATGAATAAATAAATAAAATCTTTAAAAAACAAAAAACTCCAGGTAGGGTGCTCCTGGCTTTGGGGGTAGGAGCACATGTACCTACCCCTCAATGGTACAGAGAAAGAAATGTGGGGGTCTTGGGTGATCATTATTATAACAAAAATAACTGCCATTTACGGAGTTTCCTATTGTCCCGTGCTGTGCAAAACCACTCTGTGACATTAAGCACCGTCACTGTCGTCTACCAGATGGAGAAGCTGAGGCTTGGAGTAATTACCTTAGCCACAGTCGCAAGGCTAGAAAGATGTGGGGCTGGAATTCAAAGGCATTGCTGTCTGACCGTAACCATGATGCCATGCCAACCAAAGCATGATAGGTTTTTCAAGGTTTCTTGTACCTGCTACATAAACTGAAAAACAAAAGTCACGGTCACACTTGGTCTGTGCTGTGGAAATTACAAATATTTTATCAAGATAGAAAATTTAAGAACCTACACTTCCCTATTTGAAAGCTCTGTACTCAACCCACCCCAAACATTTCATTCAGACTACGTCTGCGGGTTTTTTGAGGGTAGCAGGTGGAGAGATAGTGTTGCTTGCTCGATTAGCAATGATATGATTGCAGAGAGACAAACTTTGAATCAGGGGCTTTCATGCAAAAGTTTTTGCAGTGGCCTCCTTAGCCTTCAGGAAGAGCATTCTGGGAATGCAGGAGCAGCTCGGTCACGCAGGCACCCAGGTGGTCTGCGGACCCAGCTGGCCTCTCCCTGTTTGTCCTCACCCTCCCATCCCCAACAGTGTTACAGGGACCAGTGGGCTCAGCTAAGATGCTGAGGTCAGTGTCCACAGAACACAGCGGGCCTCAATGCCCAAAGGTTACCAGGATTTTCAGGGAGAACCCCCAGTGCGTCACAAAGGTCGGGCTAAATCTCAGGGAACTCCGAAGAGAAAAGTTAAGATATTGGGACACAGGCATCAGAAAGATACTGGAGGAATATAGGCAGAGCTAGTGCAATAGAAGGAGTGAGAACCACCTACCATTTATTGAGCACTTACTATGTGCCAGGTACCGGTCCAAGGAATTGACATCTTATCCTCACAACCAAGGAAGGCACCAAATCCATTTCTTTTTCCTCCTGGACACCCAAACGCCATTTCCCAGCCTGCCTTGCAGTTGGAGGAGCCACACGATGAGGTTCTGGGTACTGTGGGACGTGCGTCGCTTCTCCCACTCAGCCCACGGCCATATCATCGCTCTGCACCTAGCAGTTAGCAGAATCACAAAACAGAAGGAGCATGGGCCCTTAATATCTTTCCCACGTGGAAGGCCGCCCATTGAATACTCACTGGGACCGTTCCATGGGTGAAGCAAACCTTTATGGTGTTAAGCCATAAGATTTGTTATAGCAGCTGGAGCCCCCCACAAAATTCCACAAGCCCACGAGCAGTGCTGTTCCCCTCATCATTTCCAAATGAGGATCTTCGAGCAGAAAGCTATCCCAAGGCCACAACTAGTAAGTGCTAGCGTCAGGAATCAAACCCAAGCCGTTCGGCCCCAGAGCTCGTGAGGGCATCTGCTAGTTCTTTCCTATACAGGGTTCTGGGGGAGTGAATGAGACAGCGCATGCCCAGTGCTAGCACAATGACTGACACTTAATGCTCTTACTGTTCATGATTGTGATGAGTGTCCTGTGGGGCTTCCCAGACTTCTTACAGCCCTGCCCTACCACCTTCCCACTGCTCTATTCCCATGCTGACCCTTGACTCACCCTCTCTGTGTCTCCGACAATCTCCAGGGAATGTACTTACTATCTACCTGCCTTCTTTTCTTGGTGCAATTATAGGTGTAGTAGACTGAGGTTCCACGTGCAAGCTGGGGCAGCACCATGCGTTGCCTGTGGAACGAGGCTGATTGCACCACAGAGAAGTTTTTGTTGGTTTTTATCACCAGCTTGCAAGACCCTCTCATAGGTTTGTGAATCTGGTTGGAGGGTGAATCAAAGTTGCGGGCGGCGGGGAGTAGGTCATATGATAGAAGACAAAACCGAGACTCTAAATGTTCTCAACAGGCCGGAATGATGGGGCCAAAGCCAAGGAGAAATTTAATGGAGAAAAACAAATGGCAGATTCTTAGAAGAAAAGGGCCAGAAAGGTCATTGACTGGAGCTTCTGATTAAATCCTTGACTAGCTGGATTCCCTCCCTCTTGATTTTTACTATTCTAGTCACACCTGTTTCTATCTGATGATCTCCAGGCATGTGAAGAAATTACTGTATCTGTTTTAAAATCTTGTTAAACTCCAATTAAGTGCACTGGGCTGGCTTAGATTTTTAAACCCCAAGCTTTTAAAGCGGATGTCTCCAAAGCAGACTGGTATGTAATCCCGAGTGTGTGATCTTTGCTTTGGAAAGTGTTTAGTGAGTCAACTTCAGCATTGTTTGGTATCGATTAGAACAGTGGTCCTGATGGGGGTGCCACTGTGAATCTACAGGTTAGCTAGTCACTCTGTTTGTTCTAGTTGTCCGAAGAAAAGGAGCCACACAAATGCGTATTCTTCTAGTAAACTAGAAGGCAGGTAATTAGGACCAATCTACTAGTCTTCCGTGAGAGAAATATGAGCAGGTTTGATATCTGGCAAAGTTGCTAAAAATCTCAGGCCCTCCAAAATGGTCTAGCATTACAAGACTCAGATCAAAAAACAAAAAAACAAAAAAACAAAAAAAAAAAAAACAAGACTCAGATCATTCCCACTCCATCTAGTGGGAGACAAAGGGGTAGACTGAGTGGCAATGTGATCACTGCTAATTAAAATACAGATCTGCTCTTCCTTAAATTGAGCGAGGCATCAGAGTCTCTGGTCTTGCCTCCTAAACCACAGTCTCCGAGGACATGGCCTAGGAACCTGAATTTTTAGTCCTAAGATAGTTCTCATGCATATGTGAGCCTCTGGAATAGAAAGAAAATACCGCTAAATATTCCTGTTTCCTTATAGAAATAGAAAACTCACCATTTGAAGCTATGGTTTTTGTTCTACTAACACTAGTTTATGCTGCTCTAGTTTTATTAAAGATTTGTCTTCTTATACAAAAAATAGAATTGAGGGGAAAAAAGTGCATTTGATACCCTATAGAAAGCCTAGTGGTTTGGATTCTAAACCCATAAACCAGGGCACTTCCCCGCACCCCTGCTTCATTGGATGACAGAGTGAGTACCCAGTAGAAAACGAGTACCCAGAAGAAAAAGGATTCAAGGCTGCTGGGTGTGTGAGCCCAACCTCTGGTCCTAAGAAACATTCATAGTAGGAATGACCAAGTCAAAATGCAAAGTCAAAAAAAAAAAAAAAAAAAGCAAAGTCCATGTCCTTCCCAATTATTTTTACTGTAGGTCGGCTAAGGTTGGGTGTGTCTTATCTGCTCAGCTGTCATCATCGAGTGTGCGCCAATATGTGTGCTCATTATATTGAGTGAGAGGGACTCCTTCCTCCTGTGTCCCTTTGCTCTGTGGCCTCTTTTTTGCCTTGGGGGAAATTCTGGGCAGGTCTTAAGATTTTCCTAGTACTTGCAATCACAAGAACTGATTTCTTCTCATAGTGAATATGTCCAGTCCCCTATAATGATGAACTCCACTTAGAGCTCTGCTCCTCCTCCAGCTCTTCCGCCCCCAGTACAGGACTGGGGGAAAGGGTGGCTGCTTCCCTCTTTTCCCCACTGGCTCTGCCCGACTAGCTAGCTGCTGTTACTGGCCCTGGTGAAAGGGATGGGAAGGGATTAGGGGGAAAGAGTCCATTTACTGGCTGCTGTAAACGTGGTGGTCTCCGGCCTTGTAGAATTTCAAAGCTGACTCCTCATTCAAGGCTTTCTACTGTGGTTTCTCTGCAATTCCCCACTAGAACCTTCTACTGCCCTTCCAATGAGCCAGGCGATGGTCCTCCCAATGGCCACTTAAGCCTCCAGCACTCAGGCTTTAAGGCCAGGGGTCCACCCTTCTGCTGGGTCAGTTTATCCTCTGGCAGTGCTCCTGGGCCAGGTCCCTTGGAAGATGGCTCCAGGTCGTCCTCTAGCGTGTCACACATTGATTCCACCAGGAAACATCATTGCCCTATAGTTAGTGCATGTTGCTTTCAGGGCAGTTCTTTCATCCTCCCTCTCTCTCCTGCCTTCTTAAGCCTTTTGCTCTTACATTTTTCAGGGATGTAGTACATGCTGGTTCCCAATATGCCCCAGAACGAGGCCAGGCTTCCAGGTAATCCCTAGCAATCCCTGCTGACTTGAGAGGAGGGCAAAGCACCAACATTCTCTGCAAAGGAATGGTGTCCTTGGTTCTTCAAGGCCTTCTCTGTCACAGGACGGATGATGGACTAACTCTGGCAACACTGGTTTAATCTCCTAAGGAGTCCTACCTGTGACCTAAGACCCATTAGGACGTGGGGGGCAGGACACATATTACATTGCTCTCTACCTTTGGGGATTCAGCGTAAAGAGGGAGACCTCAGGAAGGGCAGGATTAAGCATTATGTTATGCGTGTGTAAGTATAGACGTGTCTGCATGTGCCAACTGGGCGCAGGACAGCAGAAAAACTGATCGTGATGTTTTCTTGAGGAAACAGCATGAGTGAGGATGGATATGAAGGCATGTGGTAAGTATGAAGTGATGAAAATTGTCCATGCTATTCTCTGGTATTTGTGTGGGACTCAAACTGGCGGGCGGAAGAGCAGAGAATCTGAGAAAATAGGGAGGAGAAAACCACTGAAGGTGGTAGAAGGCGTGGAAAGTTTCTACAAGAACAAGGGGACAAAGGATATCAAGAAATTAAATGAGCCCTTTAGAGAAAGCCAGTAGAGAAGGGAAGCTTGCACCCAGCACAAACGGGCTGGTCCAGCTCCTCTCCGATCCTGGCAATCAGCCCGACTTGGAGCCCCCCATCCTCCTGGGCCACCTGCCTGGTACGTCACAGACCCTTGGGGACACTGTTTCCTATCACTGGCACCATTAGCTCTGTCATCCTCCCCATCTCTTTTGGAAACCACTGGACTAGGTGATCTCGAAGGTCCCATCCAACTCTGAGTCCAGAAGGCACTTTATGATCCAAAGACATCCCAGTGATGGAACCTAGCCCCAAAACCTTCTTTCACAGCAGCTCCAACCTGAGTGTAACCTGAGATTGAACTCAGAAATGAGGCAGTGTCTCCAGTAAAGCAAAAAGACTTCACTTTTTTTTTTTAAGATTTTATTTATTCATGAGAGACACACAGAGAGGCAGAGACACAGGCAAAGGGAGAAGCAGGCTCCCTGGGGGAGCCTGATACGGGACTTGATCCCGGGACCCTAAGATCTGAGCCAAAGGCAGATGCTTAACCACTGAGCCACCCAGGGGCCCCAAGACTTAACTTCTTAAGAATGTTTATTTATAAGGCGAAACCCAGCTGGGACTTGCCATCACCTGGAGTCTGCTGAGCGGTGTTGGTCAAGGGAACAAGGGTATCCGGGGTTGGCCGGTATTGCCAAGGCCGAGGGCTGGAGCTGCGGCAAGCTAAGGGAACTTTCTAGTGTAGTTATTCCAGACAGCGGGCTAGAGAACCACTAAAATAAGCTGAATCCCAGCGAAGGGAGCTCCGGGAATCCCTGGGAGCAAGGACAGGAGGACATAGGGCGAGAACTGAAAGAACAGATCTCTAAGAGCAGAGACCAGAAGGTGCTCCGTAGGCCTGGATGGTTCCGAGAACTTCGGGGCGTGGGTTGGGAGTCTTGGAGAGGTAGAGGGGAGACAGCACCACTCACTGCCTTCCCCCGGGTCCTGGGAACCTGGCCAAAGGGACCCAAAACGGGGTGGGAGCTGAGGGTGCCTGGAAAGGGCATTGAACCCGCAGGGAGATATTTGGGTGAAATGAGCACACCATCACCACCACCGTCCGGGTAGCTGCCGTGATGACGTGGCTTCCCTACGTGGCCGGTCGTGTCCAACTTGTCACTGCAAAGCTGCCCCATGAGCGTCAGCTGCTCCACTCAGTTCCTCTGAACAGCGGAAAGGTCAACTGTGCTCGTGAAGGGACAGGCTTGGGTGGAGGGGGGCCGTGAGGAGGCGGCCGGCGGCAGGAGGTCCCCAAGGTGCCCAAGGAAAAAGCCTCCATCTGGGATGGCCTCGGGGATATCCTATTAGGGTGCCCTGCAGACTCAGTCGCTTCCCGAGAAGTCTCAGGTGCGGCCCAGAGTGAGGAAGAACAGGGGAGAAGAAACGCAAAAGACACAACCAGAGGAAGAGAGGCGGACAAAGTGGAGGCTGCCTTGATGGAGTTGAAGGGTGGAGGCCCTGGAGGCTGGAGGCCATCAGGATGCTGGGGGGGGGGCTGCCCCAAGGGAGTTACCGTGAGCACTGCCCGCCCCACCTGTGCCAGGACTCGTCCACGCACCCCCCCAGAGGCTTCCCCTGAGTGCTTCTATCCCCCCCACCTGCTCCGCCTGCTAAGGGCCGCCAACGAGCGCTCAGAGGAAAGCGGGAAGAGGGTTTGGTCTTTTGTGGCTGATTCCGTGCCCGGTGCTGCTCCCCGGCAGCCCTCCCCGCGCCCCAATCACAGCCCTGCGCCCTCCGCCCCACCGCACACCCCTTGGTCTCCTCCTTCCCAGTGCAGGGATGTTCTGGGCCAGCGAGACCCTGAGGGGGAGGGAGGGGCTGCGGCCAGGTAAGCCCAGGTGTGGGGGGGTGCGGGGCTGCGGCCAGGTAAGCCCAGGTGTGCTCAGGTGTGCCTCTTCTCAGGTCTCTGCCTGCAGGGTGGGGGCTGCGGCCAGGTAAGCCCAAGTATGCCCAGGTGCACCTCCTCTCAGGTCTCTGCCTGCAGGGTGGGGGCTGCGGCCAGGTAAGCCCAGGTGTGCTCAGGTGTGCCTTGTCTCAGGTCTCTGCTGGCAGTGGGGGCTCCTGCAGCCAGGTAAGCCCAAGTATGCTCAAGTGCACCTCCTTTCAGGTCTCTGCCTCCTGGGTTTGGGGGCAGGGAGGGGGGTGCGGTCAGGTAAGCCCAGGTGTGCTCAGGTGCGCCTCCTCTCAAGTCTCCGCCTGCTGCGCTTGGGGCAGAGCAGCTGCCCAGGAAGGGGGACGAGGGGGCAAGTGTGCCTCTCCTGAAGGGAGACTGAAAAGTGGGAGCTCGGTTCAGGGGACCAAAGCCTCACGTGCCAAGGGGCTCACCTGTTCTTTCCCCGGCAGTTGGCTCTGCCCTATAGGGATCTCCGCTTTCCCTCCTTCTGCTCCCCTCACCTCCCTTCGCTGTCCCCACTCCCCGTGGGAGACCATGGGGTGAGCTCAGGCTCCTGGTGCCCAAGGAGGACTCCTTTCCCCAGGCTGCTGCCCAGATGGGGTGGGGGGCTCTTAGAAGCACCCTGCCCCCTTTGTGCACAGCCCTCCCCCCCTTGTCACCCCTGGACAGCTCTCACCCTCTGCTGTTTGGCTCCCCCACCCCTTTCCTCCGCCGTGAGTTTCTCTTCTCTCTCACATTCACAGGCTTTGCTTGCCTTTCTCTCTCCTTATTTTCCTTCTTTCCTCTTTATTTATTCATGAGAGACAAAGACACAGGCAGAGGGAGAAGCAGGCTCCATGCAGGGAGCCCGATGTGGGACTCCATCAGGGTCCCCAGTATCACACCCTGGGCAGAAGGCAGCGCTAAACCGCTGAGCCACCCAGGCCGCCCTCCTTTCTCGAATCACTTCCTCGGCTACCTCCCGTGCCAAGGGTAAGTGTGTGAGAGCAGTGAAACCGGGCTTAACTGGGGAGTTAGGATGAGATCCTAGAAATAAGTAAATTTAGGACACACTTCATTGGCATATTAAACAGAGCACAGTAATGGGCCTGGGCCCTTCCTGATGCCTCAGGTGAGCAGCGTTCCAAACGCAGGAGGTGTGGTTGGAGGAATTTCCAGGGTTGACCACACTTTGCCATCAGCATGGTTTGGTCTTGCGCTTTGCAGATTCAGAAACTTCTAGGTTCGCTGGGAGCAGCCTCTCATTGCAGGGCAGGCTTACACTACACCGTTCACAAGAGGAGGAGGAGGAGGATGTATTAATTTATGGGCAGGGATATGCCTTTTGTGTTAGGAGTGGGCTAGATGCTGGCCAATCCTGAAACTTCTCCCTGGGCAGGTAGGGACAGGTGGAAGCGTCTGACGGAGGTCTAGGCAACGGAAGGGATATATATGTCGCTTCCAGACCTGGCCATAAAAATGTCCTGACTGCTGGGAGTGAAGGGCTGTGCAACCGAGGACTCACAATGGAAGGACCGCCAGGAGGGATGCCTGACCCAGCTGCATGGTCTATGATGTGGGCAAGGAAACTTTTACCATGTTAAGACACTGAGCTTTAAAGATTGTGTATTTCTTAAAAAAAAAAAAAATTGAGTATTTATTATGATAGTATCAGTGGATCTTTCTGGGGGAAAATAACTTGTTTCCAGTGTTCAGAACACTCCCTACCCCTACAAGGTACTGGTATAGAAACGTATACGTGAGAAACCTTGTTCTCAGAGCCTTACTGGGTGGGCCAGAAGTGGACCAAAGCCCTGAGAGGTATTGATTTAATTTATAATATAATAAATTTATTTATTTATAAACGCAAGCTATGGTGCGTTTTTGCCTCAGCTCAGAAGATACTAGAAACTAGTGGAAGGATGGTGGATGAAGGCACTGAAATGGTCATTCTTCAAGCATAGGCTATTTCCTAGTCACCTGTTCATCTTTTGATTCAGGAGGTGGGACAGGAGTATGAGAACCAAGAAGGAAAAATGGTACTAACTCGGAAGTGTGGGGAGAGGATGGAAGTGCCCAGATTTAAGGACATCATGCAGTTTCAGGCCAACAGAGAGAAGACTCTGGGCTGGCCAGGAGGGAATTGGCCCATATTGTGGGTCAGGGAGGCGTGAGTTAAGTTCCAGGTACACGTGTCCCACTGCCTAACCCACATCTCCACTTGGATGTCTTCCACTTGGAGGCATTCCAAATAGAGCAGGTCCAAATTCCCTAAGCCCACCCCCATCTCAGTCAGCGTCTGTTCTGTTTTCCTCATTTCTCAGGCCAGAAACCAGTCTTAACTCTTCTCTCTCTCTCATGCTCCACTTTTAATCCATTAGCAAGTTCTCTTTGCTCTACCTTCAAGATTCATGGAGAAATGAGCAGCTGCCTCTTACCAGCAGGCTGCACCACCCTGTATCCAGCTGCCGTCACGTCTTACCTGCATTATTGCAAAGGCCTTCCAGCTGTCCTTACTCCCCTCGTGTCTGTTCTTCCTACAGTATTCATAGTTTTTATTTAAAAATGGAAATCAGATCATGCTGCTTGAACTCTCCAAATGCTTGCCATCTTGCTGCAGATAAAATGGAAAGTCCTTATGGTGGTCTCCCAGACTGACATGATTTGGGCTCCCACCTCCTCTCTGGTTTCATCTTGGCCATTCCCTCGGGCAGTGACTGCCTGTGCTCCTGCCATCTCCCCACGGGTGCCCAGAGGCTACTGCAGACACTGCCCTATGCTCCGGTGGCCTTCCTGCATCTGCCTGGAGGTATTCTGTGGCTGCAGAGCAGGTTCCAGAAGCTATCTTCATCAGTGAGATGGGAATTGGATACATACCCAGCTTCCTGTCTGCTCACAGGGTGATTCTTTTTTTTTTTTTTTTTTTAAGATTTTATTTATTTATTCATGAGAGACACACAGAGAGAGAGAGGCAGAGACACAGGCAGAGGGAGAAGCAGGCTCCATGCAGGGAGCCTGACATGGGACTCGATCCTGGGACTCCAGGATCATGCCCTGGGCCGAAGGCAGGCGCTCAACCCCTGAGCCACCCAGGCATCTCACAGGGTGATTCTGAGGCCTATTCCATATGATCTCAGAGGTCTCTAGCAGGGGTGAACCTCAGGAGCCCACAGTGGTAACCCACTCATCCATGTCCCACTTTTTCAATTACCTTCCTTCCCTCATGCACTCCCCCATTTCCTCTTAGTGCTTCATAAGATCACCCCTGGGATAAACCACTTGCGTCCAGATTTTTGTCTCAGGGAGTTGGCAAACTAAGGTACCGCTCAGTCTGCTCCAGCAGCCCCAGCATCCTATTTCTAGAACATGTCAAACACCGCACCACCTCAGAGCCTTCGCATCGTCTGTTCCCTCTGCCTGAAACACTCCTCCCCTCCTGTCCTTCAAGTCTCTGCTCGAATATCCCCTTCACCTATGTGTAATGTAGGAACCCTGATCCCCAGGAATGACTCTGGCCCCTTTCTCTGCTCTATTTCTCCTCTTCGTCACCTAAGGCCAGCAAACCCGTTGTGTGCTGATTTGTTTATTGACTGTCTCACCCAGGCAAAAGATAAGCTTCATAAGAGGGACTCGGGCTGTTTTGCTTTGTTCCGTTCTGTTCCCCGACAGGGTCAGGAGTGGTGTCTGGCATAAAACAGACGTTCAGTAAATATTTGCTGCATGAATAGGCATAGAGACAGAGAATAAGGAGAAAGGAAAGAACGTTTGTGACATGCCACGTGGCTTTAAAGACCTTTGTTGGTAAAAAGCTCAAAGTCTACAAGATGGGAAGCTTACCACCCTATAAGAAAGAGGGCATACTCAATTTCCTATTTTCTATAAAAGAATTTGAGGCTTTCTCCCACTGCAAATGAAGAAGAGAGTTAATTTCCCAAGTATCTCTGCTTTCTGACTTTTGTTATAAGAAATCTTTTAGATCCTAATTATAGCGTCGTTCACAAATTTTTTTTTAATTTAGAGAGGTTCACTTTTTTTTTTTTTTTTTACGAAAAATAGCAGACTTAAACAGATTGATGCTAATGAGTACGCATGACAGAAAATGTGCGAGGTGGCTCCCAAATCTGTTCTGTCGGGTTTGAGGAGCCGACCTGAGCTCTTTTCCTCCTCATCTCTTGTTTTCCTTGGCACACTGTTCCTGTGGGTGTGATCTGGGTCTCGCCTCCATGTCATCCTTCAGGTCCCCCCCTTAAATGTCACCTCCCACAGAAACCTTCCCTGACTCTGTAGTTAGAAGCCACCTGCCGGGTGATTCTTTCTCCTGGTGTGCTTTTCCTTTGTGGCCCTTTGCATCATCTGTTTTCCCATCATATTTATTTCTTGCCACTTCCTTAATTATTGCCTTCCTAGAGTGCAAGCTCTCTGAGGCCAGGCCCGTGGCCGCTTTGTCACAACTGCATGCAGAGCGCCTGGCACACAGTAGACTCTCTAAAGATTCAATGGCTGCAGGAAAGAAAGAGCACACAAAGGCAGGTTGGGACCCCGGACCTGGGCAGCGACATGCTCAGGTGGGACCCCAGCCCAGTGCAGGACCCAGGCCTCCCGACTCCCCCTTGGAGCCCTCCCTCCAGTCCCTACTTCTCTGTGATTTCCCAAAGTGGCTCATCACCTTGCTGACAGGCAGGGTCCTCTAAGAAAGTAGAAAGAGGAAAAGAAAAATGAGACATGGGAGGGTAGAGCGGAGAATCTAGGCTCTTTTCGCAGCCACTATTCCTTATTTCTTGCTAGAGTATTGGCACCTTTAAAAGCCTTGGCTGTCCTCCCCAACCTCCCCACTCAATCACAAACCACAGTGCCTAGAGAAAATAAAGGGGGAAAAAAATCAATGTGCTAAATCTTCACTGGGCTCAGTAGCATCTCCCCTGTGGCTTCCCTCTGCTGGCCATACAGCTAAACTCCCAAGTTCAGACGTGTGCGGGGAAGGGGGAAACGTGCATGTTAAAAATGTGTAAAAATGGTTATCTGAGTTGCAGGTGGTTGAGTTGAGAACAGAATCACACTTTAAGAACACTAAAAATGACTTCTTTTCATTTCTCCGTTAAGTCTAATTACTCTTAGCTCTACCCCCAGCCCCAAGTCTGAGGGAGTTTACTGCCCCAGGGAGGGAGACGGTGGGTAGGAAGAAGAGGTGACTAACCTTTGGGTATCAAATCTCTCTTAATCAAGAGCTTGGACTGGAAAGTTAGGTGTTGTGGAAAGAGAGCAGGGATTTCTAAATTCCCAGACTCCTCCACTGACAGATCGAGAGCCCTGCCTATTTGGTAGATGAGTGGGTTTTAGAAAAAGGAGTTCCACATCTGAGAGAAGACCTACCCCATTGGGTGCTAGAAAAGCAGGTATGAAGGGCAAAGGGAGACTGAGCTAGGACCTGAGGTCATATAGGTTCCCGTCACCTCTCCTGGAGTCAGGCCCTGATGTGTACGTGTGTGTGTAGGTGGAGGACAGGGGAGAGAAACACTAGAGGAAACAGGTAGTGATGGGGGAAGCCGAGAATATTGAAGTGGAGGGCTTTGTCGCCCTGGGCTTCTGGCCCGTGTATCTGAACACATCTCAGAAGAGCTGCCAGTTCCCAGCTGAAGTCCCACCTGTGCAGGATGACAAAGGAGCAGGTGCCAGGTGGCTGCTGAGGCTGCAGCTGGATGAAGGGGCCAGATGGCCAGCTCAGGGAGCAGAGCATCCAGAGTTCTCTCCCACCTGGCCCAGAGAGAAAATGGAGAGTACTGGTGGGAGACAGGAGCTTGGGGTTGGTTGGCCAAAGACATGGCCATGGGCAGGACATTGAGACCAGGCAAGTGGCTCAACCTGGACTCTTTCTCAGTCCCCTTTCAGATTCCTCTTGACCTCTACACTCTGGAATTCTTTCCGTTCTCAGCTCCCACAGTGATACCACCTGGGGTCACGGCCCTAAGCATTCTGTACACTCTAGACCTCAGTGGTGTGTGTCCAGTCCTAGCTCTTCCTTGAGCCTTGGGGAAATCTTGCCACTGTCACCATCCTGCACCCCAGCACCTCATTTCTCACCAGGGGTCCTGTAGTCACCTCCTAACTCACCCCCTTCAACCCACTCTTGCTTCCCCGTCTTCTGTTTTGTACATGGCAGCTGCGGGCATGACTCTAAACATGTAAGCTGCTTCTCTGTTCCAAATCCTCCAGAGGCTTCTCATCTCACTCAGGATAAGAGAAAACTTACTACCGTCCACCAGACGCACCATGATCGGGCTACGCACGCATCCAGTCCAGACATACGGGACACCCTGCGCCCCTCCAACATATCACGCCCCCTCTTCCCTCCCCAGATCAGTCCCTCGCTTTCTCCAGGACTCAGCTTCAAAGGTCGTCTTATTAATAAGGCCTTCCCTGTGTGGAATAACCCCGGGCCCCGGTAATAAACCACCTGCATGGTTTCCCTCCGCCTGCCTCTCCATCCCCCGCATCCCTCATCTCCTCCGACATAGCACATACTATGTCCATTTATTATCTGCCCAACGTCCAGCAGAACGTAAGAGCCACAAGGCCAGTGGGCAAAGGCTTTCTTTTGCCCATTACTATATATATCCAGCACCAGGAGCACTACCTGATACATAGTAGGTGCTTGATCAATATTTTCTGAGTTAAATGATTCAATGAAGGTTCTAGGTTCCCCCACCCCCACCCCCACCCCCATCTCTGCTACCATAAGGCCTTGAATACTGTCTACCTTCCCACATGTGGAAGATACCCGAACAACTGAGCTTTGTGCTACAAAGAGGCTGGGTGATCTATTTTAAAAGACCATTTATAGCAAAGTAGTTTGTTAAATACACACTGATTAAGTTTTAATTTTGTTTCTCTTAGTAAGTACCCACTGGGATGAGGGGCTGGTAACAGAGCAGATCAGTTATGGGGAAAAAAAAGCACATCTGAGTGAATTGTAGAAACAAAGCGTGCTTCCATACGTATGTTCCGCTATGGCTCCTCATGAGTTCAAGGGTGTGTGTGACCAACCTGCCATGGAGTGTGATGCTACAGAGGATGCATGAGGCAAAATGCCCATCTAAAAGCTAGCCAACCAGTTGAGGTGCAAGAGTCCGTACTAGGTAGCTGGAGACCTCCCTTGTGAAAGCATGTGGCTGGATCCAATGGCACATATCCACAAAATCTTTGAACAAGTTGGCCTGGAGGTGGTTGCCCGTCCCTCCATGATGGGTTGTAGGGGGTGTGGCTAAGAAGACATGGCAGCCAATGGCAGATCTCAGTTGCTCGACCAAGTCAGCCAGGCCTGGGGCAGGCGAGGGGAGGTGTAACTTCCCAGTACAAGCCCAACCTCTCCCATGGATCTCTGCTAATGGGAAGCACTTCTGCATGGCTCCTGTATTGATGATCTATTGCTGAGTAACCAATTATCCTGAAAATTTAGTGATTGAAAAGAGCAAACATTTAGTATTTCACAGTACCTGCAGGTGGGGAATCTGGGAGTGGTTTAGCTGGTGCCTCTGGCAAATTCTCCTGCAGGCTGTAGTCTTGCTTGGAAGTTTAGAGGGCCATTTTGCCACTCACTGGTGTGGCTATTTCTAGGCATTATAGATCACATGCTTCTAAACTCCACCATATGGGCCTCTCCACAGGGCTGCCCCACAACAGGTGAGAGCAGTGGGTAAAAAAAATGTTTAATAAGGAGTGGAACCACAAGCATGTCATTTTGTTAAACCATCTTACTAAAGCATGCACAGATGTGAAAAGCATACAAATCTTGCCTGTACAGCTCAATAAATTTTCATAAAGTGGACACACTCACGTAACCGCCCAGGGCAAGAATTAGAGCATGACCTACAAGCATCCAGAAGTATCCAGAAGCATCCAGAAGCCCCAGCCTTTCTCTTGGTCATTGCCTTTCCTTTTCTTCCCTAAATCTAGCCACTTCCTGGACTCCTAGCACCATGTTTGCCTATGGTTGTTGGTTGTTTTTTTTTTTTTTTTTCCAGCTCTATTGAGATATAATTGGTAGGTTTGCCTGTTTTTAAACTTTACATAAATGGAATCCTGCCATATGTTTTATTTTGTGCTGGCCCCTTGTTTAACATTATGTGAGGTCCATTTACACTGTAGCGTGAAGTTGTGATTTAAAAGATGCTGTTTTACAAATATGCCACTATATATATATAACAATCCATTCTATCATTGATGTACAATTGGGTTATTTCCAGCTTTTGAGCAATAAAGACAATACTTCTCTAAACATTCTTATACATGTCTTTTGGTGCATACGTGCTTACATTGCTGTTGGCCATTGTGGTAGGCCGAATAACAGTCCCCTAAAGATGTCTACATCCTAATCCCCAGAACTTATGAATGTGTTACATTTCATGGCAAAGGGGAATTAAGGTAGCAAATGAAAGTAAACTTGCTAATCAGCTAACTGTAAAATAGGAAGATTAGCCTAGAAGATCTGGCTGGGCCCAATGTAATCAGAAGAGTTTACATGTGGAAGAAGGGACGGAAGAGAAGGTCAGAGTGATGCACTGTGAGAATTCATCCACCGTTGCCGGATTTGGGACCATTAACCAAGGTCTGTGAGCACATTTTAGAAGCTGAAATGACAGGATTTTCCCCTCAATCTAGAGGGAAGAAACTAGAGTCTCCAGAAGAACAAACATAGCCTTGCTAACACCTTGATTTTAGCCCAAGAGAACCATCTGAACTCCTGAACTGTAGAACTGTATGATAATAAAAAATGTTTAAAGTACTTAAAGATTTAACTCTTTAAAAATAATACAACATAAGAATTCAAAGCCTTAGTTAGGGATAGCAATAAAGACCACTCCTCTCCTCCAACCCCCCCACCCCCGGGTGGGAGAAATAGAGACCTAGAAAGGACACCACATATCTGGAAATTTGCACCTGATCCTTCAGAGAGATGTCAGATGTGATCCACAGGAAAATGTCTTTCTGAATATCATTTTCTTAAGTTCCCCTTTGAGACCCATTTTTTGTGGCCTTTGTCATATAGCCAGTGGCAGATATAGGTGTAATAGTAATTTTTGATGTACTTATTCACTCAGGAGATTTTCTATGACAGCGAAATTTTCTTTGAAGTTCATAAGGTGGCAAATTTGTTGTTTTAAGCCACTGAGTTCATGATAATTTGTCATGGCAGCAAAGAAAATTAATATAATGATCTTCCTACCAGTAGAAACACTGGGTATGCCTGTGTTGTTCTTTTATAGATATTTCAAACCGTGTTCTAATGTGGTTGTACCAGGTATGTGGGAGTGTTCCCTTTGCTTCTGGTCTTCATCATGGCCTGGGATCATCGGTCTTTTTATCTACAGCCATTCTGTCATGGTATCTCGTTTTTATTTCAATATGTGCATGTCTCTGATTACTAAGGAGGTCAAGTAGCTTTTCATATGATCATTGGCCATTTGCTCTCCTCTTTGTAAAGTTCCTGATCAACTCTCTAGCCACGTGATTCCTTTTTGCTGTTGTGAAAGGAGAAGTGGAATTTAGAACATAACCTTCTAGTTGTATTCATAAAACCATTCTGCATTCTCAAGTCACAAAATTGAGATTTTCTTTAATGTTCTATAGGACTTTTTTTCCTTTTTTCATTCTTCTATAAAAATAAGAAAGAGGGGCACCTGTGGGGCTCAATCCGTTAAGCATTAGACTCTTGATTTTGGCTCAGGTCATGAGCTCAGGATCCTGGGGTGGAGCCCTGCATCAGGCTCCGCACTCAACTCTCTCCCTCTGCCCCTCCCCCCGCTCATCCTCACTCTCTTTCTCAAATAAATAAATAGAATCTTTTTAAAAAAATTAAAAAGAAGCAGCTTCTAGCCTGCATATCACAGCATGGCGGTTTTACTAAGGTGGCAACGCCACACACACACACAGAGTTATGAACTCGTATAGGTATCGGACAGCGCAAAGAAGTAGGCGGCAAGTATGAAAGTCCTCAGCAACTATTTTTAAAAATGGTAGTTGTAAACACCAACAGATTATTAGGATGTTATTTATAGGTTAATAATCTCTGCATGAGGCTATTTCACTCAGAAGCTCTGTGATGAGTGTATTAGGCCTGGTTATTGAATGTTAAGATCAAAATATGTTTTTCTTGAGCTGATATAACTTCCCAAATAAATCATTCATACAGTCGGTGACTCATACAATCCATTCCAGTGTGCTCTGCTAGTTGTTAGGAGATTTTTATTTAATTTAAGTGTTTTCATTATTGCGGATTTTTATTGTGCACTGTTCAGTTCTGAGTCTTGGGCAATTGTTATAATAAGGTTACTAGTCGGAGGCTGCAGATAAAGAGCAGCAATTCGATAATTAAAAGGCAACCAAGAGTACAATCTGTCAAATAGAAAAAGAAAAAAAGAGTAGATCTGAAGGTGCACGAAGATGAGCTGAAAGCCAAAACTATTAATGCAAAATATGATTATTTCCAGTGGTGAACCAATATGTGTTGCGGCTCCTGTGTTACAGAGGGGATTTTGTAAGATGATCAAACCAGTAGTGTTGGCAGGATGGTCCTGATTTCCATCTTCTTCCAAATCTTAGATGATCTCCTCGCAGAATCCCGCCCCCCCTTTTTTTTTGACACTTCCAGAGTTTTATTAGACAAGGTTCTACTTCTTCCTCGTCCTATTTATTCCTGTTCTTACCTACCACCACTCCTATCCTTCCCCTTGGCTTTCCATGCTCAGCAAGAGTGAGGTTTTTGAGAGTAAGGATCCAGTTGTTTTCTTTTTTGCTCCTCTTTCTAAATATCTTTTGGAATTACCTGCTCTCCTCGGGTCCCATCACCCTAATTCAAGCCGTAACATCCTACTTTGCCTCCTGTGGACTCCTGGTCTCTCCACCTCCATCCTTACCCCACCCCACCCCACCCCACACTCTCCATACAGCAGCCAGAGGAATCTTGGTGGCACAAAAGATGTTCTCGTCATTCCTGCACTTAAAATGGATTGCCCTTACTTCAAACTCCTCGACAAGTGGCCTGAAAGGCTCCACATAGTCAGGCTCTGGCCCACCTCATCTAGAACCACTCTCCCTCTTCTCTCTGCACTGCGTTTCAAATCCAAAACCACACTGTGCTTCTTACCACCTCAGGGCCTTTGCACATGCTATTCCTTCCGAGTGTGGAAAGCTTTCTACAGGCTTCTAACCCTTTCTGCCTGGTCAATGGCCACCATTCCTTCAGGCCTCAACCTATCACTTCTTCAGACCAGCCCTCCACGTTGTCCCAGGGTAGGTCAGGTTTGTTCTCAGCAACCTTTATTTACCCTCCCAGGGACTTAGCACAATTGTGTATGTTTAATTGCATAATTCATTTCTCCCTTCAAGTTTATTGAGTGCCCACTACCTGCCTGTGTGAGATTGTCAGGGCTGCCGTAACAAAATATCACAGACTGGGAGCTTCTACAACAGAAATGATCTTCTCACAGTTCTGGAAGCTGGGAGTCAGAAAGTAAGGTGCTGGCAGCTTTGATTACTTCTGAGGCCTCTCTCCTCGGTGTGTAGATAACCACCTTCTCTCTCTGTCCCTACGTGGTCTTTCCTCTTTTGTTTTTCTAATGTATTGCTCAAGTGTCTAAATGCTTACCTAGCTGAAAGCAGATGCCTCTTTTGGCAATTTCCACTCCCCTCCTCCATCACACCAAGGACTTCTGGAGGAGGTTTGCGCCGTCTCCAGAGGAGTCAGTATGGTCTCCATACCCAAGGGAGCAAATGAGGGTCTCATCTGTCTTCTGCTAGTAATTCTCACTACCATAAGGTATCACTGTTGAAAACTTGCTCTCTGCAGTCTGACCATTGCTATTGATTTGCTCTGGGATCATGATGCCTCCCAGAAGGCTCACTTCCCATCCCAAGCAGCTGTGGCTCTTTCAGGAGACCGATCCCGTATCGTCAGTGTTATATTGTATAAGAATACCTTCAGCTTCTTCTAGCTCGTCTCTGCTTTTATTCTTGTTCTAATGGATTATCCCAAAAGTGGTGAGGAAGCAAAGACTTCAAAAGACGCTGGAGGAAAGGATTGGTAGGAAAGAAGTTAAAGATGCTGTTTTACACATGAAATCCTTGTATTACATCGTGTCAGATAGCCAGAGACTGAAATCTGGAACTGTAATTTACAGTGTGTATCTCTACTGAATCGAACTCCAAAACCCTGGGAGAAGGAAGAATAATCACTCAAGAGTGCAGAGGAGTGATAACAGTTCCATGCTTGTAAGTACTTAGAGAAAAGCACTCTGGATCCGGAACAAGATGACATGGGTTCACGTCCTTTCCTGGCTGTTTCATTAGCTGCGTGAACTTGAGAAGACACTTGATTCCCTTGCCCTTCATCCACATCCGTAAACGTGGGACAATACCGGTCCTTTGTATCTTACAATGTTCTCCTGAGAATCAAGTGGATTGATCTGAAAACTGTAAAGCCCTATATAAATATGAGGGCTTTCCAAACAGACTTTTAAAAAATAATAGACTGGGGTTTTTTTGAGCAGTTTTAGGCTGACAGCAAAATTGCACAGAAAGTACAAGGATCCCCTATAATCCCCTCTGCCGTTTCCCCCACTGCTAACAGTTAGTTGCAATTGATAGGTCAATACTGATGTATTACTAGTAACTAAAGTCTGTAGCTTACATTAGGGTTTATTCTTTGTGTTGTAATATGGGTTTTGACAAATGTGTTATGGCACATACCCACTGTTAGGGTATCATACAGAGTAGTTCCACGGCCCTAAAAATGCCCTCTGCTCCACCTGTGCATATCTTACTCCTCCTCCTCCAACCTCTGATAACCACTGAGTTTTGTACTGTCTTTTCCAGATGTCATATGGTTGGAATCCTATAATATGTAACCTTTTCAGATTGTCTTGTTTCCCTTATAATATGCATGTAAAATTCTTTCATGTCTTTTCATTGATAGCTTGACAGCTCATTTCTGTTTATTGCTGAATACTATTCCATTATAAGTGAATTCCCCATAGACTTTTAAAAAAGGACTTTAGTTTTTTAGAGAAGTTTTATTAGGTTTGCAACAAAACTGAGAGGAAGGTACAGAGATTTTCAATATACTCCCTGCCCCTACACATGCAGAGCCTCCACTGTTATCAATACCACTCACTGGAATGGTACCTTTGTTACAATGGATAGACCTACATTGATACATTATAATCACCCTAAGTCATAGTTTACATTAGGATTCACATATGGCGTATATCCTATGGGTTTGCATAAATGTATAATGAACGTATTTCCACCATTCATCTATCATAAGGAGTATTTTAACTTCCCTAGACTTTTTACTTTAAAAAAAGACTACATTGTAATAGAGTTAAAATAAATATCAATAGCTCCATTAAAAGGAAAAAGAAGATGCTTAAGGTCCGCTTCAATGGGGGTAGACTGGCAGAGAAGCTACTTTGGCTTCCTGCAGATAGTGTGTGCTGGAGGAGGGAGGTGTTAGGGGCTGGTTGTAAATACGAGCACCACAATATTTCCCCCTCTGCTCCCTCCTGGAAACACAGCACAGCTGCCAGCAACTAGGTCCCCTCAGGCACCTGGGCCATCACCCCAATGCACGATACCTGGGTTTGGTGCTGATGGCAGACTAAGAAAAAAAAAATGCTAATGTCCTGGATCTCTCAAACCACATCACTCCTGGCTATATGCCTGACACATAAGAGCATGCAATAAATGCTTGAATGGATGAGTGGCTGAAGAAACAGGATAGGCCTCATCTCTGGGAACTGAGGGATGGTTCTGGGAGGAGACAGAAAGATCTGGTCATTAATGGTTTTGTGATAAACTCTTGGAGATTCTATTGCCAAGCCCAAGAACCCCTTTCCCGACTGCTGAGCGCTGCAGAGGGACTGCTTGCATTAGGTTCAAGCCAAGGCATCCCCAGGATCCCTGACAATAAAGGAAATAGCAGCCTGGTGCCAGCCAGGAGACCCAGAGGAAATGAACGCTGGTGTGGATTTATCCCTACCACCTTCTGCAGCCGGATCTTCAGTGCCACCTTGTGGTGCTCCCTCCAGGCTCACTGCACGGCCCAAAACCCAAAAGGGCTTCGTGCCCTGGTTTAAAGCTGGGAGGATTAAAGCCTTCCTCTTAAGGTTCAAGATAAGAGACTATGTGGAAATAAGGAATACATTGAGAGCTTTAGAATTAATGTCAGAGAATTTTAAGTCACAGAACTTAATCTCAGCAATTACATACACAATTAGTAGCAGGATTTTGTATTCGTGCTTATCATTTTACAGTTTTGGGAGACAGAGCAATTTTTGGACAATGAGGCCAAGATCAAAGGTTAAAGTTGTGCAAAGGAAATGCAGAACTGAGAAATGGAAAAGAGAATCTGATCCAGCCCCTGACTCCAGACAGGAGACGTGTCATTGCCATTTCACAATTAAGGCAGAAAGGCTTCGTTAAATGCCCAAGGTCAAATACCCAATAAATGAGGCAAGAGCCCTGATTGGGTGGAGTGTCCTTTCTTCTTTTGCTCGGCTGCTTCAAAGTGCCCTCTTTCTTTTGATATTTTCCTGTTTTGCTACAATTGCTCTGATAATCTCCTACAAACAGGTCAGTCTTTATTCTATTTTATACTTGCAAACTGTTCTCCTAAAGGCTGGGGTTACTCTGTCCCCACGCAGGAACTAGAATGCCTGACATTTTTTATAATGTGGATGGCAGTTTATTACATCTGTCATGTACATTAAATATCTGATGTATAATGTCAACCCACATCCTCTTTATCAGTTATAAAATCTTAGGTTCATCATGATACGTAACATTTTAAATTTAATTAATGCAATTCACAATGGATTTTAAAATTTGCATTTTCTTTAAGAGCATGTGGCTTGGATTTGAAAGAACACACATATATTTGGCACGAATACTGAGTGGGTGATAGCACATTCAGTAACCATTAGATCTTCATGACTAGCCCTCCAGATGAGTTAGAGAATTACCTTTGTGTTGACAAAGAAACAGAAATGCAGACATTTTAAGTAAGCACCACCATGATACAACAACTGGACAGAAGGGCGGGACCTGGAACCTGAATTTCCTGTCTTGAAGTCTAGTAATATTTCTGCCACACCACTTCACTCTACCAGAAGAAACCAAGAAGTGAAGTTTTATTCCCAACTTAAATAACACATAAAGCACCATCTACTCACCCTTGGGAAATTTGCATGCTCATCTGTATGTCAGAGGTTCTATCGAATTCTTAATATAAAGACACATGGTTAGCCTAAATGATTCCCAAGCTCATGGCATTATTGTTTTGTTGTTGTTTGGTACATGTGATTAACTGTTAACTTCCTTCTGAGATAGTACTCTACCAGCTTAAAGCATAATTTTATTTTAAAATTCTTGTTTGTGGGATCCCTGGGTGGCTCAGCAGTTTGGGGCCTGCCTTGGGCCCAGGCCGTGATCCTGGAGTCCCGGGATCGAGTCCCACGTCGGGCTCCCTGCATGGAGCCTGCTTCTCCCTCTGCCTGTGTCTCTGCCTCTCTCTCTTTGTGTGTCTCTCATGAATAAATAATAAAATCTTTTAAAAAAAATTCTTGTTTGTGACCTTCCTCGTTCAAGAAAGAATGTAGGAAAGCAGGACTTTGGTGGCATGGTGATGATCTCTATGGTTCTCTATGAAAATGTAAAAGTATCTATGCTGTGGTATCACCTCAGTTCCTTTTTGTGGCATCTATGACATCTCTTCCCTTTTCTTGGAGCACCCCTCCAGTGGCCTCTCTTAACCTGCCCACCTCCATGTCCACCAGGCTTCAAAGTTATCTCTGATACCCATTCTCCTTTCCTCAGTATTTTGCCAGTTTAACGTTAGGGGAAAAAAATCTAATCAAATTCATGTTGATTATATTCTCAGTCCTCAGTGCTTCTGGAGTGTTTGCGACTGGAATAAATAAATCTCTAACTGGAAAATTTTAATTAGCTTTGGAGAGATTTGGGGAAAAGAGTTTTAAAGATTATCTGTCTCTCTAACCCTAAACTTTCCTATTCTATTTTTCCATGTCATTCAGCACCTGCCAGGGGATTCAGGGCTGTCCAAACTAGGACTCTCATCCCAGTCCTAAATCTAGGACAGGAGGCACAGATAAATAGATGCAGAAAAAGCATTTGAAAAAATAATGCAACAACTATTCATGATGAAAACTCTCATAAAACTGGGAAGTTCAGGGAATGCCTTAAGACTGATGAAGGGCATCTATGATCAACTTATAGCTATGATATTTCTTTTTTTTTTTAACTTTAAAAAAATTTTTAAGTAAGGTCTACTCACAACATGAGGCTCAAACTTAATGGCCCCAAGATCAAGAGTCATATGCTCTACTGACTGAGCCAGCCAGGCCACCCTATGATCATTCTTAATGTTGAAATTCTGAATGATTTTCTCCTTAGATCAAGAATCAGATGAGAATGCCCATTCTTACAAATCCTATCTTTTAATATTGTTTTATTAAGTAGTAAAATAAGGAAATAAAAGAGAAAATACATTCAGATAAAAAGGAAGTAAAACTGCCTTTATTCACAGCTGACATGATTGTACACATAGAAAACCCTAAGGCCTCTACAAAAAAGAGAAAAAGAATACCATAATTAATAATGGAGTTTAGTAAAGTTGGAAGATCCAAACTGTATTTTTACATTCTAGAAACAAACCATTGGATATTGAAAGTTAAATAGTACCATTTACAATAATACTAAAAACATGAAAAACATCGGGATATATTAAACAAAATGTATGCAAGACACATACACAAAATTTAAGAAACATTACTGAGATAAAGACACCTGAGTAAATGGAGAGAGATACTGTGTTCATCGATTGAAATATTCAGTATTGTAAAAAGGTTGTTTCCTCCCCATCAAAATCACAGTAGCCTTTTTTTTTGGTAGAAATTGACAACCTGACTTTAAACTCCATATAGAAATTCAAAGAACATAGAATAGCCAAAGTATTTTGAAAAAAGAAAAACAAAATTGGAAGATGTACACTACCTAATTTCAAGGCTTCTTACAAAGCCTTATTAATCAAGATTGTATTGACATAAGGATAGACACATAGACCAACAGAACAGGGTCCATAAATAGATCCACGGATCTGTGGTCAAGTGATTTGCAGAAGTATTTCAGTGGGAGAAAAGATAATCATAAGGAAAAAAAAAAAACCTCAACCCTTACATCATGCCATGCACAAAATTAACTTAAAATAGATCATAGACCGGGATCCCTGGGTGGCGCGGCGGTTTGGCGCCTGCCTTTGGCCCAGGGCGCGATCCTGGAGACCCAGGATCGAGTCCCACGTCGGGCTCCCGGTGCATGGAGCCTGCTTCTCCCTCTGCCTGTGTCTCTGCCTCTCTCTCTCTGTGTGACTATCATAAATAAATAAAAATTAAAAAAAAATAAAATAGATCATAGACCGAAATATAAAAGTGAAAACTATAGAACTTCTAAAAGGAAACATAGGAGAAAATCTTTGGTTAAGCAAAAATTTCTTAAAAAGGCCACATAAAAATGAAGCATAATAGAAAAAAATCAATAAATGGTACTTTACCAAAATCTAAATCTTTTGTTCATCAAAGACACTTATGAAAATGAAAAGGCAAAGCATATATCATGAGAAAATATTTGCAAAACATACCTGAAAAAGGAGTTGTATCTAAAATATATAAAGAACTCTTAAAATTCAATAAGACTAATCACCTAATTTTTCAAAATCTGCAAAATATTTAAATAGATGCCTTGCCAAAGAATATATATAATAAACAATTAGATCCATTAGGATGTCTACAATTTAAAAACTGACATACTAAGTGTTGGTAAGGACGTGGAATCACAAGATCTCTCATAGACTGCTGGTGGGAATGTGAAATATACAACCGTTCTGGAAAATAGTTTGACAGGTTTTTTGTTTTTGTTTGTTTGTTTGTTTTTTTAAGATTTTATTTATCTGTTTGGGCAGTCCCAGTGGCTCAGCGGTTTAGTGCCGCCTTCAGCCCAGGGCGTGATCCTGGAGACCAGGGATTGAGTCCCACATCAGGCTCCCTGCATGGAGCCTGCTTCTCCCTCTGCCTGTGTCTCTGCCTCTCTCTGTCTGTCTGTCTTCATGATTAAATAAATAAAATCTTACAAAAAAATATTTTCTTTATCTATTCATGAGAAGAGAGGCAGAGACACAGGCAGAGGGACAAGCAGGCTCTCTGCGGAAAGCCTGATGCAGGACTCGATTCCGGGACTCCAGGATCACGACCTGAGCCAAAGGCAGACACCCATCCACTGAGCCACCCAGGACCCCCAGTTTGATAGTTTCTTAAAAAGCCAAATATATACTTATCATATAACTCAGCCATTACATTTCTATGCATTCACCCTTAAGAAATGAAAACATAAACAATAGCACAGAGACTTGAATACAAATCTTAAATGCAGCTTTATTTATAATAGCCCAAACTTTAAAATGACCTAAACATCTGTCAGTGGGTGAGGGAATAAACAAATTGCAATAGACTCTGAGTGTAGGCTACTACTGGCAGGAAGAAGAACAAACTGCTCATACACCCAACAATGTGGATGACTCTTACAGACAGTATGTTGAGAGAAAGAAACCAGGGACAAAAGGCAACTACTGGGTAAATCCATTTATATGAAACTCTAAAAGAGAGAGATGTAATTTAGAGTGGCAGAAAGTAGAGTCGTGGCCACTTGCTGCGGGGGCACACTGGGGTCATGAGAAAGTTGGCTAGGAAGAGAGAGAAGACACCAGGCCAGTGATGGAAATGTTCTATATCTCCACTGTGGCCATTATAGGAATATGTACATCCATCAAAAGTCACCAATCTGTACACTTAAAAAGGTGCATTTTGTCATATGTAAATTATATGTAGCAGGGAATTGCAAGATCAGAAGTGGTAGGTTTTGGTATATTTCTATGTTGAATTAGATGGGTTTTGAGTAGGTTTATATGCTAAGAGGGAAGGACAGTGGAGATGGAGGGAAAAAATACTGTGGGGAGATTACTGATGAGACAGTTTTCTCAGGAAGAAGGGGGTGCTGTGCAAAGCACAGGTGGGTGCATGAGCCTTGGGTAGGAGGAGGAACATTCTCTCCCAGAGCTTATGGTGGAGGAAGGTGATATGTGGTATTGAGTAAATATGCATGTAACTTAGTATGTGGGAGGTCAGAAAGTGGAGGAAGTTCATGGTTCATTCAATCCTTAATATTTATTTTATGCCAGGTACTATATATATCTATATCCGTATCTGTATCTATATCTGTATCTGTATACGGATGTGGGTACTCTGCAGGAAAAAAAGAACGTTGTCACTGCCCTTACAGAATTTAGAACAGATTGGTGGGAAGAGGGAACAGGCATTAAATAGCCACACAACTGAATATATAATCGCAGATTATTATGAATTCCATAAAGGACATAGGAGCTATGGAAGAGTGTAGCAGGAGAAACCTGATTTAGACAGAGGATGCAGGGGAGGTCCTTTGGGTGGAATAACCATTAGGCTGGGGGGAAGAGAATGAGTCAGAGCAAGGTGATGAGGGGCTGCAGTAGAGGCTTGAAGTTGGAAAGATTTTGGTACATTTTGGTACAGAAACATAGTTATAGGTGAATTTCTTTCATTTTATAAGAAAATGAAACCATGGAATATAAATGTGTATGTAAATTCCTAATCATTAGAGAGCTCTTTATGGCTAAGATTCATTCCACATAAAATTCAAGGTTTTTTGTTTTGTTTTTCACGTAAGACATACCATAAACCAAGTAAAAGGCAAATAACCCAAGAAGATGTTTGCAGCAAACAAATCACAGGATTATCATCCTAAATCTGTAAAGAGCATGTATCAAATTGATGAGAAAAGCATTAAAATTTCAGTAGAATCCAGTTACTATAAGCTTTCTAAAATGTGGTATTCTGATAATTTAGATGCACTTAGAGAATTTTAAAATAAGCATAGAAGGCATGTTGGGAAAATATAAAAATATAAGTTAAAGACAGAGCAAATATTTTTTAGAAGAGAAAATTAAAATGCTTTGATGGATTAAAAAGTATTTTTACTCATAAACAAAGAAATGTACATTGAAAATAATGAAATGCCATTTTCCTGACAAATAAGTAGAAATTGGGGAAAAACATTAATGGTGGTGAAGGTGCTATCACAAACAGATAATGGGAATATAAATTGGTTATAAGTTTTTATTTTATTTTAAAGATTTTGTCTATTTATTTGTTTTAGAGAGAGAGCAAGCGAGCAAGCTCAAGTGAGGGGAAGGACAGGGGATGAGGGAAAGAGAGAATCTCAAGCAGACTCACCACTGAGCGTGGAGCCTGATGCAGGGTTCAATCTCACACCCTGAGATCATGACCCGAACTGAAATCGAGTCAGACACTTAACTGACTAAGCCACCCAGGCACCCTGGTTATAGGTTTTGGAATATGCATCTGGATCCTCCAATATATTTCCTCTGATTCCAGCTGTAAAAATTAACCCTAGGAATGCAATCATAAATGACTCAGAAGATCTTCGTTTGTTTTTTAGTTAAAACCTTAAAGCCCTATCTTTTAACAATGAAGGGATGTTAAACAGTGATATATCCAAATGTTGCAATATCATACATTAATTAAAAAGGGATTTTAAAAATATTGTGATCTGGGGCACCTGGGTGGCTCAGTGGTTGAGCGTCTGTCTTCCTTTGGCTCAGGTCGTGATCCCAGGGTCCTGGGATTGAGTCCTGAATCAGGCTCCCTGTAGGGAGCCTGCTTCTCCCTCTGCCTGTGTCTCTGCCTCTCTCGGTCTCTCATGAATAAATAAATAAAATCTTTTAAAAATTTGTGACCTATGGCCACCTAGAACTATGCTATGCCACCACTGAGGGCAAGAGACATTGCCTACTACTCTACCCCAAAGACCTCAGATTGGCTGGTGCGCTCCATTAATCCCATCACAGTGAAGGAAAGGCACTGGGCACTGTACCCTCCACCACAAGAAGGCACGTATTTTTGAGACAATAAATAAGAGATTTGTGTGTGCTGGCAGGGGATCACTTTACAGGTGAATGAAAAGTTTGAGTGTATTCAGAGCGTGAGAAGCCTCCTTTGCTGCTGATCAACAGCAGCAACTGTGTCCTTCAGCTCTTAAGACCTAGCAGATCTAGTGCTCCTGGTGCCTGGGGCAGATCAGGATGTTGAATGGAGCTCACAGCCAGACCCCCGTGAAGGATTCACAGATTTGCTTTTCTTTTCCTCTGCCTGTCATGCCTTGCCAGAACCACTGTCTGGGGACATATCAGAGGCCTTAAAAACGGTCATGGTGTCTTGCACAACATTGCTTCTAACCAAGGAATCCAAGTTAGATAATGGGTTATAGCCCATGAGAATCACTGGTCTTATCATGCACCCAATACCCAGAAGCAGCTGGTCTTATAGAATAGTGGAATGCTCTATTAAAATGCACTCGTGCCTCCAGCTGGTTAAATAAGCACTTTCAATAAGAAGTGCTGCCTGCGAGATTGAGAATATTCTTTGAAGCAGCACCATATACAATGCTCTTCTTCCTTTAGCCGGAATACATGAGTCAGGGAATCAAGTAGTAGAATTGGGCGTAGCACAACTCACAAATACCCAGTGACCTCCTTCTAAAATGTTTACTTCATGTCCCCATGGTATAAAAAACTTAATATCCAAAATAGAAATGCTGGTACCAGGAGGGTAATATTTTTATGGGACTTGAAGCTTAGACTACAGACTGGGTATTATATCTCATGAGGTCACTGGATAAACAGGCAAAAATCAGCGTTATGCTGTAAGCCAGTGTATCTGACACATCTTACCCACCAGTTCATGTCTTTTGATCCCACCTGTCTACTGTTCCAGCTGCCACTGTGGCAACCAGCTTTGTGTGTGCTCTGACCGACTTTGGAGAGGCACAGCCAGACTGCACCCACCTTGAGTGCACATGCTTGAGCGATGGAAATATCCCTGGCTTCCTTGTTGATACTGCTGTGAGAGCCTGCTCACCACCCATACCTGCACTTTTCCACACCCTGTGGGAAGTTAACAGCCTGACCGTGCAAGGCCAGAGCTGACGGATAGATCCTTCCCCTACTTCTCCTTCACAGGATGACTCTGAGACTTAGTTGATGTGGATTTTTGGAGGACAGTCCTATTGGGTGAAGCAACTGGTCACATTTAAAAGTGGCCAGCGTTTGCCGCCTCACCCCTTGTTCCTCCTCATCTTCCTCCTCCCTAGGAGTGCATATTTTAAAGGGTAACAGCACATTAGCTCTCAGCCTCAGCCTCTGCTTTTGTAGAACCCAGGCTAAGATAACTAGCAACGTGCAAGGGGGCATGGATGAGCACGTACATGCATGTACACTCACGGGCAAACACACACTGCCTCATACAAATACCATTGAATGTGTAGAGGAAGGTTTTTGGAGAAAAACTTACAGCAGCAGCAAAAGAAGAAGGGAGGAGAAGGAAAAGAGTATTTATGATATGATTCCACAAACTCTCATTATTCCATTTTGAGATGTGCTTAGATGAGGCACAGCTGGACATACCATGGGAAGTCCTCCAATACTGAAATCCTATCCCTCTATTTTCCATATTTCTAGGGAAATTGGGAGAGGGACAGGAACATCTGGTCTACTATGTGACAAAGGGAACATCTTACTAGGGAAATAACTAGGATCTGGAGCTCAGCTAGGAGAGTCTACACCTGATGCCGGATCCAGCATTCTTTGTTGAGCTGGCTGAGTCCCACTGACTCAGCTTGTAGCCAAGCCTGCATAAAGTAGAGATGGGAAAGAGTCACCAGGGACCTTAAGCAAGAGATCTGTCTCTCCTGGTGAGGGACTTTTGCCCAGTTTTCAAGGACAAAGTTTGTCACTATACAATGAGAGCAGGGAGTTATATGCATGAGTCCCAGGGGATCCCCAAGCATCCCTAAGCACTCCTTTATATTGCCATGCCTAAGGACAAATATTAATGAGGGACTATTGATCTCTATCCAGGCAGGACCTTGAACTCAATGCCCTCCCCCGCCCAGAATGAGGATTTGATCTCTCTCCTCAAATTATAATCAGCCTGTCCTAAGGTAAGAAAGTGTGGAACTGGTAGCAGAGGGGTGGGTTATAGTCACCGCTGCAGGTCAGACGCCAGTGGCAGAACAAAGACTGCAACCTCCACCCATGTTTATACATTTTCATTTAATTTCCTTTGCTTTCCTCTTCCTTTGGGTGTTTTAGGATTTTGCCTTTAGTGTTCTGCAGTTTCAGTCTGCTATATCTGCCAGTAATTTGAATACTGTTTTTTCCTATTCTCTATTCTCTCCTTCTAGAGATACCACTAGATGGTTATGGGATCTTCTCATGGTCTCTTGCATACCTGTTAACTCTCTTTTATATTTTGCCTCTCTGGTGAATGAAATAAAAGGAGAGATGTTCCACGTTCATGGATAGAAAGATTGAATATTCTCAAGATATTGGTTCCTCCGAATTTTATCCATAGGTTCATTATAATCCCAATCAGAGTCTCAGCAAGTTGATTTGTGGATATTGGCAAAATGATTCTAAAGTTTAAATAGAAAAAAAAATAAAGTTTAAATAGAGAGGCAAATGACCCCAAAATAGCCAATATGATATTAAAGGAGAAGAACAAAGTTGGAGGACAGATGCTACCCAACTTTAAGACTTACTATAAAGCTACAGTAATCAAGACATTGTGGTATTGGGGAAAATAGATCAATGGAACAAATTAGTCCAGAAATAGAGCCACATGAATAAAATGAACTGATTGGAAAAGGAGCAAAGGAAGTATAGTGAAGAACAGTTGTCTCTTCAACAACTGGGCACGCACATGCAAAAAATAAAAAATTAAAAAAGACTCTAGACACAGACCTTATACTTTTCACAGAGATTACCTTAAAATGGACCATAGGCCTAAATGTAAGATACAAAACTATAAAACTTCTAGAAGGTAACACAGGAGAACACCTAGATGACCATGGGTTTGGTGATGCCTTTTCAGATGGAACACTAAACATGATCCCTGAAGGGAGAAGTTAATAAGCTGGTCTTTATTAAAACGAAAAAATTATTTTGTGCAAGAGGCAGTGTCCAGAGAATTAGAACACAAACCACAAACTGGGAGAAGACATCTGCAAAGGACACATCTGGTAATGGACAGCTATTCAAAATACACAATGCACTGTTAAAACTCAACATTAAGAAAACAACTTGATTTTAAAAATCGGCCAGAACCTTTACAGACACCTCATCAAAAAAATATATAGATGGCAAACAAGTCCATGAGAGATGCTCCACATCACGTGTCAGCAGGGAAATGCAAATTAAAACAACAGTGAGATACCACTACACACCTATTGCAATGGCCCAGCTCTGGAGCACTGGATACACCAAGTGTGGAGCAACAGCAGCACGCACATTGCCGACAGGAATGCAAAATAGCATGTCCACTTTGGAAGACCGCTTGGTAGTTTCTAAACTTATTCTTACCATAAAGCCAGCAATCACACTTCTTGATATTTACTCAAAGAAGTTGAAGACTTACATCCACACAAAAACCTGCACACAGATGTTTATAGCAGATTCATTCATAGCTGCCCCAACTTGGAAGCAAACAAGATGTCCTTTAGGAGGTGAATAGATAAAGAAACTGTGGTGCATGCAGACAATGGAGTATTATTTGGTGCTAAAAAGGAATAAGCTCTCAAGCCATGAAAAGACATGGAGGAACTTTAAATGCATATTGCAAGGTGAAAGAAGCCTATTTGAAAAGGCTACATAATGTATGACTCCAATTATATGCCATTCTGGAAAAAGTAAAACTATGAATACAAAACAGTCAGTGGTTGCCAGGGTGGGAGTGGGGCGAGATAAAGGGGCACAACACAAAGGATTTTTTAGGGCAGTGGAATTACTCTGTACAATATTATAATGATGGAAATATGTCGTCATACTTTCTTTAAACTCACCAGATGTACAGCACCAGGAGTGAACTGTAGGGTAAACTGTGACTTCAGGTGATTATGATGTGTCAAAATAGGTTCATCAATTGTAACAAATTGTGACTACCACTCTGGTGAGAGATGTTGATATTGTAGGAGGCTGGGCAAGTGTAGGGGCAGGGACAGAGATGGAGGATCTAACTTCCTCCCAGTTTAAACTTAAAACTGCTCTAAAGAGAAAAAAGTCAAAAAAATTGACTCAAAACTCATTATGGATACAATTACGCCGTTTTTGCTCCAGAATACTTAGAATTGAGTTATCCTGGGAGACTGGGTTTTGCAAAATAAAATTAGAGACCTCGTTTGATACAATCAGTGGGGACCCCACCTTTGTTGCTTTTCCACTCCTGTATTAAACACACAGCTAGGGATCCCTGGGTGGTGCAGCAGTTTAGCGCCTGCCTTTGGCCCAGGGCGCGATCCTGGAGACCTGGGATCGAATCCCATGTCGGGCTCCCGGTGTGTGGAGCCTGCTTCTCCCTCTGCCTGTGTCTCTGCCTCTCTCTCTCTCTCTGTGTGTGACTATCATAAATAAATTTAAAAGAATTTTTAAAAAATAAACACAGAGCTAGAAAGTGCCAGCTAGGGCCAGATGTCACCAGGAGGAGTAGGTGGGAAAGGATGACAAAGAGATGCATTCATAAGAGAAGTCCCATTCAGAAAAAGGCAGGGCCCATACAGATCACAGGCGAGAATGGGCATTACAGAGAAGGTCTTATGAAATCTTGTATTACATTGTGGAAGATATCCTCTCTCCTAGGAACCTGCTTGTTCCTTAAAAGGCCTCATTTACATGTCTCCAATCTGGTTGTAGTAATTGCAATGGATAGTAAAGGTCACAACAAGGAAGAGATTTTAAGCATAAATACCACAAGAACACCATTTTACACTTTTTTCTTAGGGGAAATGAAGTAGTCTAAAGAGGAATTTGTATGCATAGAATAAGTAAACAGACCAAAAATGAATGTTGAAAGAATTCATACAAAATTTTCTATGAGAGAAGTTCTGACTGGGGACCACTTAGTCCCACAGGCAGGTTTCATCTGAGATGCTACATATATGGCTTTTGTGGTGATGAGCATTATCACCTTTAACTCTTTTAGTGAGTCTATAGACAGCAAGCATGGCACAGGTCCAGGGGAATGGCTGAAGAGTGATTTAAGGAATAAAAGGTTAGGCATACCGTTGGTATCAGTAGTCTCTGCCATTTACTTTCACTTGTATTCCTCATAAAAACCTAGCATCTTTTTAGAAACACTGTCCTGGGGCACCTGAGTGGCTCAGTTGGTTAAGCATCTGCCTTCAGCTCAGGTCATGATCCCAGTGTCCTGGGATCGAGCCCCATATCTGGCCCTCCACACAGTGGGGAGCCTCCTTCTCCCTCTCTCTGCCTGTCTCTCCCCCTGCTTGTGCTCTCTTTCTCTCTGTCAAATAAATAAATAAAATCTTTGAAAAACCCAAAATGAAACAGTGTCCTTACTATGTCTTCTACCCACCAATAACCTGTGGCTTGTAGTTTATCAGTTTAGTGCTCTTGGCTTCAAGAAACAGAAAACCCTGACTCTAACAGGCTTATACAATAAGGGAATTTATTATTTCATGTAATAGGATGTCCAGAGTTTGAGCAAGCTCCAGGCATGGTACAACCATGTCGCTCAATGATGTCATCGAGGATCCAGGTTCTTTGTGTTTTTTCCCTTCCATCCTCTGTGAGTTGGCATGGGCCCAAACTGGTTCCCTTCACGGCTGACCGGGAGTTGTGGCAGTGATGCAGGTAGGCTGGGTCCGAGCACTCAGAAGAGGGTCCCGCAGGACCAGCCAAGATAGTCCTTGGCTCATGCAGGACAGAAATCAAATGCAAGCCAGAGAAAGTGAAAACTGAGATTATTGAGTAGTATGAGTGACCGGTAAAGAATAACAGACAGAGGGGATCCCTGGGTGGTGCAGCGGTTTGGCGCCTGCCTTTGGCCCAGGGCGCGATCCTGGAGACCCGGGATCGAATCCCACGTCAGGCTCCCGGCACATGGAGCCTGCTTCTCCCTCTGCCTGTGTCTCTGCCTCTCTCTCTCTCTCTCTCTCTCTCTGTGTGTGTGTGACTATCATAAATAAATAAAAATTTATAAAAAAAAAAAAAAAGAATAACAGAGTGTCTGGGAGACTCAGAAAGCAAAGGACAATGAGTCTCGTCATCGCTTGGGGTTAGGGGTTTATATTGCAAAAGGCATCTAGCGTACATGTTCCTTTAGAAATCCAGGGTAGAGTCTGATCAAAGGCAGGTGACAGATGAATAATAGGTGTAATAAATTCCTGAAGGTAGGGGTATTGATGCCAGCGCCAGTCAAGGTTTGACTGAATCTAATGTCCTGGAACACGTTCAAGATCTGGCTCTTCTTAGGTGCTATTAGGTGTTTGGGGGCTTAGGGCATAACTTGAGAATGGTTAACTTTCTTGTTTCCTCCTTGAAGTGGGAACATAGTTTCTTTGGCTTATTCAGAGGCAAAATATAGAACATGAGTAAATGGGGCTTAGCAGAAAAATAGCAGAGATGGAGCCTCTCTGTCTTTTCTTTTTTTCTTTTTTTCAAGAGGGAGAGAGAGTGCAAGTGGGGGGAGGGGCCGAGGGGGGGAGAGAGAGAGAGAGAGAGAGAGAGAGAGAATCTTAAGTGAGCTCCAGGCAAGTGGACCGAGCCCAATGTGGGGCTCAGTCCCACAACCCCTGAGATCAAGACCTGAGCTGAAATCAAGAGTCAGACACCAACTGAGCCACCCAGGTGCCTCTGGACAGAGCCTTTCTAAGACGGAGTCCCTTCAGCTTCTCCACTTCAGCAATTTCGGGTATTATGTACATGTACGGTCTTACCTGAGGGAAAAAGTAAGACCTTCTCTTTAATTCTCATTGCAGCTATAACGAGATAAAGATCCTACACCACGCAATGGTCCCCTTATTGTATTCCTAGAGTCGTGCAGCCACCACTACAACCAACCCTAGCACACTTCATCACCCCAAAAAGAAGTCTTTCCATTGGCATTTTCCACTTCTTTCCAACCACCCAGACCCCAGCCCTGGGCAACCTCCACTCTCCATGTCTAAGTACATGCTAATTCTGGATGTTTCGTGGAAACAGAATCCCATGGTATGTGGTCTTTTGTGACTGGTTTATTTCCCCAATCATAGAGCATAACCTTTGTAGGGTTCATCACCATCACTTTCTTGAATTCCCCACCCCCTTCAACAAGATTGAAACCTTTCCTGAGATCTTTCAGCAGATTGGCCCTTAAGACTCTGGTCTACATAGAGCTACATGCTCGATTTTTCATCCAAGCACTGGCAGTGGAGGAGGAATTACTTTCTGTATCTTAAACTGATATAAACCCCCTCCTCGCAGTATACTCTTCACCCAGATTTCCCAAACATTATCCATAACTTATAAATTATTTACCATTTTCACATCTACTGCCTGCCTCTCTGATTTCTGGTCTCTTTCTTATAAAGACCTTTGTGATTACATTGGACCCACCTGGATAATCCAAGATAATCTTCCCATCTCAAGAGCCTTAACTTAATCACCCCTGCAAAGTATTACTAGATTCTAGGGGTTAAGGATATCTTTAGGAGGTCATTGGTCTCTCTACCCCAGTGTTTAGCGTTCAATACCAACACTTTGAAGACGGGAGAGGAGGACACAAGATTGGGCCGAGGGAGAAGTTGAACTGGGTTGTGTCCGACAACCTTGGCTGACCCTGTGAGGAGCTGTGGGGTTCTCAGAGGTGTTTTGCTTTGGCCCAAATGACCAAGCTTTTGAACTCCCTCCTAGATCAGTCACTGGATGTGGGCCACCTCCAGAAGGGTGTGACATTGGTGAAGATGGCTCACTGCATTGGGTGCTGTCCCCAACGGGGCTGACAGCTGAAGGTCTGACCACCCCCAGCAGCTGGGACAACAGGTGGTGCATCGCCATGTCCAACACTCAGTGCTGGTAGGGATGTCTGAAAAGAGCATTTGAAAAGTTCCTGTGTTTTAGTCATTTGTGTCCTTACACATTTATAAACTACATGTTTAAGATTTGGCTTTCACTATAATCCCACATAGAGTGGGAGTGAGGGGGTGGGAGGTTAAGTTCTACAAAGCATGGACAATCCTTAGTTAACTTGTTTATCACCGTGTCCCTCTGGAAATGATTCAAGGGGACAGTTGTTAGCTTAACCAAAGGGCCAACAATAGCCTTACTACAGGGAAAATATTAATGGCATGAGTTATAAAACTAAATGGGGTACTACGGCAACACATTAAAATGTCAGTAAATACGTGTCATGTAATGGGTACACAGTTAACTCCTTGAAGATGAATTTATGACTAATTTATGACTTAGTCCTATTTTGATGCAGATATTTCCCATTTGCAGGTGACATATCTGAGTCATAGTTCCCCCGTTTCTATCTCTACAAGCGTGCGATTTAAGGAGAGAACACAAGGTCTCTTTCAGAGAGCTGCCATGCCCCCCGCCCCCTCTTTTGCACATGTAATATTGAAGTTTTTATTCTGTGGAGATGTCTCATCTTTTCTAGTTTCATAGTCCAGGTAGAAACTTGGGAGTTGTTTCCAGATTTTTCTCCTGGGAACACAACAGGCTGACATCAACGTCCCCATTCACCACAGTGAATTAAAGACTTCATGATAAAGAAAGAATGTAAACTAATGGATATTCCCATGGCCCCCTGAGCACTTTTCAATGAGGGATGGTCCTGAGTGAGGCCTGCTATGCTATGCAGGTCTGTGTTCTCCCTCCCATGGAGGGGCTGCCTCTCTCCTGGGGTGTCCTTTTCTCCCGGGTGGATTGACCTGCTGCTCTTCTTCACAGGCCTTCTGGGCACCTGCTTTGTGATGCCTGATGTTTCCAACTGTCCATGGCTCCAACTCAAATAAAATCAAGTTCTCCTCTCCTAAGTTTTAAGAGAAAACTTTTGGGCAGCCCGGGCTGCTCAGTGGTTTAGCGCCGCCTTCAGCCCAGGGCCTGATCCTGGAGACCCGGGATCGAGTCCCACGTCGGGCTCCCTGCGTGGAGCCTGCTTCTCCCTCTGCCTGTGTCTCTGCCTCTCTCTCTCCTCTCTGTGTCTCTCATGAATGAATAAATAAATACAATCTTAAAAAAAAAAAAAAAAAAGGAGAGAGAGAAAATTTCTTTCTAGATTTTCTGGTTGGGAAGTTATGGTACGTTCGTTCATCCCAAGAGAACGTCTCTCATTTTTGGAAACCACGGTTTTGCGGAAGCCCCAAAGCTTAGTCTGCCCATTGGGCCATCCGGCACGTAGTCTTCAGATTTTTCTAGCCTTACAGGGATGCAGTGCGGCAGCTCATTTTCAAGAGCTCATGTCCCAAACAGCTGGGAGGAGAGAAGTGACAAGAGCTGTCTCCCACACCTGTGGTATCACAACACTTTATAGCCAGAAGATGTGTTTTATGATGATCTTCTTGGCCCCCTACTTCGCAGACAGGGGAGCGAGGGCTGGCGAGTTCCCACGACCTAGGGTGGCCCGGTGGGGGCTGGAGCCTGGCAGGGTCGGCCGCACCGCGCTGTGCGTGCAGGTGGGCAGGCCCGGGAGGATGCGCCGCGGCGGGGCGAGCGGGGGCAGGCGGGAGCGCACCCCAGGGCCCCAGAGGTGTTTGGAGGAACGACGGGGAAGGAAGGCGGTAGGAGGGAGGGCGGAGGGCGGAGCGCGGAGCGCGGCCTGGGCGGGCTGGCGTGGTGCCAGGGCCAGCGCGCGGGTGCGGGACTCGAACCGCGGCCGGAGAGCGACGCTGGGAAATGCGGCAGGTGCCGTCACCCCCAGGGCCCCCCCGCACGCGCCCCGGGCCGCTCGGTGTCCCGCGCAGGCCGCCCCCCGCCCTCCCCGCCTCCGCCCTCCGCCCCCCACCCTCCGCCGGGGCGCACCTGCCCGCGCAGCACCTGCCCCCCTCCCCCCCCCCCCGGCGGGGCCACCGCGGGCGCCCGCTGTCCGGCAGCTCGGGGGTGGGGGGTTTGTGTTTTGTTCTGTTGTTTCCCCCGCACGTGCCCGGCTCCTCGGTTTTCCGACCCCGCCGGCGCCCGAGACCCCGCCCTCCCCGAAACCCCGCGGGCGCCGGAGAAGGGGCGGCCCCCGGCGGGCTCCCGCGCGGCACGGTCCTCCGGCGGGCGGGCGCAGCGGAACCCGAGGGCGGCGGCGCCGCGGTTTCCCTTAAAGGCGCGGGGGAAGCGTGAGGGAGCACACAGGAAGCCCGGGCGGCGAGCGGGAGCGGCCGGGTGAGCGGCGCGGGGCCGGGCGGGGGCGGGCAGCGGGGCCGCGGGAGGCCTCCGGGGGGCGGGGCGGGGCGGCGGGGGCCCCCGGGGCCGCAGGATGGGGGCGGGGCGGCGGGGGCCTCCCCCGGGGCCGGGGGTGCGGCCGGGGCTGCCCCAGCGCGGGGGGCGGGGCGGCGGGGGCCCCCTGGGGTCGGGGTGGGGGCGGGGCCGGGGTCCCGGGTGTCCCCCCGGGAGGCAGCTGGCCTGGGAGCTGGGCCCCGCGCCGAGCCGTCGCTGCCCTGGGCGGCTCCCCCGCCCCCTGTCCCCTCTGGGCCTTTCCGGGCGGCTTGGTGGATGGGTCGGTTCATTCATTCCTGGTGCTTTACCTGGTGGTGTTTGCTGGAGGCGCCTGCCCACGAGAAATTGGGAGGTTTTTTTTTTTTTTTTTTAATGTTTTGTTTATTTATTCATGAGAGGCAGAGAGAGGCAGAGACCCAGGCAGAGGGCGGAGCAGGCTCCACGCGGGGAGCCCGACGCGGGACTCGATCCCGGGTCCCCAGGGTCACGCCCTGGGCCGAAGGCACGTGCTCGACCCCTGAGCCACCCGGAGGCCCCAGACGCGAGATGTTCATTTGAACGCCTCCCGTTCAGATCTTACCGGGATTGAGGAGTAGGAATACCGCCGGGTCCTTAGAGGAAGTAGGCATCGCCGGCTGATAGAGTGCACATTGCCGAGACCGCTCAAATACGGAACAACTCACAAAGTGCCTTCCCAGGTCTTTCAGATGAGATCTTTTTATCCAGATCACTGAATCAGAGCAGGTGCCGTATCCTCATTTTACTAACGAGTAACCTGGGTTCACAGCCCCAGCAGGTGTGATTTTTGCAGCCAGCTGAGTTGATCAGAGCAGATGCCGTCTTCCCATTGTACTAACAGGGAAAGGGAGGTGGAGGCCGAATGACTTACCCAGGCTCTCACCGCCTGGAAGTGAGAGAGCTGCCCTGGCATCTAGGCCTCAGGATCCTTGCACCGCTGCTCATTCCGCTATACTCGCTTGCCTGCGAAAAAAAGTGTTTCCACGTTTTTGTGAATGAAGCACTGTTTTGTAACAAAAAAGGAGTTCCATTGGCTCGTGGATGGCCTGTAAACAGACTTTATCAACTCTCAGGTTGTTCTCTAACACTATTGGCATATCCCCCCCGCCCCCCATCCTTGCCTCCGGTGGTTTTTGGACCTCCTCCACAAGGACAAGGCCCAGATCTCTATCTCCCACCCAATTTCTCCTGGCTTCAAACTGCTAAATCCAGACTGGTCATTTGGAGAGCCACTTGGGTATCCTGCAGGCGTCTCAAATCCAGCATCTTCTCAACTGCACACACTACCCTTCTCCACAAACCCGCGGCCCAAATCTAATGATTGAAATCCTTACTCAGTCGCCCAAGTGCAAACCTGGCTGGTTTCTCCTCTCACCTCCTACAAGTGAGGAAGTGAGGTTTATAGCCAAGGAACAGGGTAGTGATCAGTGGATAGAACATTAAATTTGATGAAGAGTGGACAGTCATGGAGGAATATGCTAGGTTGAGTATGAGGAAAACGGGAAGCCTAGCAAGGCCTGTTAGGATTCTTCTTGGCAACCCCGTGTCTCCAGAGATGATGCTCCCTTCTGGGTTTAAGCAGGGCAACCTCATACGTGAGGGTTTTAGGACTTATTTCAGGAAAGAAGCATCAGGTGGGGAGGTCAGAGTGACCTTTCATTGGTCACTCTGACCATTGTCACTCATGGACAATGAGTCAATGATTGGTCACTCATTGTCTCAGACTCCTTTAGCTTAAAATATTCAATATGCAAAAAAAAAATTAAATTAAAAAATAAAATATTCAATGTGCTAAGTTGCCCTATTTTGGGGTGGTGTGTCCTGAACCCCATGACATTCAGCAGTTAGCACTGAATGGGTTGTGGGGGCTAGATCTGATTTTAGGAATTGGGGATACAGCAGTGACCAGAACAAAGTCCTTACTCTTGTGGAGTTTACAGTCCTAGTGGGATAAGCTAATAAATGAGCAAATAAGGATCATCAAATGGTAAAAGCTGTGAAGAAAACAAACAGAATAAGGATATATATTGTCACTTGGTTTTTTTAATAAAGTTGTGTGAACTTCCTTTGCTTACAGCAGTGCATGAGCGTGTCTATCTCATTTTGTCATCAGTGAATATGATCATTTAAAAATTTTTGGTTTTAGAGGTGAACAGTGCTAATTCTTTGTGATTTGCATGTCTTTGACTACCTAGAAAGTTGAACATTTTCACACAGTTGCATTCGCCCTTTGAATTTCCTGTGCGTGTTCTCCGCTTATTTTCCTATTTTGGGGCTAGTGTCTTCCTCTATTTTGAATAAGCCTTCTCTGGTACTTATTTATTGTTGAGGCCTTTGTATATAGTAGACAAATACTCTTAAAACAGTGGTAGAGTGACTAGGGAGGAAGAAAATGCAGGAAGCCTGGAATTCCCTTCTCTGCTCTTCTCCGCTTGCTTCTGATACAGTGAGACACAGGTGAGCAGAGAGGCAAGAAGGGAGTTTAGGTAGAAAGAAGTGAAGAAAGAAGAAAGGCAGGTGGGCAGTGAGAAGATGAAGTTGATGAGCCTACAAGGGAGCAGACGGGACGAGGCCGGAGGTGTGGTAAGGAGGAACAGACGTGAGGGAAGGAGAGCAGAGAGGATGGGCGGATGGAAGGCACTCGGCGCTCTACATGGTGAGCTTAGGTACTTACCTTTTTCTTTTTCTGCCTCTGTGAACCTAGCAAATCTTTAGGAGAAGATGACGGTGTTCTTTAAAACACTTAGAAATCACTGGAAGAAAACGACAGCTGGGATCTGCCTGCTGACATGGGGAGGCCATTGGCTGTATGGAAAACACTGGTAAATACATAATATTCCCCACCCCTCCTTCACCTCCAACACCAAAACCACCTAAAGGGGCCTGAGGTCAAATCTTGCTCGACTGAGCTCTTTCTTCTCTGTAAAACATCATGGCGTAAAAGATAAATCTATGATAAAAGTGCAAAGACAAAGGTTTCTTGTTGTAACCAGTCCTGGAAAATTGTACTAGCAGAGCCATCAACTCTGGATGATAGTAGTGAGATCGGAAGCTGAAGAAAGGGAGAGAAGTCAACTCCCAAGTTTTGAGTAGAAGGGTTTGAACTCCCCTGTCTCCTTGGGATTTTATAAAATTCTTTCAGTTTCTTAACTATGATCTGTTATCACTGCTGTGTTAGACCCTGACTGATTCTGCTAGCTCCAGCCCCTGTGACTTTCCACATTTATCCCATTAGCCTGGGTGAATTTAAATGAGACTAAGACATTCACACCTTTTGTTTGAATATGGAATTCAGCAGTCCTGGGTTTTATTAGTCTCCAGGCCTGAGAGCAGAAGAAAGTGCCCGAGCTCCCCTCTGGTTTAACATGGTAATAAGATTTAAAGAAAATTTTTGTATAAAAAATTATATAAATAATAGAGCCAATTAAATTGTCGTCTTTTGGGGATTAAGGGTTACAGCTTAAGTATTTAAGGACACTGCAGTCCAGGTGCCTTAAATGACTGCTTTGTTAAGCAGAAGACAGCTTTTGTAAAGGAAGTCAGTAGAAAGGAAATTCATATTGATATTTTTGTAAACTGTCTCCATTTGCCTTTGCCTCAGTCAGGGATAATCTGAGGATGCAACATGGTGTCTAGTTTTTTGTAGCTGTAGATTAAAGGTAACATATCCCCCCTAAGGGGGACCTAAGTATTCTCAAGGCTCAGTGCTTTAATTCCATTAGCTAGCATGTAAAGAACAGACCTGAGAAGCTTAAAATTTGTATTATTAAAAAACATATATATAGGGGAAATGTTTTGACAAATGCAATATGAAACATATAACGTGTGCCCTTTGTCCCTCTTCTAACTACCCTAGAGTCCTTATACCTCCTGCCACAATGGGAACTAGGATTCCCTTTGCAGGAACACCCAGTCCAGGCCCCGGCTAATGCAAGCAGGAGGACCCTCCCACACCCTGAGAGTCAGTGCTGTTTCTGCTACTAGGCGAAGATTTGAGGAAATAACCATGTACCCTGTTCAGGATGTCTTGTACATACCCTCATAATTTCTTGCCAGTGTCGTCTTGAGACTTGAAAAACAGCCCACTCGTTCTGAATTAGATCTGAGAGATCTTGAACAGAAATGCAGTAAGCCTGGAGGCCTCATTTTGCTCTCTCTCCGCCCTTGATGTTCAAGGGTGCATTCACAATGCAAACTCTTATTGTCCTGTTGCTCTTCCTTTTCTCAAACTTTTCTCCTTTATTCTGTAGTACCATATGGCCTTTTTGTTTTAAAATCATAGTGGAAAACACATAACATAAAATTTGTCACCTTAGCCATTTTTAAGTGTACAGCCAGTATGTTAAGCATATTCACATTGTTGTGCAGCAGAGCTCTAGGATTTTTTCATCTTACAAAACTGAAACTCTATACCCATTAAACATAACATAACTCCCCATTTCCTCTCCCCGCCCCCAGCCCCTGGCAACCACCATTCTACTTTCTGTTTCTGTTGGTTTCACTACGTTGGGTACCTCGGATAAGTGGCATCAATTCAGTATTTTGTCTTCTGTGACTGGCTTATTTCATTTAGCATGATCTTAAAGATCATTAATGGTGTAGCACGTGGCAGGATTTCCTTCTTTTTAAAGGCTGAATACTAATCTGATATATGCATGTATATAACCACATTTTCTCTATCCATTCATTGTCATTTGGGTTGCTTCCACCTCTTGGCTCTTGTGAATAATGCTACTACAGTGAATTTGGGTGTGCGGATATATTTTCCAGATCCTGTTTTCAGTTCTTTTGGGTATATATCCAGAACTGGGATTATCTGGGTCTAGGGTAGTTCTAATTTTCTGAGGAAGCACTATACTGTTTTCCATAGCAGCTGCATCATTTTACAATCCCACCAACTGCGTGAGGCTTCCCATTTCTCCACATCCTCACCAATGCTTGTTGTTTTGTTTTTGTTTCATTTTGACCATGGCCATCCTAATGGGTATGATACAGCATCTTCTGGTTTTGATTTGTATGTCCCTACTGATTAGTGATGTTGAGCATCTTTTCAAATGCTGTTCGGTCATTTGTTTATCTTTGGAGAAATATCTGTTCAAATCCTTTGCCCATTTTAAAAATCAAGTTCCTTGGTTCTTTTGTTGAGTGGTAGGTTTTCTTTTATGAGATACGTAATTTGCAAATATTTTCTCCCATTCTACAGGTTGCCTTTTCACTCTGTTGATGGTGTCCTTTGATGCTGAGAAGCTTTAAGTTTGATGTAATCCTGTTTGTCTATTTCTATTTTTGTTGCTTCTGTTTTTGGTGTCCTATCTAAAATAACACGGCCAAGTTCAGTGTTCTGAAGCTTTCCCTCTGTGTTTTCTTCTAGGAGTTTTATAGTTTTAGATCTTATATTTAGATCTTTAATCCATTTTGAGCCCTTTCCACATTATATGATCTTGGTGTCTTTGTTTAACATTAGCTGGTCATATATGTAGGTTTTTTTTTTTTTAAATTTCTGGACTCTCTGTTCTGTTCTATTGATCTGCATGTTCATGCCAACACCACCAGCTTTAGTAGCTTTATAATTGGTTTTGAAATTAGGAAGTGTGAGGCCTCCAGCTTTGTTCTTTTTCAAGATTCTTTTGTCTATCTGGGGTCCATTGTGTTCCGTGTGAATTTAGGATTTTTTTTTTTTTCTATTTTTGCAAAAAATGCCCCTGAGATTTTGAGAGGGATTGAACTTATAACGCATTTGGGGTAGTATGGACATTTTTACGATACTAAGTCTTCCAGTCCATGAGCATGGGTTTATTGGTGTGTCTCATTTCTTTCAGCAGTATTTTGTAGTTAGTGTACAAGTCTTGCACCATCTTGGGTTTAAGTTTATTTCAAAATATTTTGTTCTTTTTCGGTGCTATTGTAAATGGGATTATTTTCTTAATTTCCTTTTTGGATTGTTCATTGTTAGTGTATAAAAACAGTGGATTTTTATGTGCTGATTTTGTGTTCAACTTTGCTAAATTTGTTCTAACAGTTTGTTTTTGTATGGAATCTTTAGGGTTTTCTACATGTCCTCTGCAAACAGATAATTTTTCTTCCTCTCCTGTTTGGATGCCTTTTATTTCTTTTTCTTGCCCAGTTGCTCTGGCTAAGACTTCCAATACCATGTCGAATAGAAGTGGCAGGATCTTTGCTTTGTTATTGATTTGTGAGGAAAAGCTTTCAGTTTTTCGCTGTTGAGTATGGTGTCAGCTCAGCTATGGGCTTTCCATATGTAGCTGTTGGTAATGTTCAAATGATTTCTTTTTATTGTCTTTTTTTCTTTTATCTATATACTCCCACCTTTTCACAGAGTAGTCTTCACATTCTTTCTTTATATTGATCTAGTTTCTTCACTGAGAAAATCTAACTGTGGCTCTCTTGAATAGGAGCTGCCTTGCCCCTTCAAATGGTTTGTAAGGTGGGACTGATGTTCTCTTAGCACCCAGTACTTATTCCAAACCATTAATCTTCTGTTGTCTTATAAAAATCTCTTTTCCAAGGCACCTGGGGGGGCTCAGTGGTGAGCACCTGCCTTTGGCTGAGGTCGTGATCCTGGGGTCCTAGAATCGAGTCCCACATCGGGCTCCCTACAGGGAGCCTGTTTCTCCCTCTGTCTCTCTCTGTCTCTGTGTTTCTCATGAATAAATAAAATCTTTTTTTAAAAATCTCTTTTCCTTTGAGGCTCGTACCTGGGTGTATGATAAAACTGTGAACCTCCCAGCTTTCTGGGATCTTATCTACTTTAGGCTTAGGCTTCGGTGCCTGGCCTACCAGTTTTTTCCCTCTCTTGCAGCTCCATCCACCCTCGGGGGGCTGAGAACCTTATCACTTGCCCCTGTTCCACTGGAAATCTGGAGCCCTGGTGTCCCAGCCTCTCATTTCTGTCTGCCATTATTCCAGTTTTCTAACCTTATTTCTATCCAAGACTTCTTATCCCCTGGGCCCTCCAGTTTCTTCCAAATCCATCACTCTTTCCTGCTTTCTTGACTTTTCTCCTCTCCTAGATTTCTTGATCCAATACCTCACACACTTCTCAGCTGCACCTTCACACGTCCTCCCTGTCTTTTCCATCTCTCACTCCTCCTCCTCTGCACAGTTAAATCGTTTGAATAGGTTTTGTCTGCTTCCCGACCTCCTACTCATTCTCTAGCCTATCCAATCTTTGTTAGAATTATTCTCACCAGATTTATTTCTCATTCTTTCTGACAGCTCGGCTTTAGACACAGTAGACTGTCCTTGAAATGCTTTTTTTCACTGGCTCCTGTCTTTCTTCCTCTGAGTCTGGCTGTTGGTCCCTCTCATCATTGGCTCTTCCCCTCCACTCAGGCCTGAGGGAAGCAGTTCTTTAGGACTCTGCCACAGGTCCTCTTCTCACATAGTGTCCTCTCCCTGTGTAATGTCTTCTACTCATAGTGCCTGCAATTTCCACCTGTTCATAGACAAATCCCAGGTTTGTTTCCATGAAGACCTCTCTGGGGCTCCAGACCTATATATGCATGCAACTGCTTACTTAACATGTCTACTTGCCTGCCTCCCCAGTGCCTCAAGCTCAGCGACTGAAAATCACAAGCTTTCTTGCCACACCTGCCCTTCTCAGCGGTCGGTACCATTCACCATCAATCTGACGTCCCCCACTGGAAATGTGAACGTCATCCCTCGTTTGTCGTTCATCCTTTCCTGCATTCAGATTATGCATTCTAAGTGAATTTTGCTTCTTCTAAATCTCTGAATGTGTTTGATTTCTTTTGCCTGCTCCTCTGTCACCACCACAGTACCGTCATCTCTTGCCTAGATTCTTATTCAGTGTATCCTAACTGTTCTCTCCTTGCCAACTCTTGTCTTACTTCCCCACGACTGCCAGAGTGATCTTTTAAAAAGTACAGGTTGGTATTGCTTTTATTTTTTATTAAACAATTTTTTTTTAAAAAGATTTATTTATTCATGAGAGACACGGAGAGGCAAAGACATAGGCAGAGGGAGAAGTAGGCTTCCTTTGGGGAGCCTGGTATAGGACTTGATCCCAGGACCCTGGGATCAATCACACCCTGAGCCAAAGGCAGACACGCTCAACCACTGAGCCACCCAGGCATTTCTACTATTATTTTCAGACCCAACTCTATGAGTTGTGTGTACATCTTCAGCATCGCCACATCTGCACTTTAGCCTATAGAATTTTCAAGTCCCTTTGGAAGAAGTTCACTTTCCATGAAGTTCTGTTTTGGGATTCCTTGGAGGGCTTTTGCCTTCCTGGAACACTCTTCCTTTCTCTTCTTCCCCAGCCAACTACCTTTCCTCCAGGTCTCAAACATTATTCCTTCCCCGCCCTCTGCACACATATTTATATTCTTCCTTTCTGCCTCATTGGGTGAAGTCACTCTCCTCCTGCCCAAGGCCAGTCACTCCAATGCTGATCTAAGTCCTATTTCTCATTGCTTATCCTCTCCCTCACTTCATCTTTAATCTCACTCTTCCTACTTTTCCTTCCTACTTGTCAAACTCCTTGTGGCTTGAACATGCCCTCTTTCAACTTTGTATTTCCATTTATTTACTGCCCTGTCTCTCTTCTTCCATTTATGCTATTCTTTTTTTTTTTTTCATTTATGCTATTCTTGAAAGCATATCCCACATCTGCAGTCTCTCCCTTCACTTAAGAAAAAACTTAGTAAAATTTGATTTCTATTTCATCATTTGATTGAACCTGCTCTGGACAAGGTCATTAATCGTCTCTTAGTTGTCAAGTTTAGTGGATACTTTTCAATCCATATCTGTCACATCTGATTCTCTTTGTATCTTTTTTCATTACCTCTGGGGTGTCTTCTTGCTCTGCTCATCCCTTTGATAGTGGACTCTCCTAGGTTCCTTTCCATACACTACTTAGGTGATCATAACCACACTACTGTTTTCAAGTATGGTATATCGATTTTGGAGTCATAATATTGTTCTACTCCTTATCTCCCTTCTCTTGACATTGTCTGCGAATAGTGGTCCTGGAGTAATATCATGCAATCAGAAATCAGAATATTATTTCCAAAAGAGAACTTAGATCATCTCCTTCCTCTGTAGTCGACCTGTAAATGGCTCTCCAGTGCCCAGGGGACAAAGGCCCAATTCTTCAGTTTGGCACAGAAGGCCTTTGTGATTCTGCCCTCGTCTTCCTCTCTAGTTTTCTTCTGGTCCCTTCCCGTCCCATCTCCATTGCCTGTCAACTTGACCTGTGTTCCAGAGGGTTCTCTGTTATCCTTCTCCTTACCTTTGCATGTGTCCCTTCAGCCCCCACACAAACACTTTTACTCTTCTTCTTCACCTGGCCAGTAACTCAAAAAAATGTGCCACAGGGGGTTGGTATTATTAGATGAAGAGGAAAGAAAAACAACAGTTATTCAACAATGTGTTGAATGATTACTCTTTGCTTGGTGCTGGTTAGTTCTTTCCATTTGTATGGTCTCATTGAATCCTCAGAATCACCCTGTGAGAGAAATAATAGGATTTCCATATCCTAGATTAGGAAATTGAGGCTCAGAGAAATTAGTGACATGTGGCAGTTAGACACAGGTAAATCATACTCGAAACCTCACGTCTTGTCTTTGCTGGTGACAGCTCTGGAGAGCAGCGCTCCCTTCAGTGTGTAAGTTCTGCTGTATTTGTTAATGACACACACTCCTTTCATAAAACTTTCTCAGAACTCTGCTTTTCGGTTTCTGTTGCAGTTTTAACTGCTCCAGTGGAATAAAGCCCTTAAAACACACTTAGTAGCATTTACTGTACATTAGTGGTGAAAGTTGAATGCGCTGCCCAGGGACCAAGATGCTTATTTCACAACTTCCTGAGTGTTGTTGATTGTTGCTCCGTGGATGTCTTTGTTTATAGCTTTGTCTCACTCCCTTTTTGCTTATGGTTCTCTCCCTTTCACCCTGCCTTTCCCTTTGCCTCCTTACCTCTTTGTAATACATAGATCAGTATGTTTTTTCCTAAATTCTCTGAAAACATTCAAATATGTGGCAAAATTGAAAGAATGTTACAATAAACACCTTACTTGGGTTCTAGATTTTGCTGTATTTATCACATGTTCTGTCCATCTTTCCTTGTCTTTTTGATGCATTTCAAAGTAGTTTGTAGGTGTCTGTGCACTTCCACCTAAATACTCAAAGATGCATATCAGTAATTAGAGTTCATTGTTTGCTTATAGTGGGTTTTTTCCCCATTGTTATACAGTTAACATACAATGAAATATACAGGTCTTAAGCGTACATTGGTTGACTTTTGTCAGATGTGTACATCTGTGTCACCAAGATTCCTAGTGAGATACAGAATGTTGCCATCACTCCAAGGTTTTTTTTTGTGTGTGTGTGTGTGTTTTTTTTTTTTTTTTTAAGATTTTATTTGAGAGAGAGAGAGCATAAGCAGAGAAGGAGAAGCAGAGAAGGAGAAGCAGAGAGGGAGAAGCAGAGAGGGAGAAGCAGAGAGGGAGAAGCAGAGGGAGAAGTGGGCTGAGCAGGGAGCCTGATGCCGAGCTTGATCCCTCGGTCCCTGGGATCATGACCTGAGCCAAAGGCAGAGGCTTAACTGAGAGAGCCCCTCAGGCGCCCCACTCCAGGTGGTTTCTTCATGTCCCTTCACCCTCAGTCCCTGTTCCCTGCCTCCTCAGGTAACCATTGTGCTGATTTTTTCCCCCATCATATTCTTTTTTCAGTTCCAGAACTTCATATACATGGGATAATACGTATTTTTTTAAAGATTTTATTTATTTATTTATTAGGGATTAAGCAAGAGAGCATGAGTAGGGCAGGGAGAAGGAGAAGGAGAAGCAGACTCCTCACTGGGCAGGGGGCCCACGTGGGACTCGATCCCAGGACCCCAGGACCATGACCTGAGCCGAAGACAGACACTTAACTGACTGAGCCACCCAGGTGTCCTTATGCATTCTTTTTTGAAAGGCTTCTTCCTCAGCACAATGACTTTGAGATTCATCTGTGCTGTCGGATTTATCTGTAGTTTATTCTTTTATATTGCTCAGTAGTATTCTAGAAGATAAGCATATAATCGTTAATATCTTAGAGAATTTGAAGTTCTTTGATTTTAATTTCTAAGACTGGTGAACCTAATGTCTTAAATTACTCATTTGAAAAAAACAAATTGTTTTATTACATGTGATGGACTTTTTTTCTTCCCTTTGAAAGGAAAACAATATTTCC